>NC_090803.1:28442500-29042500 GCF_036512215.1 Solanum lycopersicum | reverse complement strand
TTTTTTCAATAGATTAAAATAAATAAGACAATTTAAAGTAAGTTTATTAATAATAAGACATTGTGGGTAAATAACATTTTAGTAATAAACTAATTACATAATATTCAAAAATTTAGTCAAGTTATACTAAAGTCAATAAAATGACCATGGTAGAACCGCTGGACTTAAGCTTAGGGTGCCTAACACCTTCCCCTTAGTCAACAGAATTCCTTACCTTAATTTTTAGTTCGCACAGCAAACAAAATAAAGAATCAAATTTTCTTTTCGTTAGAAATTTAAATAACGTGACTTGGAATAAGAAACTCAATTCCGGGGGGGGGGGGGTTGAATATAAAAATAGTTCCTTTTTAAAATGTCTTTTTAATTGGGAAACTCTTCTCTGTCAAAATATTTAATTCATATTTGAGGGGAAAATAGGTGATGAATATACAGAGGATAACCTGAATTCGAACTTGTGATTATTGACTTGTGTATGACTTTTTGTTTATTTATTAATGTATTCGGATATTGTATTTTCTAGTATAATATGCTAATTGTCTATTTATTTAATTCTTTGATATTATTTAAATTGCACATAAACTTTCCTTTGTGTCACATCCCTTATCTTCTATGATACCATTATGGTATTTGCGACTTCGTAACCCCACTTCTTTTTAGATGAAGGATTTTTGTAACCCTTATTATGATAGGGAGCACCCATGCACAAACCCGAAGAACTATGTTACCGGTACGTCGCTACTCCCTAACTTGAGTTGTTCGGTCGTTTTACAGTAAATCTAGATACCATTCTCCACAGATTTAACCTTAGTAGAACCGAAACCTTCAAACATAATACTGTTACTAGGCTTCGCTTTATCTTTATCATCATAGGCATTTAGCTTAGCGAGACTCGGCATGGAGGTCGGGTCTGTCTAGAACAGGTTCCTTTTCGTGCGACCATCATGTAGATTTTTGTGTTACTTATTGCATCATGGGCAAGACTTCCATTTCGTTAATATCTATCATGCCTTGACTAAATGTAGAGAAGGGGAAAACTCTTATTAAGGATGTGGAATTCTATTGCAAATGTGGTTTTTGGAGAACTTGTATCGCCTTCATTTTTGTGACAGATTTCAAATCTGATTGGACTAATTATATTTTAAGCCACCCTGACTGGATGAATCAATTAGTAGACAAATTGTCAAGAGGTGTCAAAGAGTGCTGACAAATTATCTTCATAAATTAATTGCATGTGATACTACATGTAGCTATCATTAGATCCCTACAAGTGAGGTAATTATTATGTCTTCCTATCATCCATTCTTTGTTCTGACATGCCTTTGAGGATTCCAACCTTACACCACTTCATGTGCTCTGCTAGTTAGGAAAAATAAATATCCAACCTAAGACTGAGGGCAAACAAAGCTTTGTATGGGAGATAACGTTTGAAGACCACATTCCAGAAGTAAAAACACAAAAGATTTGGGGTGGTAGTCTAACTTTACGCTCAAAAGCTATAATAGATAATCGTGTTCAAGGACAAGTGAACCCCATATACCTCCATTGGTTCATTGATCAATCCCCTCTCTGTGTGATGCTTGAAGGATCAGGATGAGAACCTATAGACCGAGAAGCGAAAATTAAGGCAAGAATAAAGCATGCTCGCCTTGAAGTTGAAAGAAATTATAGCTCTACTGTGGACGTCCTAAGTAACGACCTAGAGAATGCTAAATAGGAGCTAGGCCAACGTTATGAGTTATTTTAAGTGAGAGCTAGAGAACATCCTTCAACTATTCTGACCTTACAAGAAGTGTTGGGCATTGCCACAAGTGTTATGGATCAATAAGAGGAGGAGTATAAAAAAGAAAAGGCACATCTTAGATGTGCACACTCTAAGCTCTAGAATAAAATTAAAGCATCTATGGATCAAGAGAGGGAAACATCAAGGTGTTTCAGTGCTTATCAAGCAAAATTTGATTTTGAGGGAGGTCAAAGAATTGCAAAGCAAGAAGAACTCCATCTTCGAATTGCAGAGCTCCAACAATAGGAGGGGAATTGATGCATGAGGTCAATAGTACTCGGCATTGGTTATAGAATTTTTATGACAATATGAATTCAGCCGGAGATAGAGTATTGCAACTAAGGTATGTACTCAATGATTTTATATTACTTATCTACACATAATGATGAGAGGTTGGGCCCACAGGCGCGTGCTCTGGCTCCGTATCTACCAAAAGCCTTAGCAAGGATTTATAATGGTCTTGGGGATGATTGAGATCCAAGGATTTTTTTATTTTCTAGTCTTTTTTAGTTTCTTAGTTCGTGATTGTTTTATTTGTTATTTTATTTTTTGTTAATAATTTTGAGTCTATCTTAGTCTTAGGTACTTCTGTTTTTATGTTTTTTTTGAAATCATTGTGTTAAGAATATTTGAAAATGAATGAATAGGTTTAATTTTGGTCAACTCATGTGGATATATCATTCCATAAAAAATTTCTTATTAATATCTTTCTTGAGCTATGCAGAGATCTGATTCATATGCTAACATGACACGTAGGCAACCCAATGAGTTCGATTAAACATTTTAAATAAAAAATAACTAAAGAAGAGAAAATATACTTGACAAGCCAGGGTGAAACAAAAGGTCTTCCATATTAGAAGTATGTGTGTGTGCAATGTGCACAATTTCTTAACACTAATCCGTTTGTTTCTCCATTTAGAGAAAGAGAGAGAAAGAGAAAAAAAGAGAGACATCTTAGCTTAAAGGTTTTTCGTTGGTGGTTAAGCTGACAACACATCCGTACAATACAAGGTCGAAAGGGAACATAAAATGCCCTATAAAGACATAAACGAATAGGACAAGGATGAGATCCAAAATCAGATTTCTTCACAAGAAACAGTGTCAACAGAAGATATAAGGGCACTAAAACAACAAATGGCAAAGATGTACGACGCTTAGATGTGTAGACAGCCTCCACCTTCTTATCTCAATGACTATCCTAATATAAATATGTCACCCCCTATCCAGGTGTGAATAAGTGATCTAATCTATCACCTTTGATTCGGCCCCTATGCTAGCACATACAATGTCCAAAGAAATTCTATGGTACGCCATTCAAGTACACCTATGATAAGTAATCCACTCTTCGTATCAACTACCCCGACTAATAGCGTCCTGCAACCAACAATGGTGTCGAATTCCAACAACAATCCTCCGTCCAAAGTTCGTCATAATCATGGTTACACTCTTGTAGAGGCCATTAAAATTCACATATCATATCCCCAAATTCATCAATATAGTCCCCATATAGAAGTTTAAAAGATGGTTAAGAATGAGGAACATGAAGAGATGGTTAAGAAAATAAAGATTTTGGAACATAGTATAAGAGATGTGCAGGGACTATGGGGCCACAAGGGAATCTCAATGAGTGAATTATGCATGTTTCCCCAGTTCCATTTGCCTGCTCGTTTTAAATCACAATGTTTGAGAAATACAATGGTCATGGATAGCCCATAGCTTATTTGAACATATATTGAATACTACTGAGGGATGCAGAGGGAAAAGAATAGTTGCTTATGGCCTGTTTTTTATAGAACTTAGTGAGAATTGCAATTGAATGGTTCATAGAAAAGGTTATTGCAAATTGGCATACATATGATGATTTGTGTTGATGATTTGTGCAGCAATGCCAATATAATAGTGACATCATGCCAGACCGCTCCTCATTAGCCAACACGAGAAAAAAAAACAAGCAAATTTTTCGTGAATATGTTGTCAAATGAAGGGAGCAAGCTACTAGGGTTAAAACACCAATGAAGGTGTTGGAGATGATCAACATTTTTTTTCCAACCACAAGAACCTGGTTACTTTAAGTATTTTCTTTCTATCATTGGGAAGACATTTGTTGATGTTATTAAGGCTGGGAAATGATGGAAATTGGCATCAAGTTTATAAATATTGTAAACCAAGTTTCTTGAAAAGCCATAACACAAGTGCTTCATAATGGTTCTGGAAATATTGGAGGGAAAAAGAGAAGGGAGGATGTAACTACTTTTGTTCCAATGCGTCGGACCTTTGTCAATGATAATTCCCCGCAACACTATATTATTTCCCAAGATCCCCAATATCCCGTCACTTAGTGTCCATATCCCGTTTTTAGAGGACAACCAATTGCACCACATTCTTTAACACAGTGGTGTACACCAACTCCCTAAAATAATCCACCACCACTACAAGTTCATTAAAATACTTCTAACATTCCTTTTTATCCTAGACCACTACAAAACAAGGGACATGGAGCTAAAGATGAGTTCACTCTTATTGGAGACACTACACAAGGAATCTAAATTACAAAAAAAATCGTTGGTAAATTGATCAAATCGATCGACAAATTATGTTACTAACCAAATGCCAACTTATATTAATTTGTTGCTAAAACGCTTGGCAGTAAATAATACCAATTGAATTTAATTTGTTGGTAAACTTACAAACAAAAAATCAGTTGGTCAACACTCAATGATGTTGTTACCAAATTTTGAAATATAACCCTGGAATTTCTGTTGGTAAATTTACCAACTAATTTTTTGCTATTATATCGTAAGTACATTTACTAACGAAGTGAAAAAGAGTTAGTAAATCTTTTTCTTCATTTTTCGATTTATACATTGGTAATTTGTTGGTAATTTTAGTAACAAAAAGTTTGTGTTTGTAATTTGCCGATAAATTTTAAATATGTTTTTAACTTTTTTTTGTTTTTCATCTGGTGTTGGTTACCCACATTGGAACCCGATTAAATCTGGATTTACACCGAAAAGTCCCATATCGGGTGGTAAAGCACTCCGTAATAAACATGATTATGTACCCAATGGGAATCGAACCTAAGACCTCTTGTTTAAAGATGACGAGTACTTACCACTGTACCACAACCCTTGTTTTTTAATAAATTTAAAATACTTTAGTATGATTATTTATTTTTCTAATAAATTTACTAATTGATTGTTAGTTTATTGGTGATACATCATTTAAGTTCAATTTCGCTTAAGAACGGATTGACAATATATTGAAAATACTATTAATTGAATAATTATTCAATAGTAAAATATTTGTTAATTTATTGCATTTAAAAAATCTAAGAACACGAATATAAATCCAATTCGATTTTATAGATCATATTTGAATGAAACAATGAAAAATATATTATAACAAGTTAAACTTATCTCAATATTACACATATCGTTATATAAAAAAAATTAATTTGAGCATATTTACAAAGAATATTGACCAACTATAAGTTTTGGTCAACAATTAAACATCCTAACAATGCAAAAGTCTCAAAACCTGAAATAATCATCCTGTTATATATAAATATGATCTTTCGAAGCTAATCGAATTGACAGAATTTTCATCATAGCACATTTACAAAAAATTCTAAGAAAAATGAATTTTCTTTCAAAAGATAAAAGTTGAATTGACTAACGGTACAAACTGAATAAAAAATCTCAAAATCCAAACCAGTCATCCTACAAGGTGAAAAATGATCTTTCATATTTAGGAGCGATGACGAAATTTAAATTTGAGCATGTTTAACTAATTTGAATTTTAGCCAAGAATTAAAAGTTAAAAAGCTTAACGTCGTAAACTGAAAATAACCCTCAAATCCCGAACCACTATGAGATCAAAACTGAACTTTTATGACTAACTATGGTGACAAAATATCATTTTGAGCACGATTACCAAAAATATTTACTAGAGTGAAATTTTGGCCTAAACATAAAAACTAAAATGCCTAACAACATAAACTGAAAACGGAAGCCTCAAAATCCAAACCCTCTACCTTATTATATAAAAAATGATTTTTCACATCTAATTGTCTTATCTTGGTAAATTATCAAATATATTGACCAAAGTTACATTTTTTCTACTATGTTAAACACCCAACGACACACCGTAAAAATGAAAGCCTTAAAGCTCACACAAAACATTCTACTAGAAAAATGACCATTGAAGTTAATTACGTTACCATTATTGTAATCTGAGAACTTTTACCAAAATATTGACAAAAATTAAATTTTGGCCTAAACATAAAATTTAAAACACATAACGACAATTTAATGAACTAACCTTTTCATTAGATAAAAATCGACCTTTCTAAGCTAATGACGCTGACGAAATCTAAAATTTTTTATAAAAAATATTCAACACTTGGTTAAAATTTTAAAGTTAAAACGCATAATGACATAAAATAAATATGAAAGCCTCAACACTAGACGCTGATTTACCAAAAAGGAATTGACTTCAATTGGTAATATACCAACTATTAAAATATAAGTTAGTAATTAATCATTTTCCAATAAATTTTATCAAAGTTGGTAATAGGTACTATTCATTCAGATATAATATTACCAACTAATAATTATTATATTTGTAATTTTATCAATGAATTACTGATTGGTTGGTATATTACCAACTATATAAATGATGATAGTGATTTTAATAACTACAACCTTTATTCTTTGGCAAAATTTCAAACTAATTTGATATTGGTTTGCAAGTTTACCAACAAATTACATTTCGTTACAAATTTACCAACACATTTATCTATGGTTGGTAAATTTTAGCAACACAATCTTGTCGTTGGAAAATGTTTAGTTAGTAATTCATTGGTAATATTTTAATAAATTATATAAGCAATTTTTTCATATTAACCAACCGATGTATACTTCGTCGGTAATGTTACGAACAAAAGGTGTACGTTAGTACTATTTCTTTTTGTAATCCATCAATAGAAGGTTTCTAAATATGGCGCCATTTTTTCCCACCATATTAACCAACTAAAATACTTAATTAGTAAGATTTTATGTTGTTAATCTTTTAAAATTTTGTTGTTATGTTTTAAAATATTCATCGGTTAACAATATGTTGGTAATTTGTTAGTAGAATACTAACTAACTTAAGTTGTTAGTAAAATATGTTGTCAATTAGAAGTTTTTTGTAGTGATAGTCATATGCTAGTTTGTTTAAAATAGTATGGACGTTGAATTTCTTTAGCCCTATTGAATGAAAAATGTCGAATCCTCCATAAAAAGATGTAGATTATTCAGAGAGATGATGGTATTTGAAAAATTCCATTCAGGATTTTGTTGATATTAATTGAAATATAGTTGAATGTCTTACGGACCCTACATCAATCAAAATCAACTGCCAATGCATAATGAAACAAACATGTTAAAAATTATTAAGGGTCGCGACGAATTTGTAGTTCTGTACAAGCCAATCCTTATGGTTGGTAATAGCACAGAAAAATCGGAGAATGTTGTTGACTTGACAAAAATGATGCATTCAAGGGGAAAAAGGATGTCAGAAAATTTTAGCCCATCAAACACACTCATCTTAACTCTGAAAGGAGCGCTTGAAAATGTTTGGGCGAGTCAGAGTGAGGAAAGATCGCTTGTTCCAAAGGGCCAAATAACCATATCTTGATTATGCAAGGAGCCCATATTCTTCTAGTGATCATTAGGCTAGTATCCCAACTTCCAATGACTAACGCCAAAGTTGTTCCTTGTAAATAAGAGCCTACTATCGTGACATACAAGGGGAAAGAAGTCACTGAAGAGATAGATGAAGTAGGAGAAATAACCCATTCATGAAGATTTTATGCCCCGATGGAATTCAGTAAAACAAAGAATGACTAAATGCAAGTCAAGAGTCCAGTCACTAAAGGAGAGACAGATGAGTTCTTAAGAAAGATGACATCCACACTTCTCCGCTATGAAACAGTTAATGAAAACTCCAACCCAAATCTCTTTGTTGTCTTTTTAATACATTCAGATGAACATCATAAAGTTGTAATGAAGAATTTGAAAGAAGCACATGTTCCTAATGAAGTTACAGTGATTTAGTTAGAGAATATTTCTAGGATATTTTTTGAGGTAAACCGCACCACCTTTTCAAATGATGAACTACAAGTGACAGGTACATGACATAACCAAGTCCGTCATATCACTGTAAAGTGTGAGATGTTATATGTCACTCGAATTCTCGACGAAGGATCTGGGTCAAATATTTGTCCCTTATCAACTTAACAAAAATTGAATGTTAGTGCTGAAAGGGTCCAACCCAACAATGTATGTGTTGATGTTTTTGATGGTTCAAAAACATATGTATTTGGTGAGATAGATATCGTTCTAACAACAAGGCCTATCGAGTTCACTGTGAAATTTAAATTGGTGGATATAAATGCATCCTACAATCCATTATTGGGAGACCATGGGTTCATAGGGATGGGACAATCCCCTCCAAATTGTATCAAATGATTAAGTTTGAATGTGAACAACAAGAAATGATTGTTCATGGTGACAGGAACTTTTCTGTCTATAAAGACTATTCCCTTCCTTTTATCAAGGAATATAATGAGAATCTAGCATTAATTTATCAAGATTTTGAGGTAGTGATTGATGAGAATTTCCTCGAGGGGAATGTAATTTCTAAACCAAAATTGCTCATGGTAACCGTGATGATGGTAAATTGAAATACTGAAGCATGGGTTACAGCCGAGTAAGGTCTTGGGAATCTTCTTGCAAGGGAAAGCTTATCCAATGAGTCCACGAAAGAGCATTGGTAATTTTGTCTTAGGCTATGATCCTAGATTTGAGAACAAAATTAAGGTAAATAAGAAGAAGAGATATGTATGGTTACTTACCAAGCCAATACCAGCCTTATACAAATCTTTCATCAATGCCCACACAATGGAATTTTCTGATTACCTCTCCTAAAGCAAGTGTTGGAATTTAATAGAGAGTTTATTATCTATTTAAAGGATTTATTTATCGAGGATGATATGGTTGAACTCTAAAAATGCACTAGCGACAGAGATGTCCAATTCATTTGTCCTGAGGTCCAGCTAAACAATTGAGATGCCACTCTTCTCCCTGTTAAGAATGAGTCTTGTTAGTCTATTTTTTTTCTTTTGGTCGTCCGGATTTTATTTGGTCGTTTTATTTCAAACTCTCTATTTTGCTTTTCAATAGGATGTAATTGTGTTCGTATTTGAGTCTAATTTATTTGTTTGTTTTCTTTAATACGTTTCCTTCTATGCTGATTGTAGTGATATGATATGCATGCATAATTTTTTGCAAGATCTTAAAATACAATCTAATCTTCGACCTAATATTGAAATAATAAGTCAAGAAATTAAATTTGCTAAAGATAAAGTATATGAACATTTTTAGAATAAATCAATTAGAAACATGAGTGAAAGAAAGACGATAAATATAGGGGATCATGAAAATATAAAGGAGACTAAGATAAGTGTACATGTTTGACATCAAAAAGAAGATATAATCCAAGCCTTTTTTGATCACTAAGATGTTTTTGTGTGATATTATGATGACATGCCTGTTTTAAGCACTGAAGTGGTTATTTACAAGTTGTTGATTGATCTTAAATTTCCTTTGGTAAAGCAAAAGTTGAGAAAGCTTAAAAACGACAGGAATATATAATTAATGAGGAGATCACAAAACAACTTAATACCAAAATCATTTGAGTTTCTCAATATCCTTCTGGGTAGACAACATTATACTTGTCTTCAACATAGATGGCAAAGTTTGAACGTGTGTTGATTATCGTGATTTGAAAAAAGCAAGCCTAAAAAATGATTTTTGTTGCCCAACATCCATATTTAGTTGGATAATTGTTCTAAATATGAGATTGCATCTTATGTGCATTTCTATGTGGGTTACATCATATTATTATGGATGATGATGATGTAGAAAAAATGTCTTTTATCAGTCCATCGGATACATATTGTTATCAGGTTATGCCTTTTGATTAAAAAAGGCAAGTGTAACTTATATGAAGGAGATGAAAACCATGTTTCGTGATATGATGCATAAAGAAATCAAAGTTTATGTGGGTGATGTGATCTTTAAATAAAAAAGGCAGTCAAACCATGTACAAGACACAAGAAGATTCTTTGAAAGTCTCCACAAGTGTAGTATCAAGCTTAATCCTACAAAATGTGTATTTGGAGTACCATCATGAAAGGTTTTAGGGTTTATAGTCAATCCATGAGGTATCAACTTAAATCCTTCAAAAATAAAATATATTCAGGAATAGGCACCTACAAAGAACAAAACTGATGTTATGAGCCTTCTAGGAAGGTTAAACTACATCAGTAGATCCATTACTCAACTCACAACAACTTGTGAACCCATCTTGAGTGACTTTTGAAGAATTAAGGATTACTTATTGAATCCCATGTGTTGGTTCCTCTTGAGACAAAAAACCTTTGATATTATATATGTCATTAATAAATAATTCTTTTGAATGTGTATTGGGTCAGTATGATAACACTAGGAAGAAAGAGAAGGCCATTGTTTGCCTCTACAAAAAAGTTTATTGTTAATGAATCGAAGTACAGTCTTCTTGAGAAAAAGTGTTGTGCCCTAACTTACACTACTTATCTCCTTTATCATATGGATCCATTAAAATATATTTTTCAAAATCCCATGCCCACGAATAAGCTTGTGAAATGACAAATATTACTCACAAAGTTTGATAAAATCTATGTGACGTGGACCACAATGAATGCTCAAGCATTGGAATATCATTTGGCAAAGAACCCTATTATGAATAATATGAAAAACTTTAGACCTATTCTCCAGATGAAGAGAATCCCGTATCAATGAAGTTATTCCCGATAATAATCAAGGATAAAGTTTTGTGTGATGCTTCCTCTAATAAGAAAGGAGTTGGAATAGGAGTTTTTCTTATGTTTGAATCAGGAGAATATTACCCTATAACAGCTCAAAAAAGATTCTTTTGTAGTAATAATATGTTTGAGTATGAAGTTTGCATTTTAGATTTGAGGTTAGCTACTGACATGGGCATCCAAGAACTGTTAGTGTTAGAAAACTCAGACTTGCTGGTTCATCAAATTAAAGGAGAATGGGAAACTCGTGACCCAAATCTCATACCATATAGACATTGTTTACAATATCTTTTTCAATGACTCATGTCGGTAAAGATTAGGCAGATTTGTAGAGTTCACAATGAGATTGCAGATGCATTGTCCACTTTATCTTCAATGCTTCAACATATTAGTGACGCTCATATCGATTTCTTTATACAAAGATATTTATGATTAACATGCTTATTGGAACATTGTTGAAGAGGAATTTAATGCTAAGACTTGGTTTCGTGATATTAAAACATACCTTCAGTTAGGAGAATGTCTGTTGGATGCAACTAGAAAAAAAAGAACTATTCCATGACTAGCAGACGGGTTTTTCTTAAGCGGAGGCATACTATAAAAGAAAACGCTTTATTTTGGTACATATGAGATGTGTAAATGCTCAAAGGGCTTTAACAATCATGAATTAAGTATACTCAGGAGTTTGTGGAACTAAAATGAATGAATTTGTTCGAGCAAAAAAGATACTTGGAGTTGGATATTATTCACTCACCAGGGAGCCGGATTCCATGTTTGTAAATGTCATCAATGTCAATTACAGAGTGATTTCTTAGGTTCTCTTCCCTTCGAGTTGCATACAATATCTGCTCCATGGACGTTTGTGGTATGGGGAATGCATTTGATTTTGCTAATAGAACCAAAAGCACCGAATGGTCATAGCTTTATCCTTCTAGCCATTGAGTATTTTACAAAGTGGGTTGAAGCAGTAATCATGTTAGTGACCAAGAAGGTTATGGTAAATTTCATTCATTTTAACATCATTTGTTGATTTGGTATTTCAAACGTAATTGTTAACGATCATGATGTCAATCCCAATAGTCATTTAATGCAAGAGGTATGCCATCAATTTAAGGTTGAACATCACAATTAAAATCCATATCGCCCAAAAGCAAATAGGGTTGTGGAAGATGCTAACAAGAATATTTAAAAGATACTTAGTAAAATAGTGCGAAGTTCTCAACAATGGCATGAAAAGTTGCTTTTTTCTTTGTTGGGTTATGGCACTACAGTTCTAAAGTCAGTGGTTGTCACCCCATATTCAATTGTATATGGGACTGAGGTAGTTATACCTTGTAGAGGTTGAGATCCAATCTTTACGAATTGTTGTGCAGGCTAAATTAGATAATTATGAGTTGATCAACACACGGTTGGAGCAATAAAGATTGATTGATGAGAATATACTACCATTAGCATATCATGGACGATTATACCAGAAAAGAATAGCACGAGAATAAAAAAATGGTGCATCCAAGACGTTTCGAGGAGGATCAATTAGTGTTGAGATGCATTCTGCCACATCATGCCGAAGTCAAAGGCATTTTTTCTCCAAATTGGAAAGGACTATATTGTAAAGAAGGTATTATCCAGTGGTTTCCTTTACTTGACAAATATACAAGGAAAAATGACAAAAATGGCCATCAATGTTGATGTTGTGAAAATATATTAAATGTGATTTAATTTTTGGTATTAGAAACCCTTGTTTTTGGGCTTGACATTTCTAAGGATGATTCAATCAGAATTCTTGGTTTTGTTGCTTCCTTGGATTTTCGAAAAAAATAAGAACAAATTACATGAACTACACTTGACGTGATTCTTATTTTGGCAAGATCCATAGGCAACCCTGCTATTGGGTTCGGTCTAACAAAATAAAAATAAAAAATTTCATATTGCAAAAAACTAGGGAAAAGTCGTTTATTTTTATCTTTTATTCAAAAGATAAAATTCAACCCCATTGTCTAAAGTCAATCGAAGAAAATCCTTTGCCTCAACCTTTGAAATGTCGAGAGTAAGTTGGTTAAAGGTACAAATGATGGCACCATGAGAGATAATTTTTTTCTTTTCACAAGAGAAATATATATGAGAGAATCTGTTGGTGAAACCCCCGAAATGGGCATTATAAGGTGAATGCGAGTTGAGATAAATAAAAATGAGAGAGTCTTATTAGTGAAAATCCTGAATGGGCATCATAAGGCAAATGTGAGTTGATATGAATAAAAATGAGAGTCTTAGTGGTGAAAATCCTACGAGTATCATACGGCGATTGTTAGGTGAGAGAAATATATTGAGAGTGTTTTATTAGTGAAATTCTACTGGGCACCATAAGGCTAATGTGAGTTGAAAGAATCAAAATGAGAGAGTCCTAGATGCGAACAACCTCATGGACATCATAAGGAGGATAAGAGTTGATTATGACTTTGTTGAATGTTGGAACTCCACGTTAAAAATGTATGAACAATAATGGTTGATGAATAGATTTGATGGACAAATTGGGTAATCAATTAAAATTGCATGTCATGATGAATAGAGTCGGCTACCACACTCAGATAAGTTTTTCTGTCTTCCTCTTTCAAAAAAAGAGTCTTCATCAAATCATTTTCAGTTATTCTCATGTAGTTTATAGTTTTATTTCACTTTTCATAACTTTGTTTCATATGTATTTGAGTCGAGTCTTTGTCAAGAAACTAGGAAAGGATTTCAGGACTCGCTATCAACTCTCGGGATGGTACAAGGCGAAGCATCAGGACAATGAGTTACTATCTATCGGCGAGTATCCGATTCAGAAAAGTTCCTTGATTTAATGAAGGTCGAACAATGATTGTCATGGAATAAAGACAGATATTGGATTTAAGACCCTCAAAGAAAGAAAATTTGGGTGAAATATAGTCAATCAATAATGCGTACTAGGCGTTTTAAAATTAGTCAAGCATGATGAGTACTTGAGATTCCTTGTCAAAGAAAATAACCACATACCAAACACTACATTTTTAAACTTAAAAATTTTCTTTATTGAAGCAGCATACAAGTTAGTTCGAGATCAATGGTAAGAAAAACCTAGATGTTCAATTAAGTCCACAAAGAGTGAAATGACTACATCGCCATAAATTCTTTTGGAACACAGTTACATGACAAATGCATAATATATATAAGAAGTGCAATAACTTTGGAGGTTGAATTTTCTTGTCTGGAATAATAAGAACATAATTGGATAATATTCACGAAATATAGAGAATAAATAGTATAGTCCATAATGGGAAACATGTTTTGTTTTGTATTATTAGTCTATTGAAAGTATTATAGTATTTCCCGCCTCGATAATGAGATTAGTTAGATCCTTCTGGATAATGCGACTAGCAGGACCCTCATTGATAATGTGATTAGCAGGACCCTCTTAGATAATGAGACTAGCAGGACCCTCTTTGATAATGAGACTTGCAAGATCATCCTGGAAAATTGGATTAGAAAGAACCTCCTAGATAATATGACTAGCAAGGCCCTCCTATGTAATGGGAGTAGTAGGACCCTCCTATATATTGGGACTAGAAGGACCCTCCTGAATAATGGGATTAGAAGGACCCTACTGGATAATGGGGCTAGAACGACCCTCTGGGATAATGGGATTATTAGGAATCTCATTGATAATGGGATTATCAGAACCCTCCTTGATAATGGAATTAGCAGGACCATCCTCGATAGTGGGACTAGAAGGACCTCATAGGTAATGGATTAAAAAGACCCTCATCGATACTGGAACGAGTAGGACCCTCATGGATAATGGGATTAGCAGGACTCTCCTAGATATTGGGAGTAGCAGGACCCTCTTTGATGATTGGATTAGCAGTACCCTCCTGGATAATGGGATTAGCACGACTCTACTAGATAATATGACTAGCAAGACCTTCTTGAATAATGAGACTAGTAGGATCCTCCTACATAATTGGACCATCTTTCATTTATGTCAAAAAAATTTCTATAAACTGAGGAAAATTTTAGTGTCATTTCTTTGTTTCTTTTATTTTCAGCAATGCAGTTAAATGATTATAAACCTCAATTCAAGTACGAGTGCTTATTTGAAAAAAGTCGGATTTTATTAGTTCATTTTCAATTGAAGAAAGAGGAACTAATCCTAAAAATACAATAAATTTTTAAGTACAAGTAAAATAATCCAACTAAGAGAGAGGCGCGCCTTTGAACCCATTTGAGATGAAAATCAATGTCTCATAACTATAGAAGCTTGAAGATTATAGTTATGATTCAAGAGAAGATACATATATAGGATATGTACTTGCACATTCTTTATATTTTTTGTCTTTTATATTCATGAAAATAGGATCCGCGAACTAGAGCCTCGAGGAGACCTCACTTAACCTTCAACTCATCACGTCATCTCTATGAACTACACGTGGCCGAATTTCCTTATAATCCAGAATATGTATGTTGTCCAAAACATAGGACTCAGTAACATATTTTCTTTTCGAATGAGAGCCCTATCAAAACATGTTACATTTTCTGAAAACTCTTCTTGTATTCTGTCAAAGAAGGGCAAACTGCAGACACGTAATTTTTTTACTGAACCTTAAATTTCGCGCCCGCCACATTTAGGCTGAAATATTTTATAAATATAAAATAAATATTTTTAATTTCCTATTTTTTATTTAAGTATATTTTAAAATATATAGAAATAACAAAAACGGAATTAGTTTTTAAGGGATGTTTATTTTTCAATTGTTTAAAAAGAAATGAAAGATTAAAAAAATCCATATTATTTAAAATTATGTTTTTATCATAGATTTTTTACTTTTTCTTATTTATTTTTTATTATTTTTCAAACAATTACTTGATATGTTACTATTATTTATCAATTATATGTAAAGTTTATTATTATTCTTTTAAAAAGTAAAATAAAATAAAATAAAACCCTAAATATTCTAACCGAACTACGATACTATTATCAAAAATTTACTACTTCACATATGCCAAAAAAATTTAAAAAGAAAAACAAAGCACACACCAATGTTTGACACGTGAGAAAAAATCATAAAAATAAAGAGAAGAAAGTTTGACTCTTTCGAAATAAAAAGAACAGAAAAAAAGAGAAACCATCAGAAAATTATTCTCCTACTCCAGGTTTTCTTCAACAATTCCACTTCACATGAATATAGGAAGAAAAATTCAATAACCCAAAATAGACCCACAAAAACACGTAAAAATAAAAAGAAGAAAACTTATCTTAGTTATAGATAACAACCTCCCTTTTTGGTTGAGTCAACATAGCTTTGTCCAATGCACGAAATACGGCTCAAAACTTATCATTAGTCACTTGCTTGACTACAGGGTTGACCGACTCTAGGAGAACCTCTTGTCTCACATCCTTACAAGCATTCCTATTATTTCTCAAGTGTTCTTTTGTGGAATCATATCTTGAAAAGCATAAAAAGGGGTTATGGTAGGATGACACCCAGAGTTACCGTCTAATGCACAACTATAGAGTAGTGAAAATGTGGAACTTCCTATAAATCTTATTGCCTCTTATACATTAATATGGCACACTTCAAAGATATGAACACGACTTTACTCGACATTTCTTATGAAATATCATATGAACTTTCTAAGCCTTGTGATAGAATATATGCCTTCACTTAACAGAATAATGGACCACGTCCCTTACTACACTAATGAATATAACCAAAAAGTTAAATGCAGTAAAATCAAAGAATGATTTTACATGGAAACCTCCTTGCTTAAGGGAGTAAAACCATGACCTGTCTCACAGAATTTTCAATCGTTTTCACTAATCTTCAAAAACAAAAGTAAAACACGATTACAACAAAAATAAGAAGAAGTTTTTAATCTCACGTTTAAGCAATAGTCTCTATTGCTTAACAAGCCTAAGTAGAAAACAATCTACCCACTAAGTCATCCCACTTGGACAACCTAGACTTTTAACACTACCCACTGATTCTTTTATAGTTTCAGGAATAGTTTACAATATAAGAACAAGAGAATATATTCCTAAACAGTTACACTAAAAGCTCCAGATATTACTGCAGTTCTTAGAATAATTCTACCTTTCGTTTACTAGCACCCTCTGCAAATGTTCTTGAAAAGTTCTATCTCAAGTTGCAAAAACTATGAAAGATGTTTAGGAAAGTGTCGCTTATATGGACAAGTCACTTTCCTTAAACTCTTTGCCATTAGATGGAGAAGTCTCATTTTCTTACGTCATCGGGAATTGTGCACCTACTTTCTGTACCGTGTCCTGCTGGCAGTCAACTGGCTCATCACAATAAGATCCTTGTACCTCTACAAGGTCCCCTGTGTTTGTGTCATCTTCAACATTCAAGTAAGAAACCTTGTACCTTTACGAGGTACCTAAGTTTGTTAAATAATCAAAAACTTCAAATAACATTTTCCCCCTTTTTGATGATGACAAACAATGGTCTCAGATCTCCTCCAACTTTTGTTCCCCCTTACTATATTCCCCCTCACTATTTTCCCCCATTCCCTCTCACAGTATGATCATTCAGCTACTTACCAGTTTTACTTCCCAATTTTGGCGTCATAAAAAAGATATGCAGTAAACCAGTGATGTCAACCGTAATACAGAATAAGATCAAATCTATGAAGCAATCAATCAGGAAGGGAAAAGCATTGACAAAAGACTATAATCAGAACAACAGAGGAATAAGTTAACAAGCATTCCACAATAACATTAATACATTAAAATTAAACTTATTATCCAGCACCACAAAGATAAGCCACAAAAAGAACAACACAAGGGAGGGTTTTTAATAGGCTAGGGAGAAGGAGGAGGATTAGACAGGGACTGGATGATGAGAGTGAGTCGTGCATTGGAAGCATCATTATCTTTAATAGTCTTCTCCTGCAAGGCAGTGATCTTAGCCTTCAACTCTCCATTCTCTCTCTCCAGAGCTTGTACCACTGAAGAACCAGGTCCCTCATGCTGTTCAGTAAGCAGTTCTGCTTTGAGTATAGCAATTTCAGCCTCTTTACCACTCAAACACACAGTGTGCTCCTCAACCTCATGCTTAAGCTGATCTTGATCTTCGATGAGTTGAGCCATCTTGCTCTTGGGATTGCCTCTCCCTTCAATACACTCACACTCGACCAGGGTACTCTCTGAGATAGTCTGTTTAACCATCCCAACCCTTTCAACACTGAGAGGAATTTGAAAATGCTTGAATACTTTTGTGAGAAAGTACCTCTATCCCATTCCATGAACACCATTCCTCTCGATGACGGTTTTGTAGATATGCTCAAGCATAAGAACTAGGAGATTCAGGGCTTTGAAGCTTCACAACATCTCCATCACAAACAAGTTAGTAGCAGTTGCTGAGGTCCTCTCTTCAGTGCGAGGAAGGAGAACATTGTTGATGAACTCGAAGACTAACTGGTATTTGCTCTTCATGAACTTATTATAAATCCCTGCAACCTTTGTTGTGGGTATCTTAGAAATCAAGGATGCAAACTCATTAGACCAAGTTCGTCCCAACACAAACCGGGTCCCCTCTCTAGGCACCCTGATATTTTGCTCAACAAACCCTCATCTAGATGTATAGCAATATCATTGACCCGTGTGAGGATACTCCCATCTTCTTTGAATTGAACATTATAATAAAATTCGCGCACTTCTTCTTCATAGAGGATGGGGGATTTTCTGTTGAACAAATGTAGCCATGATTGAATTTCAACCATATCTTGAAGAGAGTCCATGCTGGGAAGAGTTATGATTTAAATATCAAAAACTCTCCCAGCCAAGACGGCCTGCTTTCTCAAGCTGTCAACAACTTCCTGCATGTTGACACTCTTATCTTTCTTGGCTTGGGTAGAAGGTCCCTGTGATCTCTTCCTTTTTCCCACAGACCTTTTCTTTTTGGACTTTGTGTTTTCAACCTTCTCCGAAACTTTTCCATTTTTCTTTTCTGACCTTTTCTTATTACTTTTCTTTTCCACTTCCTCAGCAGACAACTAAACAACATCAGTCTCAGGTATTGTAAAATTTGATACCTTCAAGGTTCTGGCACTTCTAACTACAGCAATAGAACGTGCACTGGCCTTTAAGGCATCGGCCATCAATTTTTGAGCACCAGACCTAGTGGTAGGTCTTCTCTAGGGGATTCTACTACAACCTTCTGCTTCCTTTTTCTAGATATCTCACCTTCTCTTTGCTAAACCTTCCATTTTAAAGGTTCCTCCTCACTTTCAGAGTCAGAGTCAGAGGAAGAAGGATACCTTCCAATATCAAGAGTTTTATTAAAAATGGGTTGAGTGTTTCTTAACTCTTCCCTCTGCAAGACTTCAGTTTGCTCAGCCATTGCTTCTTCCCGCATCATAGCCAAACTCTCAATCACCAACTCTTCATTTGCTGCCAATATATTAGACTCATATGCCTTATGATTGTGCAGATCTCCTTCAAATAGATTATCAGGCAGCATTTCTTGCAACGGACCAGGTCAAGTAGGAAAGCATGTGCTGTTTAGATCTATGGCCTAGAATGGATTGTCGGGTGTGTCTTGCTGAGAACTAGAAGGGGCATTAGATCTGCACTTTACAGTAGAAGGAGAGTAGAAATCAAGTGACTCTATTTCTCTAAGAGCATTTAGCATCTTTTTAGAAATCGAAGAAGGAGAAGACATGTTTGACAAACAAATAAAAAATGGCTTTTCGAACAGAGAGAAGAAGATGAAAAAACAAAGTATGCCTTTTTAATTTTTGTTTAAACCCTTCTTGAAACAAAAAAAATGTTAAAGGACGGATGTAACGACCTGTTTAGTCGTTTTGAACACCAGATTTTATTTCTGGAAAAACAGGCTGAGGCGACGAACCCCACGACGGACCGTCATGGGCACGACGGACCGTTGCAGGGTCTCTTTTCAAAACACTTAGAAAATCTGAAATTGGGTTCTGAAAATCGACTCTCTGAACTTCGTAACGGAATGGCAGGACGAACCGTCACAGGTGTGAGAGACCGTCACAGACTCTTCAGAAAATTTGAGTCTCTGAACACTGTGACGGGGTAGCAGGACGGACTGTCGCAGGCACGATGGGACGTCACAGACTACGTAATCCCAGTCTGGGTCGGATTTCTTTATACGTTTAAGGGACTTTTTTGACTATTCCTGCTTTAATTATAAAGTTAGTGGGTTAATGTTAACAAGTCTAATTACTTGAGGGTTAAAAGAGGTAACCTTAAGTTAATTAGTGGGTTATTATTGCCATCTTTTATTCTTAATTATATACTAATTAGGGTAAAACAAGAAGGGTTGGAATAAGAAAATTTAAAAGCACAAGAGAGGGAGAAAACGAACGAACAGGGAGAGAAGAAGAACAAAGCTTTAGCAATTTGCTTGCTTGATCACTAGTCTTCGGTGGAGGTAGGTTATGGTTTCTCTTACGATATTCGTAGTAAACTCTTAATAGCGAATGATATCTATTGATAATATTGTAAACCCTGCTATGTGCTTAATTGTATGCTTGCATGAATGTAATTATATAATCGTGATTATATAAGCATGATGAAGTTATTGAATCCCGAATCTTGCAAAACCCTAATCTCTTTGTTAATGATGAGGCCTTGGTATAAAAGAAGGCGTGATGAACTAAAATGATGAGATTGATGATGCCTTGGTAAGAAAGAAGGATTGATGAATTGATAGAAGGAGACTAGGGGATCGGGTGTCACGAACCGACACGTAGATTTAGGGGATCGGGTGTCACGAACCAACACCTAGATTTATGGGATCGGGTGTCACAAACCGACACGTAGATTTAGGGGATCGGGTGTCACAAACCGACACGTAGATTTAGGAGATCGGGTGTCACGAACCGACACGTAGATTTAAGGGATCGGGTGTCACGAACCGACACGTAGATTTAGGGGATCGGAGTGTCACGTTCCGACACATAGTAGTAGGGGATCGGAGTGTCACGTACCGACACAAGAGGATTAATAAATATGAGGGAGCGGAGTGTCACGTACCGACACAAGAGAAATAAAGATAATGAATCTTGAAAGATGTTAATATACTCAATCTAATGAACATAGTTCCCAAATGAGTATGGTATTGAGGCTTGAGTCCTCATGTGTGAACTTGGCGGTAATTGTTAATGATATAGTACTTGCTGTTGCTACATGTTGAGTATCATAGTTGATTTTATGATATTACTTGGTATATATTGATTTCTATTTTGAGTTGGCCGATGATATCTACTCAGTACCCGTGTTTTGTACTGACCCCTACTTTTATGTTTTATTCTTGTTTATTTGTGGAGTGCAGCAAACGTGCCGTCATCTTCGACTCAACAGTAACTCTAGCCAATCTTCATTACTTCGGATATCAGGGTGAGCTAATGCTTCTAGCTTGGACTGGATCTTCCTCTTCATGTCTTGATGCCTTGAAGTTCCGGCATGGACTAGCTTTTATGTATTTTTAGCTTTTTAGAAACTCTTAGATTTAGTAATTTGAAGTAGATGTTCTTGTGATGATGACTTCCAGATTTTGGGAAATAATAGTTATTGAATTGGTTTTTATTCATGATTTTAAGTCTTCCGCATTACTTTATGTTGATATTACATTGAAATGTTAAGGTTTAGATTTGTTAGTTCGCTCACATAGGAGGGTAAGTGTGGGTGCCAGTCGCGGCACGGTTTTGGGTCGTGACAAACTTGGTATCAGAGCATTAGGTTCGTTGGTCTCATTACACAAGAATGAGTCTAGTAGAGTCTTAAGGAACGGTAGGGGGACACCTTTACTTTTCTTTGAGAGGCTATAAGACTTTAGGAAAATTCCATTCTTTCTTTCTTTCTTTCTTTCATGCTATTACTTGGGTCCAATTGGTATCTAGGTGATACAAATTGGAATCTGACCATGTTCACTCTATTTCGCAGATGGTTAGAACTAGAGCAACGACTGCGCCAACATCAACATCGGCAAGAGAAGAAGCCAGCCACTGGGGCTGTAGCCTAAGGAAGAGTAGCGGCAAGAGGGTGTGGTAGAGGTCGTGGGAGGACGTCCTCTAGAGGAAGAGGACGAGCACCTATCCCATCTGATACTAGGGCAGTGACTCCTCCACCGACTGAGGAAGTGGTAAGAGAGGGTGAGGAAGGGGAGAATGAACAAGTGCAAAATGAGGAATTGCCACCCCAACCTACCCCATAGATGATCAATCAGGTTCTCGCTTATCTTAGTGGGTTGTCTGATCAGGGTCAGGCGCCTCCAGTGTTTTCTGCACCAACACCTCCGATTTCAGAGGTACAACATGCAGCCACTATGGCTCCTCGTATGGATTCCTCATTGGACATAGGCACGTTTCCACGTCAGACTACTGGGCCTATAATGACAAATGATCAGCATGAACTTTTCAGTAAGTTCTTGAAATTGAAACCTCCAGTCTTCAAGAGTGCTGAATCTGAGGATTCTTACGATTTTCTGGTTGACTGTCATGATCTACTACACAAGATGGATATAGTAGAATGGTTTGGTGTGGAGTTCGTGAGTTATCAGTTTCAAGGGAACGCCAAAAATGTGGTGGCAGTCACATGTTTAGTGTCAACCAACAGAGGCACCACCTATGACTTGGGCCTCATTCCCTAGCTTGTTTATGGAGAAGTATATCCCCTGGACATTGACGGATAGGAAAATGGATGAGTTCTTGAGCCTAGAGCAAGGTAGGATGTCGGTCAATGCATATGAGGCTAAGTTTCGTGCACTATCCAGATATGCAACCCCACTTTGTTTCAGTCCACAAGAGCGGATTCGTTGTTTTGTGAAGGGGTTGAGGTCACAGTTGCGGATTTCAGCCTTACAGGTAGCGGCTACGGCAAAATCCTTCCAAGAAGTGGTAGATTTTGTGGTAGAGGTGGAAGGAGTGAGGCCAGATGAATTCACCATGGCATCGACATCAAAGAGGTTTCGAAAGGGAGGTGAGTTTAATGACTCTTACTCTAGAGGACAGGGTTCAGGAGGTTACTCAGTTCGACCAATTCAGTCTTCGCTACAGACTGTAGTTAGGGGTCCACCTCAAACCAGTCAACACTTCTCTGAGAGACCCGTGCTTGACTCCAGAGAGTGTTATGTGTGTGGGGAGACTGGACATATTAGGAGAAATTGTCCAAAATAGAGTTATAGATTCCCACTGGCTAGAGGTAGAGGTGGTCATGGTAGAGGCCGTTATTCTGGAGGACGTGGTGGTCGAGGTAATGGTGGTCACCAAAATGGTCGAGGTGATGGGCAAACTGGAGCCACTACATCACAACGTGGTAGGGGCAATGGACAGACAAACGATAGGGCCCATTGTTACGCTTTCCCTTGGCGGTCTGAAGCGGAGGCATCTGATGCTGTCATCACAGGTAATCTTCTGGTTTGTGATTGCATGGCTTCTGTATTGTTTGATCCTGGATCCACATTTTCTTATGTATCTTCCTCATTGGCTAATGGTCTAAATTTACATTGTGAATTACTTGAAATGCCTATTCATGTTTCTACTCCGGTGGGTGAGTCTGTGGTAGTTGAAAAGGTATATAGGTCTTGTTTGGTGAACTTTGTGGGGAGCAACACTTATGTATATTTGGTTATCTTAGAAATGGATGATTTTGATGTAATTCTGGGTATGACTTGGCTTTCTCCGCAATTTGCGATCTTGGATTGTAATGCTAAAACGGTGACGTTAGCCAAGCCTGGGACATATCCGTTAGTGTGGGAGGGTGACTACACTTCCAATCCGGTGCGTATCATCTCCTTTCTTCGTGCTAAGAAAATGGTGAGTAAAGGGTGTTTAGATTTCTTGGCACATATCAAGGATGACACTACCCAAGTAATTTCGATTAAGTCGGTTTCGGTGGTCCGTGAGTTTCTGGATGTGTTCCTTGCAGATCTTCCTGGTATGCCACCAGATAGGGATATTGACTTCTGTATTGATCTTGAACTGGGTACTCGCCCTATTTCTATACTCCCTTATAAAATGGCTCCCGCGGAGTTAAGAGAGTTAAAAGCACAAAACAAAGGCTTCATTAGACCAAGTGCATCTCCTTGGGGTGCTCCGGTTTTGTTTGTAAAGAAGAAGGATGGGAGTTTTCGGATGTGCATAGATTACCGGCAGTTGAACAAGGTAACCATAAATAACAAGTATCCTCTTCTTCGCATTGATGACTTGTTCGATCAGTTACAAGGTGCTTGCCTCTTCTCTAAGATTGACTTGAGATCCGGTTATCATCAATAGAAAATACGGGCAACGGATGTGCCAAATATTGCTTTTAGAACCAGGTATGGGCATTACGAATTTGTAGTGATGTCTTTTGGTCTTACAAATGCCCCTGCTGCGTTCATGAGTTTGATGAACGGGATTTTTAAGCCATATTTGGATCTCTTTGTGATTGCATTTATTGATGATATACTGATATACTCTAAAAGTAAGGAGGAACATGAAGAGCATTTGAGAATGGTATTGGAAATGTTGAGGGAGAAAAAGCTTTATGCCAAGATCTCTAAGTGTGAGTTTTGGCTAGATGCAGTGTCCTTCTTGGGGCACGTGGTTTCTAAGGATGGAGTGATGGTGGATCCTTCTAAGATTGAGACAGTGAAGAATTGGGTAAGACCTACTAATGTGTCAGAAATAAAGAGCTTTGTTGGGTTAGCTAGCTACCACCGCCGATTTGTCAAGGGATTCTCTTCTATTGCTTCCCAACTGACAAACTTGACTAAGCAAAATGTTCCATTTGTATGGTTGGATGAGTGTGAGGAAAGCTTTCAGAAGCTCAAGACACTATTGACTACTTCACCAATTCTCACCTTGCCAGTGGAAGGTAAGAATTTCATTGTCTATTGTGATGCATCCTATTCGGTTTTGGGTGCAGTGCTAATGCAAGAGAAGAATGTGATTGCTTATGCTTCAAGACAATTAAAAGTGCATGAACGTAACTATCCAACTCATGATTTGGAATTGGCCACGGTAGTGTTTGCATTAAAGCAATGGAGACACTATTTATATGGGGTTAAGTGTGAGGTCTATACGGATCATCGTAACCTACAATATGTCTTTACTCAGAAAGATTTGAACTTGAGACAGAGGAGATGGATGGATCTACTGAAGGACTACGACATCACTATTTTGTATTATCCGGGGAAGGCGAATGTTGTAGCGGATGCTTTAAGTAGAAAGACGGGAAGCATGGGAAGTCTAGCTCACTTGCAAGCTTCTAGACGCCCATTGGCTAGAGAATTCAGATTCTGGCTAACGACCTTATGAGATTAGACGTAAATGAGAAGGGAGGATTTTTAGCTTGTGTGGTGGCAAGATCTTCCTTCCTTGACAAAATTAAGGGAAAGCAGTTTAATGATGAGAAATTGATCCGGATCCGAGATAAAGTGTTGCAAGGAGAGGCTAAAGAAGCGACAATCGATGAGGAAGGTGTTTTGAGGATTAAGGGAAGGGTATGTGTACCCCGCGTCGATTATTTAATCAACACTATTCTGACAGAGGCACATAGTTCAAGGTACTCGATACATCCGAGTGAAACCAAGATGTACCGTGACCTAAAGCAACACTTTTGGTGGAGTGGAATGAAGCGTGATATTGTGGATTTTATTGCCAAATGTCCAAACTGTCAACAGGTAAAGTATGAACACCAAAGGCCCGGAGGAACACTTCAGAGAATGCCCATTCCTGAATGGAAGTGGGAAAGGATTGCAATGGATTTCGTGGTTGGTCTTCCAAAGAAATTTGGAAAATTTGATTCTATTTGGGTAATTGTTGATAGGTTAACTAAGTCTGCTCACTTCATTCCGGTCAAGGTGACTTACAATGGAGAGAAGTTAGACAAACTTTACATCTCGGAAGTGGTGCGATTGCATGGGGTTCCACTCTCCATTATATCAGATAGAGGTACGCAATTTACTTCTAAGTTTTTGAAAACATTGCATGCGGAATTGGGTACTAGGTTGGACCTTCGTACTGCGTTCCATCCTCAGACGATGGTTAGTCTGAGCGAACGATTCAAGTGTTGGAGGATATGCTTCGTGCATGTGTGATAAAATTTGGTGGTCAGTGGGATAGCTTCTTACCCTTAGCAGAATTCTCCTACAACAATAGCTATCACTCAAGCATTGATATGGCCCCATTTGAGGCACTATATGGGAAAAGATGTAGGTCTCCCATTGGGTGGTTTGATGCATTTGAAGTTAGACCTTGGGGTACTGACCTTCTGAGGGAATCGTTAGATAAAGTGAAATCTATTCAAGAAAAGCTTCTAGCGGCGCAGAGTAGGCAATAAGAATATGCAGATCCGAAGGTTAGAGACTTGGAGTTTTTGGAGGGTGAACAAGTCTTGTTGAAGGTTTCGACAATGAAAGGGTTGATGCGGTTTGGTAAGCGAGGTAAACTTAGCCCGAGGAATATTGGTCCATTTGAAGTACTTAAGCGAGTAGGGGAGGTGGCTTATGAGTTAGCCTTGCCTCCAGGGCTGTCCGGAGTGCATCCGGTATTCCATGTGTCAATGTTAAAAAGATACCATGGGGACGGAAACTACATTATCTGTTGGGATTCAGTTTTGCTTGATGAGAATTTGTCTTGTGAGGAGGAACCTGTTGCCATTCTAGATAGAGAAATTCGCAAGTTGAGATCAAAGAAGATTGCATCCATCAAAGTTCAATGGAAAAATCGACCCGTTGAAGAAGCCACTTGGGAGAAGGAGGCAAATATGCGAGAAAGATACCCACATCTGTTTACAGATTTAGGTACTCCTTTTCGCCCTTGTTTTCCTTCTTGTGATCGTTCGGGGATGAACGATGGGTAAATTGGTATCTATTGTAATGACCTATTTAGTCTTTTTGAACAACAAATTTTATTTCTAGAAAAACAGGCTGAGGCGACGGACCCCACGACGGACCGTCGCAGGGTCTCGTTTCAAAACACTTAGAAATCTGAAATTGGGTACTGAAAATCGAATCTCTGAACTTCGTAACGGAATGGCAGGACGAACTGTCACAGATTCTTTGGAGAATTTGAGTGTCTGAACTCTATGACAGGGCAGCAGGACGGACAGTCGCAGGCGCGATGGGCCATCACAGACTGCGTAATCCCAGTGTGGGTCGGATATCTTTATACATTTTAAGGGACGTTTTTGACTATTCCTGCTTTAATTATAAAGTTAGTGGGTTAATGTTAACAAGTCTAATTACTTGGGGGTTAAAAGAGGTAACCTTAAGTTAATTAGTGGGTTATTATTGCCACATTTTATTCTTAATTATATACTAATTAGGGTAAAAGAAGGAGGGTTGGAATAAGAAAAGTTGAAATCACAAGAGAGGGAGAAAACGAACGAACAGGGAGAGAAGAAGAACAAAGCTTTGGGAATTTGCTTGCTTGATCACTAGTCTTCGGTGGAGGTAGGTTATGGTTTGTCTTACGATGTTCGTAGTAAACTCTTAATAGCGAATGATATGTATTGATAATATTTTAAACCCTGCTATGTGCTTAATTGTATGCTTGCATGAATGTAATTATAT
The DNA here is from genome assembly GCF_036512215.1 of Solanum lycopersicum. NCBI lineage: Eukaryota > Viridiplantae > Streptophyta > Magnoliopsida > Solanales > Solanaceae > Solanum > Solanum lycopersicum. Next base: position 29,015,250 of record NC_090803.1, on the reverse strand, counting down.
AATCGTGATTATATAAGCATGATGAAATTCATGCAAAACCCTAATCTCTTTGTTAATGATGAGGCCTTGGTATAAAATAAGGCGTGATGAACTAAAATAATGAGATTGATGATGCCTTGGTAAGAAAGAAGGCTTGATAAATTGATAGAAGGAGATTAGGGGATCGGGTGTCATGAACCGACACGTAGATTTAGGAGATCGGGTGTCACGAACCAACACGTAGATTTAGGGGATCGGGTGTCACAAAACGACACGTAGATTTAGAGGATCGGGTGTCACGAACCGACACGTAGATTTAGGGGATCGGGTGTCACGAACCGACACTTAGATTTAGGGGATCGGGTGTCACGAACCGACACGTAGATTTAGGGGATCGGAGTGTCACGTTCCGACACATAGTAGTAGGGTATCGGAGTGTCACGTACCGACACAAGAGGATTAATGAATATGAGGGAGCAGAGTGTCACGTACCGACACAAGAAAAATAAAGATAACGAATGTCGAAAGATGTTAATATACTCAATCTAATGAACATAATTCCCAAATGAGTATGGTATTGAGGCTTGAGTCCTCATGTGTGAACTTGGCGGTAATTGTTAATGATATAGTACTTGCTGTTGCTACATGTTGAGTATCATAGTTGATTTTATGATATTACTTGGTATATATTGATTTATATTTTGAGTTGGCCGATGATATCTACTCAGTACCCGTGTTTTGTACTGACCCCTACTTTTATGTTTTCTTCTTGTTTATTTGTGGAGTGCAGCAAACGTGCCGTCATCTTCAACTCAACAGTAACTCTAGCCATTCTTCATTACTCAGGATATCAGGGTGAGCTAATTCTTCTAGCTTGGACTGGATCTTCCTCTTCATGTCTTGATGCCTTGAAGTTCCGGCATGGACTAGCTTTTATGTATTTTTAGCTTCATAGAAACTCTTAGATTTAGTAATTTGAAGTAGATGTTCTTGTGATGATGACTTCCAGATTTTGGGAAATAATAGTTATTGAATTGGTTTTTATTAATGAGTTTATGTCTTCCGCATTACTTTATGTTGATATTACATTGAAATGTTAAGGTTTAGATTGGTTGGTTCGCTCGCATTACTTTATGTTGATATTACATTGAAATGTTAAGTAATGAGGGTTTTTAAAAGGCGTGAAAAGGTGCCTGATCCATGATTGGATGTGTCACTTGAGAGAGAAGCGATAGGACTAACGGTCAGACTGACCGATGACTTACACGTGGCATTATCAACGGTCATAATTTTCAGTTTCAAATTAATGTATAAATGCTAACCTTGACAGGCACTAGGTACCATGCATCGTACGGTTACATCCTTATTCCCCAGTTGTTGTAGTCATTTTCTTTGCAAGGCCAGTTCTTCCTGAAAGTATACCTACAAAAGATACAAAAGTGATCTTTATTCAAATATTTAAATATTCACACAAAGGATACCTACTCTACAGTTTTAGCCATCAAGGGAATTTTAACTGTTGAAGCTAAGAATATCACTTAGGGATCAACATGCCCAACTTCAACCGATTTTTCACTATTTGATCTTTAGTGAGTGACTTGGTGAAGATATCTGCAATTTGCTCCTCCGTTGGACAATATGTAAGCACAATATTTCCCTTCTCAACATTATCTCTCAAAAAAGTGATGTCTAACATCAATATGCTTTGTTCTCTTATGATGGTCTGGATTCTTTCCCACTGACAACAATGGTATTGTCACACATAAGAGGAATTGCTTTGAGATGAATCCCAAAATTTTCCAAGTGTTGCCTTATCCACAATAACTGTGAACAGCAGGCTGCGGCAGCTACATACTCAGCTTCAGCAGTTGAAAGAGCCACAAAATTCTGCTTCTTGGTTCCCCAAGAGATGAGTTATGATCCAAGGAAATGAGCCATCCTAGAAGTACTCTTCCTATAAACTTGATAACCAGCAAAAGTAGCATCTGCAAAACCAACTAGATCAAAAGTATCACCTACTGGATAGAAGAGAACCAGGTCTCCTGTTTTCTTCAGGTAAATAAGAATGCATTTTGCAGCCTTCAAGTGTGAGTCACGAGGACATGCTTCAAACCTGACACACATTCCAACACTATAAACAATATCAGGCATGTTAGCAGTCAGATATAACAAGGATCCAATGATTCCTCTGTACATTGTTTGATTCTCAAGAGTATCAGATTCCTTTACTACAATCTTGGAATTTGTTCCCATAGGAATATCAATAGTTTTAGATTCTAAACATATTTAATTTCTTTAGTATCTCCTTAATGTAATTTTCCTGATAGATTGAAATCCCATTTGATGATTGCTTGATTTGTAAACCTAGGAAGAATGTCAGTTCACCCATCATGCTCATTTTATATTCCTTTCCCATTAATGATGAGAATTCTTCACACAAATGTTCTGAAGTAGCTCCAAAAATTATGTCATTCACATAAACTTGAATGATAAGCAATTCTTGTTCTCTTTTTAATAAGAATAATTATTGTCTATCTTGCCTTTTTTGAAACCATTATTCATCATAAACTTTGACAACCTTTCATACCATGCTCTTAGAGCCTGCTTCAGACCATAAAGTGCCTTCATGATATGGTAGCTCTGCATCTTCTAAACCAGGAGGTTGTTTGACAAATACCTCCTCTTTGAGATTTCCATTCAGAAATGCATTCTTCACATCCATTTGATACAGCTTGAACCCCATGAATGCAACAAAAACTAATAAAATTCTGATAGCCTCCATTCTTGCAACTGGTGTAAAAGTCTCATCATAGTCAATTCCCTCTTCTTGATTATATCCTTGAACCACCAACCTGGATTTATTTCTAGTAATCACTCCATTTTCATCAAGCTTGTTTCTGAAAACCCATCTAGTGCATATTACTATTCTGCCTGCAGGTTGAGGAACCAGGTACCATACGTTGCTTCTTTCAAACTGATGAAGTTCTTCTTGCATAGAGTTGATCCAATCTGCATCACCTAATGCTTCTTTCACATTCTTTGGCTCAATATATGATATGAATGCTGAAAATGCAACTAGATTTCTTTTTTTGATCTAGTATGAAATCCAGAATTCAAAGGAGAAATAAGATTATCAAGAGGATGTGATGAACTATGCTTCCATCCTGATTTTGGAGCAGACTGGTTGAGCTGATCAGCATGTTCTTCTTCATCAAGAGAGACATCAGTTTCTGGATAGTTTGATGTACTCTGGCTGGAATTATGTGTAGGACCAGGTACCTCATCACCCTTTTCAACCTCATCAGCCTCTTCAGGTAGACTATCATTCTGATCATCACTGTCATTTTTAGTTGTTGTTCTATATCAGCTTCACTTCCTTCAATTTTATCCGAATGGAACAGTTTGATCACATCATCTTCATCATTTTATCAATTAGTCTTCAATCTTCCATTTTCATCAAATAAAACATGAATGCTTTCCTCAATGCATTGAGTTTGTTTGTTGAATATTCTGTAAGCCTTACTCGATGAAGAATATCCAATAAATACTCCTTCATCACTCCTAGGATCAAATTTACCCAGATCATCCTTTCCATTGTTCAACACAAAACACCTGTATCCAAAAGCCCTAACATAACTCAGCATAGGCTTTCTGTTGTTAAGTAGCTCATAGGGGTCTTATTCAAAAAAGCTCTTATCAGACACCTGTTGGTAACATGACAACCTGTGTTGACAGCTTCAGCCTAGAAACTTTGAGTGAGATTTGTTTCAATAATCATAGTTCTGGCAATGTTCACCAAGGTTCCGTTTTTCCTTTCCACTAGTCCATTTTGTTGAGGAGTTTTAGGAGCATAAAAATTATGACTCGTACCATTATCCATGCAGAATTTATCCAGTTTTTAGTTCTCAAACTCAGTACCATGATCAGATCTAATGCTGCAAATGACTTGATTCAATTTGGTTTGAATAATTTTGAAAAACACCACCAACTCTTCTGCTGTTTCTGCCTTTGATTTCAAGAATCATGTCCATGTATATCTCGAGTAGTCATTAACAATCACCAAAATGTACTTCTTGGCATTTCTGCTATGAACCTTCAAAGGTCCACACAAGTCCATGTGAAGCAGCTCTAGTGTTCATGATGAAGTTACTTGCTTTTTAGGCTTAAAGGATGATATGATTTGTTTTCCTTTAACACAAGCTTCACAGATTTTATTTTCAGCAAACTTCAGCTTTGGCAGACCTCGGACCAGGTCCTTAGAAATCAGTTTGTTCAATAAAGATGAGCTCACATGCCCCAGCCTACGATGCCAAAGATCAGCATTCTCATTCTGAGCACTAAGACATGTCAGGTCATCTGCATGAGACGTTTCTAAGTTGGTCACATACATATTTTTACTTTTGTGAGCAGTGAGAATTACCTTCTTTGTAGTTAGACTCACCACAGTGCACTTCTCAGAAGTAAATTTGACTTTATTTCCTTTGTCACAGATTTGAGACACGCTCAACAAACTGTACTTCAACCCATCCACATGATATACATTGTTAATTGAATCTTCAAGAGATCTTCCCATTTTGGCAACTCCCAAAATGTACCCCTTCTTTCCTTCACAAAAAGAGACACCTCCTCCTTGAAGTGTCTTGAGTGACAGGAAATGTTTTACATCACCAGTCATACGTTTAGAGCATCCACTGTCCATTTACCAACATTGACTGCTGCTCTTCTCACTCACTTGCACCAAGAATCACTTCTTCAACTTGGGAACCCATTTAAATTTTGAGTTTCCAGAAAGGCAGAAAAAGGAGTGATTAGATTGTATTTAGTCCAATAAGGTTGATTTTTAAGCTTTCTAACAAAGGACAATGTAGCAGTGACATATTTTTTCTTTGAAATCTATGAGTTGAAACATGCTTTGGAGGACCAGGTCTCTATTTTGGAAAATTTTTCCTTTCAGCATAATTAGAGAGTCTTTCATAGGAGTTTCTCCAGCCAGCACACTCTCCCTTTAAATGCCCATTCATACCACAATGAAGACAGAGCAGATCGTCAGACACAAACACACACTTACTGTGAGGATTATAACGAGGAGTGATGTTCAAACTTCCTAGTCCTTTCTTATTGAAATTTCTCTGATATGTTGCATTTTACAATATGTTTGAGGATTTTGTCCACTTAAGAGATTTTTCAAGTTCTTCCTTAAGTTTGACAATATCCTTTTCTAATTTTTTCTCTTTTACAACGACAGCCCAAGGTTTTTATCAGAGTTTTTCAATTTTTCTTGAATTTCAACTTGTAAACTATTTGACATTCCATTTAGCTTTTTAGTTTCTTCAGTTATCTGATTCAACTGGTTTTTAAGTTCAGAATTATCAGACTCTAGAGACACCATTCTTGACATTTTCTCTTCAAGTGTAACTTTGTTTTCAGTTAAAGTGTCAAGTTCAGTATTCATGGTGTCTCTTTCAAATGTTAACTCAATAACAGAATCAATCATAACTTTTGCCAACGTTCTTTATTTTTTAAGAGAATAATTATCCAAGTCATTTTTCATATCAAGAAGAGTTACCTGGTCGTCCTCTTCTTCATTTTCTGTATGAGCCATGAGAGCAAACATTTCATTGAAAATGGTTTCCTCTTCATATACAGCCACCATAGATACATCATTTGGTTCATCAGGATCTTATGAATAACTTGAAGACTCACCCCACGCAGCAAGCGCCTTTAAGACCACCAAATCTATAGCAGCTTTTCGATCTCTCTTACCGAGTACCGGGTCCCTTCTCTTCTCTTTGTCACTTCTTGGTTTTTGATGTTTCTTGTTTTCATTCTTGAGTAGAGGACACTCTCTGATAATGTGCCCAGCTTTTCCATACTTGTAGCATGTATCACCTTGAGTACGATTTCAAGTATCATTTGTTCCTTTTTTAAAAACTTTATTTTTTCTCAGAATTTTTTGAAATCTGTTGATGAGATATGCCATATCATCATCACTGGAATCTTCATCTGATTTGTACTTCAGCATCAATGACTTCTTCTTTTTTTGATTCCTTCGTTGATGAATCGTAATTTCGATTCACCTGATGTGTCTTCAGATTTCCAATCAAAGCATCCATAGTCAGCACCTTCAAATCTTTGGCTTCTGTGATGGCATCAACCTTGCTTTCCCAAGATTTTAGAAGAATTCAAAGTACTTTTCTGAGTTGTTTGCTCATGCTTATAGGTTCACTAAGACTTCACAGCTCATTTGTAATGGAAGACAATTTTGTGAACATGTCATGATTTGTTTATCCTTCCTTTATTTTGAAGTTCTCATACCGTGAGGTAAGCATGTATATCTTGATTCTTTGACTTGTTTAGTTCCTTCATGAGCAGTCTTCAAACAGTCCCAAATTTCCTTAGCAGACTCACAAGATGAAACCCTGTTGAACTCATCAGGTCCTATCCCACATACAAGAAGAGTTTTTTCTTTGTAACCCTTTTCAATCTTTTTTCTATCGTCTTCGTCGTACTTCTGTTTAGGCTTTGGAACACGACTAGTTTTCTCTCCATCCTTTTCTTCTATCATCTGAATAAACAGTCAATCAAGTACAATATCCCATAACTCGTTGTCTTCATCCATGAGGTAATCATGCATTCTAACTTTCCACCAACTGTAGAAATGTCCATTCAACCGGGGAGGTCTTGTTGACGACTAACCTTCTTCAAGATTAAGTGGAGCATCCATTCTAGAACAAACATCACTTCCTTGAAGTTAACAAAATAGAGAGTGCCTGCTCTGATTCCACTTGATAGAATATATGCCTTCACTTATAAAATAATTAACCAAGTCCCTTACTACACTAATGAATATAACCACAAAGTTAAATGTAGTAAAATCAACACAATCATTTTACGTGGAAACCTCCTTGTTTAAGGATGTAAAAGCACGACCTGTCTCACAGGATTTTTAATCGTTTTCACTAATCTTCAAAAGCAAAAGTAAAACACGATTACAACAAAAGTGAGAAGAAGTTTTTAATCACACGTTTAAGCAATAGCCTCTATTGCTTTACAAGCCTAAGTAGAAAACAATCTACCCACTAAGCTATCCAACTTGGACAACCTAGACTTTTAACACTACCCACTGATTCCTTTATAGTTTTAGGAATAGTTTACAATATAAGAACAAGAGAATATATTCCTAAACAGCTACACTAAAATCTCCAGAGATTACTGTTGTTCTTCGAATAATTCTACCTTTCGTTTACTAGCAGCCTTTGCAAATGTTCTTGAAAAGTTCTATCTTAAGTTGCAAAAACTATGAAAGATGTTTAGGAAAGTACCTTTTATATGGACAAGTCACTTTCCTTAAACTCTTTGCCATTGGTTGGAGAAGTCTCACTTTCTAACGCCATCGGGAAGTGTGCACCTACTTTCTATACTGTATCCAGCTGGCAGTCAACTGGCTCGTCATAATGAGAGCCCAGTACATCTACAAGGTCCCTGTGTTTGTTTCATCTTTAGTATTCAAGTAAGAAACCCGGTACCTTTAGGAGGTCCCTAAGTTTTTCAAATCATCAAAACTGTAAATAAGTCCTTGTAATATAAATATCATGTTTGTCACGACTAAAAATAGAACATGGATGTGAAATGGTGTATAAGATCTTGAGAGGTCTCATATAAGATACCTATTATGTATCACACAAGATCATAGATATTAAAAGATTTAAATGACAGTTTCAACATGTAAATTCTCTAAACACAAAAACGAAGGTCTAAACATTGTCTTAAAACAATCTAAAGCATAAGAGCTTATCGGGATGAAGCCCGTGCATCAATTTCCATAATTGAATGCAAAGACAAAAGGGAAATCAAGCTCGGTCCTCGGAATATTAGGACTCACTACAACTTGAAAGCTCTCTAAAACCTCTATTCACCAAACTAAGAATCTTGAATGTAAGACCCTGCATTTGGGGAAATGTAGAAAAGAGTATTGATTATTTTTTATGATTTATGATTCGAACAATCATAATTTATGTTTTGTTTTGATCATTGTTTACTCATGTAAATGTCCATTTTAATATGTTTTAAATGTTTTTATGCATGGGAGAAAAGACATAAAGTGACACCTGATGTTGTGCCGAATTTTCAAAAAGACACTTAAACTTTGAAAATTCCAATTACCCTCCTAAACTATCCTTAAATGATATTATTACATCATTTTTAGTCGACCTAGCATTGAGAGTGTATGCACTGACTTTAAAACTGTGAACAAACTAAAACAAAGAATATGACTTTATTTTTACAAGTATTTTTCTATAAAATATATTTTCTTCGTTTGATTATTATATTAACCTTTTGTCCTTAACAATGGAAAATGCTCAAGTACCCCCCAACCTATTCCTGAAATATAAAGACACACTTATATTATACTAACATCCTGTTACCCCCCTGAACTTATGTTATAAAATATTTTATACGACTTTTCGCCCTACGTGACACTATCTTGTGGGCCTAATGCGTTTTGACATTTTTTCCAAGCTAATGCCACGTATGCTGAAAAAGGGTAGAAAACTATTTATAAAATAAGTTCATGGGCAATAAGATCTTAGTATAGTATAATTGTGTCTCTCGAATTTCAGGCACATATTGAGGGTGTACTTATGAATTTTACTCATTAATTTTCTCTTTTTCTTTCTTCCTTCTTCTTCAAAAATTCACCATCAATTTCACTATAACTTATCACTTTAAATGTCATAGTTCATCACAACTCCACCTCCTTTTTTTACTACTATTTACTTAACTCTATTCAACTTCTAAATTATATGTATATATTTTTTTACATCTCGAAAAATTTGATAACCCACTAGATTTCTAGATGATGTAGGCATTATGTATTTATTAATCCAAATTTCACTTAAACTTTTTCAATTTTCGAAGAATTCTGATTCTTTCAACATTATCATATCTAGTTTTGAAGTTCTATGAAAAAGAGATAAATTAATTGATGATACCTTGAAAATTTTAATTTTTTTTACAAAAATAATTAATTTGGTTTTCAATAACATCAAATTCTGGAAAATATTATGATGTTGAAAGACAAAAATTTGACCGAAGAAGAAGAAGTAGAAGAAGAAGAAGAAGAAGAAGAAGTAGAATAAGAAGAAGATGAAATAAAGGGGCTCAACTTGACGTAGGGGTGGGTGAGATGAATGTGGGAGGTGAAGAAGAAGAAAAAAATTAATGGAGGGGTAACTTGAAAGTAGGTGTGAAAGATTAAGAATTTAAAGTGAAATTCAAGTTAAATCAATTGAATGAAAATAAGTCAAAAGTAAGAGAGATAAATAAAGAAAACTTTAGAATTAATTTTTTTAATTTCAAATTCAATCAACACGTGTTACACAATGACTGGTGTGAGATAACCACTTTCTATTTAAAATATGATATTGACAAAAATATTAAGTAATAATAAATTATCAAATTTTTTTAGGGGGTAATAGGACGCCTGCATAGTTAATGTCTCTTTTAAAAAATTTAGAACAAATTCAGGTTTTACTTTATGTCTTTTCTCTATACATGGCTATCAGTCATGGAACATGTTTTGTACTAATGTATACTTTTGCCTATATTTCCCCAAAAGTAGGCCGGACTATCATGAATCCCAATTTTGTAGCAAGAAGTTTATTTGAGAGATTTTAGGCTTTGGTGAGTCTTCATGCTTCGAGGAAAGATTCTCATTTTTTTAGATTTTTATCATAATGTAATTTTTTTGACGTGATGTATGGGTTAGTGACATATTCATTTTTATGTAATAGACGACTAATAAGACAAGTGTTTAGGCTTCCATTTTTCATTATAAAATTATTGTACTTGAAATGTTGTTCTTTATATATTTTTTTATTTCTTATGCTGTGAATGCTAATTAACTTGAATGGGGCCTCTTGGTTCGTATACGCCATGTCACTCCTAAGGGGTACCTTTGGCCATGGAAAAGTTGGTAATGAGAGCACAAGGTTAGGAAATGTCTTAGATATCTCATAAGCCATGTCAAAGAGCATATATTTCATGATTCTGAGGTGCACCATATTTATGAATGAGAGGATACACGATGATAAGGAAATTTCACTTCTTTCATTACTCTAAATTCAGGTTATAGAATTTTACTCTACAATGTTTCTCTCCTAATAATTATCTGATAATCTACTTAAGATGATGACTCGAAGAGTTTATGCTAAAAGGAAAGTGGGAGAGAATATGAATAAGGAAGATCCACCTTAAGCTCATCAAGCTCCATTACACTGTTTGTAAAGCAAGTGTCTAATGTAGAGTTTAGGATTACTTTACACGTATTAGATCAAGCCATGACGACCCAACACAATAGGGAGATTTCGATTGATGTAAACCCAAATGTGGGTACTATAAAAACTAGAGTGAGAGACTTCACTAGAATGTATCCGTGAGAGTTTCGTCGTTCTAAGTTTGAGAAAGATCCTCAAGAGTTTATTGATGAGGATTACAAGGTTTGATGATTATACTAGTGACATCAATGGAAAAGGCAGAGTTTGTCTCTTATAAACATAAGGGTGTTTCTCAAATTTGTTTCAACCAATGGAGAGAATGGAGATAAAAAATTAAGGGTCCTCTAGATTGGGAAATATACAAAGTTTCTTTCCTAGATAGGTTCTTGTCAAATTTGATGAGAGAGAAAAAGGTTCTCAAATTTATTAATATTCATCAAAATAGCATGAGTGCAAAATAATATGCTTTAAAGTTAGTATAATTTAGTTGATATGCTCCTATAATTTTTGTCGATTCTACAACAAAGATGAGCAAGTTCATTTCAGCTGTGTCAAAAATGGTGGTTAAGGAATGTCACACTGCCATTATTAATACTAATATGGATATTTAATTCTCAAAAATAAAAGAGGAAAAACATAAGATTATTTATATAGAGGCAAAGAGGAATAGGACTAGGGATATTATTTCTCACATCCAAGCTATTACGGACATGATCATTCTAAATTTCATCAAATGTTTTAGAGTAAAGGTAGCTCCAATGCTTCCTCTAAGTTCAAAAAAGATAGGGTGTCGTACACTAAGCGTCAAGGAGTTTATTGTAGTGTGTCCTTGTTGCCTACTTGTGATAAATGTTGAAAGAAGTAATATGACAAGTGTCTTTATAGTTCCAATGCTTGTTTTGGGTGTGGTAAGATGGACCAGAAGATAATAAATTTCCTTCAGTTGCTAACAATTAAGTAGATAATCATAGAAGGTCTCAACACAATCCTTAATCTGGTCCAAGTGGTTTGGTTTCTAACACTCCAAAGCAAAACTGATTTTATGCACTGCATACTCGCCATGAGAAAGAGGGTTCATCGGACATGGTTACAAGTATATGGAAAGTGTTCCAACTTGATATTTACACATTAGTTTATCTCATTTTCTACTTGTCTCTATGAGGTTTCATATTCTCCTTTAGGTGTTGTTAGATCCTTTTATGTCTTTACTCCTGTTGGTGCTTCTATGGTGGCTAAGAGGGTCTATAGAAAGTATCATGTTTCCTTGTACCATAAAATTATTCTTGTTAACCTTGTATTGCTTGTTATGTTATATTTATCTGTTACTGTTAGTATGGATTGGTTGCATGCATTTATGCTTCTATTTATAGTAGAACCATTCGTCAAGTTTAAGCTTCCAAATGATTCTGTCCTAGAGTGAAAAGGGGGGAATTTTATATCTAAGGTCCAGTTTGTTGCTTGTGTTAATGCTAGAAGGATGACTTCTAAGGGTTGTATTAACCATCTAGTTAGGATGAGGGATGTATATATTCTAAAATTCTTTCTCTTGAGTTGGTCCCCTTTGTTAATGATTTTTTGGAATTGTTCCCAATTATCTTACCTGCTAGTCCACCTGAAAGTTAAATGGACTTCATTTTTTGACTTTTACATATATTAAGCCTATCTCTATTCATTCTTATCGAATATCTCAAGTAGAAATTAAGAAATTGAAAGATCAAATGGAAAATCTATTGGATAAGGGTTTAATCTTATCGAGTATATCTCCATGTGGTGCTCGAATATAGTTTGTTAGAAGAAAAAGATGGTTATCTTCGAAAGTGTATGGGCTACCGACTTTTATATAAGGTTTCCTGGAAGAATAAGTATCTTCTTCTAAGAATAGATGATTTATGTGACCAACTTCATGGAGTGAGTTACTTTTCCAAGATTGACCTTCGCTCGGGTTATTTTATAAATGAACTTTAGAACCCGATTGGTCATTTTGATGTTTTGTGAATGTCTTTTGGTTTGTGTTATTCTGTAGTGGGTTTATAAATTTGATGAATTGGTAGTTTTGACAATACCTTGACATCTTTGCCATCTTGTTGAATGATAATATATTGATTTATTTGAGCAGTTAGGATGATCACATAAATAATTTGAAGACTATTTCAGAAAATTATCAAGTACCAGAAATTTTTTGCAAATTTCAAAAAATGTGGATTTGCTTGGCCACATTGTTTCAATTAAAGGTATTGTCATATATCGTAAGAATACGGATGGAGTTGTCATAGACCTCTATCCCCTTCAGATATTAATTATTTCTTGGTTTTGCATGATATTACAGAAAGTTTCATGAGAGGTTTTCTTTTATTGTTTCTTCATTAAGAACATTGACCTGAAAAAAAGGGTACGTTCATATGGCCTGAAGCGTGTGAAAATAGTTTTCAAGAGTGGAATGATGGACTTACTTTTGCTCTGGTAATAACCTTATAAGAAGGGAGTGATGGTTTCATTTCTTATTTTGGTTCCTGAATAATTGGGTTAGGATGTGTACTCATGGAAAATGGAAAAATTATTGCCTGTGCTTCAACGAAACTTAAGATTCATGAGATGAATTATCCTACCCATAACCTAGAATTAGCAGTGGTTGTTTTTGCCTTAAAGGTTTGGAGACACTACTTTTATGGTGTTCATGTAGATTATATTATCGACCACAAGACTTTGCATTATCTTTTCATTCACAGGGATATGCATCTTCGCCAAAAGAAGGTGGCTTGAGTTATTGAATGATTATGATATGGGTGTTCTTCATCACCCTGGTACGATAAATGTTGTGGCGGATACTCTTAGTAAGTTATTTATATGTATTGTATGTCATATCGAATCTCATTTCAGGTTGGTAAATAAGTTTATGAAGGCTTCATATACATACAATGGTCTTCATCAATCATATTAAAGTCATATGACGTAATAGCGTGATGAAATTTTAAGTAGCATTGCTAGATAATTATTTATTACTTTTTGAGCTTGCAAACTTTCAACTCTTGCAAATTTTGGAAAAAACCGAATGGTTGTTCCATATATATTTCTTCACCTAGTTCCCCATTGAGAGATTCAAGTTTTACATCTACTCGATGTAACTCCAAGTTCATGCGTGCAACTATAGCTTGAATTAGTGTAATAGAGCTAAATCGTATAACTTGAGAGAAAATATTTGTATAATCAATGACCTGTTGATGTTTGTACACCTTAGCCACCAAACGAGCTTTGTAGCTTTCAATTACATTATCCACCATTCTTTTAATTTTGAGAAACCATTTATTCCCAACTGTCTTTCAACTTGGCGGAAGATCAACCAAATCCCAAACATGATTTTTCCTCATGGAATCCATTTACTTTTTTATTGCTTCATCTACTTACCCTTAGTAGGGTCTAAAAAAGTCTCTCGAACTGAATTAGGATCTTCGTCATCTTGTGGAGGCACTATAACTGCTTCCCCATTGATTTGAAATTGATATCATAGAATAGTTCCTCGTGTACTGTTTCTCACATGTGTCTCTTCAGGAATATTATCTATATGAGTAAGTCTCCCACTTGTATTATAAAGAGAAGCTACAACTTCTTGTTCCTCACTTCTTTGATCCTGAAAAGTTTCTTGATGATCCACAACTTCAAAAAATGACACAGTTCTATCAATATCACCATTACTAGGTAATTCAGTCTCTAAGAACGTAGCATCTCGTGACTCAAGCTCTGTTATACTTCCATTTTCATTTTATTCTATGAAGATGTAACCCTTTGTATGCTTTTAATAGCAAATGAAGATGCAATTCTTGCCCCTAGGATCCAACTTCCCATATTTATGGGAAGATTCATCCACGTAAGTGGCAATCCCCGGGGTCACAATATATTTAAAGTCAGGTTTTCTAACCGTCCATAATTCATAGGGAGTGGAAGCAACACACATAGTGGGCACACACTTACACACAAAAGTTGTAGATATTAATGATTCTATCCAGAAATAAATTCACATGTTAGCCCGCGCCATCATAGACCTAACTTTTTAAAGAAAAGTTCTATTTCTTCACTCAACTATTCCATTTGGTTGAGGAGTGTATGGAAATTTTAACTGTCTTAGAATTTCTTTTTCATCACATAGATCCTTAAATTGATCGGATATATGCTAAGGCCCACGATTAGTTGTTCAAGCTTTTATTGTTAAGTTTAATTGATTCTCCATCAAATTAAAAAATTGTCCTAATCATTCCAATGCTTCTTACTTATGGGAAATCAAATAAACATGACCATAATGAGTATAATCATCCATAAATGTGATGAAATATGAGGCTCCATGCCTCTCCCTTATACTCATAAAACCACATATATTTTAATGGATGAGTTCCAATGGAAACTTACCTCTAGTTTCCTTTCTAAATGATTTTCTAGTCTTTTTTTCTGCTAGACAATATTTACATATCGACATTTCAATTTTATCTAAGGACCCCAACAATCCTTCTTTTATCACTATTCATTCTTTCAAGGCGTGTATGTCCAAGTCTAGCTTGCCAAATATTCATACCTACAATTTGAGTTGTTTTTAAAGTAAAACAACCATGATTATTAGACATATAATTAAAAACAAAAAATTTGTCCAACACAATAAAACCATCAAAAAGGTAACCATAACCATAATATTCAGTGCCATAAATAATGTCAAAAGAATTATTGTGAAAATTCACATTAAAATTTAATTTAAGAAGAGAAACAACAGAAACTAAATTCGGCTGAATATCTGGAACATATATAACATCATGTAGGAGAAGGATTAGTTTACCTTGCAACTCTAGTTTGCCTGTACCGATCCCTTTCACTTCAATTGATGCATTGTTTCCTACATAAAGTCATCCTTTCCTAGAAAGCAGTCGGCGGTATTCAAAACGTTATCCTCTTTCTCTAGCTATGCTGTATATGGCTCCTGAGTCAACAATCCACAATGTATTAGCATCTTCCATTAATACAGTACTAGAGACATAAGAAAATAAGGAGTTTTAATTCATGATGTTACCTTATTTGTCTCCGAGAAATCCCGCGCAAAATGACCCATATTGTCTAAAATATAGCACTCCAATTTGGACATATTAATCTTTTAAAACCATGTTTTCCTTTCTTCATAAATTGAGATTTGTCCTTCTGAATTGACTTATCAAATATCTTTTTCTTCCATGTTTTTTTGTTCTTGTTTTTTTTGCTTAGGATTAAAAATCCCAACCAATTCAGCTAGAATAGCATGATCAATTGCTTTAGAAGTGTCACGGCGATCATCTTCAACAACAAGATAGTGCTCAATGTCTTCAAAAGATTTGTTTTCATTGTGGATGATACGAATTTTCATATATTCCCAACTAGTATGCAGAGATCTTATAACATCCTCTACTTTTTGTTCATCAGAAAGATTATGACTAGCTAATTTTAGTTCTCGTATCATATCTTACATCTCTCTTAAATGATGTCTTATAAATGAATTAGGGTGCAATCTATATGTGTCAATTTTAATGGTCAACCTCTTCTGTTTTGTAGCAGAAGTGCCACAAAAATTTTCTTTCAGTGCTATCCACATGGCTTGGGGCGTTGAATAAGATTTGAACTCACATATAAGATCATCAATCATACTACTCAACAACTTTATGTGAGCAATACTATTTTTCTTCTTCTATACTTGAAAATTGTCAAGATTTATCTCATGTTGTTGGGTTTCTTCACTTGCAGGCTCAACCATCACATAGTTTAAGGTCTTAAAAACCTCTTGATCTTTAAGAATGTATTGAATCTTATGGGGCCAAATTTCATAATTATCATAATTTCATTTTTCACCCTTATTCGATTCAACAATGATAGTCTTTGTAGCCATTTTATAAACTTATCTACGCACATAGAAGACATCGAACAAATAAGCACTAACCACTACTTTATTTTATTTTTATTTGTTGCAAAATTGCCTAAATTAATATTGTCAAACTAGAAGCCCATGTTCAAAAGTCGATGTTTGTGTTACTTTCATCACATCACTTGTAGTTTTAAGCACAATAATATTATTTTTAAATCAATTGCCCGCTAATAAATTATGAGAGTCCTAAATAAGAAAAATTCTATCAGTAAGAACTCTCACTATATATATATATATATATACCTTATTTTTGTAGGATCAATTGTTATCACCACCAATTTCGTAGAGGTTTCTAAAAAGATCTGTATGGAGTCTTGTAATGTTTTCAACAACAAATAAACTCTTTCCTCATGCAAATTCTTTCTTGTGTTATTTTTTGGTTGTCTTTGGATGAACCCAAGTCGTCTCTTTTATGGGATAAGGATAAGGCTTGTAACTCTTATTCATTCAAGAGTTACATATCACCTTATCCTATTACTCCCACTTCATTCATAAATCTTTTTCTTTTACTACGGAGAGTTAGGTAAGTGGAGTTGTAACTTACTTCATGAATGATGTAAGTTACTAGTTAACCCATCAATGGGTATATCTATTTCCAACACTTATGTTATTAATTCTAAATGGCATGTATGGGGACTCTTGGGGTCCTATACACAAGTTACACAAAGGGGATACCTAGGGTCGTGGCAGGAATCCCGTGAGAAGATATAGGAATTTTCACGAGAATGTGAGAAAAGATGTTCCCCAAGTGCCGATAAATCATTAGATTATGGAAGTGACTAATGGTGAGTTTTGAGCTGCTTTTCATGTGTTGACCCATGTTATGATGACTCAAGAAAATAGGGGGTTTATGACTCACGGTAAGACAAGGGTGTGTAGTAACTAATGTAAGGGAATTTTTAGGATGAATCCTTTGGAATTTTATGGGTCTAAAGTTTAGAAAGATCCTCAATAGTTCGTTGAGGAGATGTATATGGTGTTGATTATAATGCGAGTGAAGTCGGCAGAAGAGGAGGAATTAGACACTTATCAACTTAAGGGTGTTCCTCAAGTTTTTTTTCCAACCAACGAAAAAAAAGGTGGCATATGAGAGTCCTCTTGGAAGAAATTTAGGTTACCTTTATTCGTATGTTCATTGCCCTTATGATGAGGGAGGTAAAGGTACTTGAGTTCATTAATCTTTGTCAAAGAGATAAAAGTGATGTGAAGGAGTTTGCTTTGAAGTTCACACAAATGTATAAATATGCTCAAACTATGATTGCTCATACAAGGGAAAAAATGATTAAGGTTGGATATCAAATAGCTGTTGGTGAGGCCTCCTTGTTTCCAGAAACTCTAATCAATAATTTGATTTAGTAGTTTTATTCAAGGTTTTGTGGGTCTTTCCACACACCTATCTTCGACAGTAGTTTTTTCTCTACATTTATCGGTCAGAACAGTGGTTCTTGAGTACAGTCCACGTACATGGTGTAGTCTCCGGGCATGACAATATTTCATTATATTTAATAGAAATCTTTAAATTTGGGAAATTATTTAAATGAAATTTTTGATATCATAGTTATAATTTAATTACGGTTTTGATCTTTTCAAATATATGATGCACTATGATAATTTATTTTAAAATTAACTGACTTGTATATTTATTGTTCAGGTAAGAAATATACTTAATTTAAATTATTCTTACAAGTTTATCACCCCGAATCTTGAACAAACAATTTTAAAATTTTATGTATTCATAAGTGAAAGAATTAACATTAGACATATCAAGTAATTGAAGATTACGTAAGTGGTTGGTCATAGATTTTAAATATTTTTCACTTTAGTTGAAGATGAGATTATGTTTGGATATACTTTTGGCAGGTACTATATGGAATAATTTGCATATGTGAAAATGCTTTTCCTTAATAGATATGAAATGTATTTATATCTCATAATTTCTATATTATGTAGATGTCCCAACACACATTGGATCTCATGTATGAGCTACTACATTCAATGAACATTGTCAATTTTAAAATAATGTTACAATAAAATGATAGGTACAAAAGAAAATCAATAACATTAGTAACTAGTTGTTCTTTTTAAAGATATTCTAATTACTTGACAAAGAAGATGAACAAACATTGTAAGTTAGGCGATATAAAATATGGGGATAATTTTTATATAATTCAAATCAACAGAGTAAAATTTGAAATAAAAAACATTTTGAACATTCAAAAGTGAGTTGAAAAATAAGTTATAAGGTTTTCTCCAAACATAAATTGTAGGGAAATTTTTAACAGAACTGAATAATCTCATACACAAATGAATAATAAATTTACTAATTCATCTATTGTGAGGACTACAATTAGAAATTTTTTCTAAATCTGCGAAGGATTTTTCTGGAAAGCACAATTTTTTTCTATATCGATATACGCATAATGGTGCTAATTAGCCCGTTAGCCCATTGGATTGTCCTCCTCCTTTACCTTAATCCTCATAAATAAATACACCATTAAGGATGTGGAATATGATGGAATTTTCCACATTATTTGACGGCTAGGGTTTATACAACAAAAACACTACTTGCATCACCTATAGAACATATCACTTGTTTAAACATGGGGATTTTGTGAAGATTTTCGATGATAGATGTTAAAAGTCATGGGTGTTGTAAATCTACTACCTCTATAAAGACACTTGTAAGTCTCCTAACATATATTTACCAATTGATATACTAAAGGAATAAAAATAATCCTTGAAACAAAAGATGTACTATGTTTCCCACAAAAACAAATTCCCACAAAAGAATCCATTCTACAAATATGTGATTTCACATTCTCTGTAGTTATGTTTCTAATAAATGAATCGTTCTTTTTTTATGTTCCAATGATAATCTTTATGTGTTTTCGCTATTTTCTTTAGAGTTTTTTACTACTTTTTATGGAAATTTTACTTTCTAGAATGTCTTCGGATGATTAGAAATATGGGTGTTTCATTTATATTTTTCCAATCTTATTTTTGTGAACTTCTATTATTAGAAAAATAAAAAAATTATTTAATAAATGTTTTAGTGGTCCAAAAAGAATGTTCTTTGACGAATCAAAAGGCATTATAACACAATTCTTTTTATTTTTTGAGTACCTTATACTTTATTGAATCTTCACATATGAATTTTTGTTAAAATTGAATTTTTATTTACAGAGGGTTTACATTTATCCTTTAATATTCCTGAGATAAGAATATATTTTAGCAATACTACATTTGTCTATGTGTCACCTATAGATAAAGGGTTTGAGAGACGAATGTTAGAATGAACTTAACATGATTGTTGTAAAATAACAACCTTGATATTTATTTATATAAATATGTTTTCCTATTTTTACTAGTTTATCTTTTTCACTTAATTCAAGTTAAGAAAAGAATGCTCAGCAGCCAATAAGAGGCATATAAAAAAGAGAAAGACATTAAATTATATTCATTATTTCTTTTATAGTAAAGGCAATGATTATGTAATGGTTAGTTAAATTCTTCTAAAATAAAATTGTTACATACATTTATCCCTTTTTGTTCACCTTTTATTATGCACTTCACTAACAACCCATTGCAGTCGTTATAGGTAGACAAGATTGTGATCGAATTTGGTCATGAAATCTTCAGGGTAGAGACTTAAAAATTATCAGGTTTGACGCAGGACAAACCTCTTATGTTAGGTAACTTCAATCTTGGTTGAAAGGAAGGCGATTAAGGGTTGTTTCCACATGTTTTCCACTAAATTCTTTGTTAAAGATAGTTTTATAACTCCCCTATGACGTACTTTGATTCTTATTCCTTAAAATCTACGGTATTTCTCTTATGGAGAGAATATAGACTTTATTAAGTGGTGATTTTCTTTTCAAATAGTCATCCAACTATAACTTTTTGAAAAACTATTTTATCATACAAAAATATACATATCTAACTCTACAAACTACTTAATTTTAAAGGAAACACTATTTGACAAGTAAAATTCATTGAAAAAAAATACGATTTAAAAATTTTTTTTCAATGAAACATATGATAAATATCAAAACGGTTTACCTTTAAAAACTATGTTCATACTTAGATAATTAATAAGAAGTTTACTTGGTGTAATAATTAATTGAAATACTACCAATATTTCTTGTACATTCTCACTTCTACCTTGCATAAAAAAGTATTGAATTAAAGAGAAGTAGTGCATTAATATTTTAATTCTATTATCAGTTTTCCTCAATCAATAGAATACAACAAATATCAATAGTATAGTAATTTTCTTAATATACTTGTCAATCTGTGTTTAAAGAATGTTACTAAATCCAACAAATAGAATTAGGCTAAACAGAAAGAATATCAAGCCTACCGAATATACAATGTTCCCTTAAGGAAATTATTCTCCTCTTGTATCTGAGGTTTCATTTAAATATGTCCTCAAAGGATAGAATGATCTTAACCACCAATGTAGGAATGCGAAAAATAGTGGTTTTAGCGATACACTCAAAGACAGTAAAGTATAGTTAGAATACTAGATTTAGTAGTAGAAGAAGAAGTCTAGAAATTCTATTTTTAAAATAATAGGAAATCCCTCAATTTATAGAAAACAAAGGGTAGTGTGAAGGTTCTTATTGTGCCTTTCTAGAAAAGTGATAAACCTTTGGAAAATTCACAATCTTTCAGAAAGGTCATCACGTTTCATAAAAGTCACAACTTTGCATAAAAGTCACAACTTTTTATAAAAGACACAACATTTCATAAAAGTCACAAATTTTCATATAAGTCCCAACTTCTCATCAATGTTACAACTCTTCTTAAAAGTCGCAAATCTTCATTTTCCATTCACATCTGTTAACACCAAAAATAACCTTGTATGGGACTAAGTTATAATCGTCATCTAGGATAGCTTACTTTTGGGGTTGAAGTATCATATCATTACATGTTATTAGAGTCATGCCCATTTGGACTCTCGATACAACTCTAATTGGGCTCACACTTGGGCTTGGTAGTGTAAGAGGGTGTTATAGTTACATATTGGTTGGGAATTAACTAATAGTCTTTTTATACGGACTTGATATGTCATATTCTTACATAAACAAAATTTACGAATTAATTAAATAAACATATTATCATATGCGAGATATAAATAATTTGAACAATATATACTATTTGTTGTTATTATTTCTTAATAAGGATTATTTATTATAGGTCCAAACATCTCCTTCACTTATTGTTCAGAAGAATCTACTGAATCACTTCTGAGATTTCCCTAAGAAAGTTTATACTATTTCAAACCAATTTGTTTTAGGGCAAAACATTTGTTATATCCTTAACAGACTCAAAAAATAGAATACTAAGAAATAAGGGCACGAGAAAAGGAGAGAAAGACGAGGAACGCAGTGGACAATCAACGAGTGTTAGAATGTTCCATGATATAGTTATGAGGATCATTTCCTTCATGCCCTTGAAGTTTGTTATTAAATATAAACTTCTATCAAGGAATTTTAAAGGTAGGATATTTCATCGTGAATTTTCCAAAATATTGTTCCAACGCCAGAAAGTCACCACTATACAACTCATCTATTTAGTAGACGATGGGAGATTCATCAGACAACTCCCAATAATATGCTTTAACCCTATTGCTCAATTTGTGATGACATTATGTTTTGGTGTACTTTTTATCGGTTCATGTAATGGTCTAATTCTCTTTAAGTTTGAGAGAATTAGGTGTTACTATGTTTTCAATCCCTTAACTAGAGAGCGTCAATTGATTCCACCATATATGGATGCTCCTAGAAATAAGTTACATAAAAAGTCCTAGTTGTTTATTACCCTAATACAGACCAATACAAATTGGTAACCATAGGTAACCCTATAGGATTTTCAACTTCTTCTACAATTTTCACTTAATTTTGTTGGAGAGATATGTCTTGTGGTGTTAAATCAAATATAGAACAAATAATTTTGTAACGTACCTTACAGTAGTACACTTGTATATTGGAATTATTCTCTGTATTTTCTTAGTAGTGACGGTAGTGTTCTAGCTGCTGATACAAAGAAATAAAAAGATATACTCATTAAACGTCCAAATTTTATTGGTCATTATGTTCTCAACGATGGAAATTTTTTTAACGTTACAGATATATTGCTAAGTAGGGAACACGTTATACTTACCCTTGTATGTATTTTTATAAACTACATAATCATTGGAACTTATGACAGAGCAAGGAACTGTTGGAGGGTTTCCCAAACTTTGTAAAAATTCATTTTAGGTCAGGATGGACATACTATAGGCTTTTTTAGTTAAGATTTACAGCATACAACTTTCTTTTCTTGTACAACACCCCGAAAACATTATCATGATCTATACTATTAAGATACCAACATCTATGTATAAAACAATGTTGCAGTTGTAGACACAGTTTCTTGTTCAATTTATTGATTCAACCAAACTTTAGCTTGTGTCCATAAGACACCCTCAAATTATCTAACGACTGCTCAATAGGCATATGTTGTTGAAAAGTTGGAAGACATTAGAAGATCCATTATTGAAGGTACCATCTTGTTGATGTTTAAGGATTTTGTGTTTCAGTTTATGCTATAAAAGGAGATACATAAGAGGATTATCTTGATAATACTTGCGAGAATGAATATAATAATAGATATGGCGTATGCCTAACAATGAGTGTCAAACACCTATGATTCACCGTGATAGGAAACAACAAAACATTCTTTTTTATAAATATCTCAAAACTCATTTGGGTGATTTTGATTTAGTGAAACTAGTTCATGAATTCAATAATGAATAGAGCATGTATATCCTTCTTTTGCATGAACCGACATACTAAGCGTAATCTATTTTTATATTCAATCTCTAAACTATTGTCAAGGTACTCTTTTCAGGTATATCCTTCTTTGGCATGAACCAACATACTAAGCCTTAAAGTTCAACTAGTTGATAACTTCAATAACAAATCTTCTGATGTCATCCAAATTTTCATTAACATACACCTGCTGACCAGCCGTTACATAATTGGAGGGAGTATTTTATACACAAGCTAATGTTGAATAGAAGAAACACATGGGATAATCAAGTTATTCCAGAAGTGCCATTTTTTACTACACATCGATGTTGGTATCGTACTTATATAGATCATGACACTATTTTGAAGGTTGTCGTGCCAAAAAAAGACATGTTCTTTCTGTCGATAAAGACTGAAAATCGTATAATTTTGCCATCCATATCTAAAATATAAGGTTTGGAGAGTATAGTAAACCCTCCATTATCTGCTTTCTCTATCATAAGTTCCAAAGCCTATATATTTTCTGAAAATGCATGCAAGGGTGACTAAACCTTGCGCCCTCCTTAACCATATACCACTACAATTCATATCAGTACCAGTCGAAAAATTCCCGTAGCTGACGATATCATGATTAATATGCTCGGGACGGTCAATGAGTATACCCTTTTCCTCTTTTAATCAAGAGGTAGGACAGTGTCGTCACTTTTGAGAAAATAAAGAATCATGCCTATAAACATGTGGAGTAGCGTAAGGTAAGGACATGAAATAATTTTTTCTCTTTTGGATTTCAAGTGAAAAGCCAGATCGCTCTATTCAAAGTAAGTGAAATTTGTAGAACAAGTTTGAATTTTCAACAAGGTTGCTTATGTTTACCAATTTGTATTGATCTACATGCGTAGGAAAACATTTCGGAAAATTCATGATGAGATACCTTACCTTCAAAATTCTTTGATAGAAGTTTTCTGTAAACAACGAACTTCAAGGGCTAGCAGGATATGATCTTCATAACTATATTATCCAACAATTTTACACTTGTTGATAGACTAATGTGTTCCTCTACTCCATTGTCGTTTGCCATTTCCTTAATTCTTTATATTCTCTTTTTCGAGTCTATTAAAGAAGACAAAAATGTTTTGTCATAAAGCAATTTGGTGTTAAATAGTACAAAACTTTATTAAGGAAATATCCGAAGTGATTCGTAGATTCAACTGAACAATCAATTAACAAATTATTCTCAATAAATATCAAAACAATAAATGATATATATTGTTCAAATAGTGTAATCAAAACAATATAATGTAAACTAAATGGAAATCATTGCTATCAATAAGGATAAAGAAAGAAAATCAATACAAATAGTAAAAACCAAATGAAAATATTTACAATTATGATTGAGGATAAATAAATAAATAAATAAAATCAATACAAATATATGACAATCTTTGCCTATTACGCCCGAAGGCTACACCTAGACGTAAACACGGGAAATAGGATTACGGGTTACCTCTAGTTAACCTTGAGCTTGCATATCATAAACCTACTAAAATATTACTAAATAAATATAATATGCAGAAGCTTAAAAAGTGCAACCTAAAATTTGGGAATACCCAATACTAATAAGAATATATAAAAAAATAATAAGTTTAATATAAGTCGGAGGAATAAACTCAAAACTAAAATTTAATCTAGTCCTTTTGCTAAAAATCCTCTAACAGACTAAAGTTGCTAGGACATGCCCAAATTTAACTGTAGAAAAAAATAAAATTGGATTAGAAAAACTAAAGTTTAATACAAGTTTATTGTCCTCGAAGTATGTTGATTCACCAATAAAGTCGTTTAACAGGAGATTCAGAACAAATCTATGTGTAATTTGGGTACTGAGTATGTGAACCTACATCATGAAAGGATGTAACAACATGATTTATAAGGACTTGGAATGTACTGAACCTGTATTATACAAAGTATGGCTGAATAAAATACATAATTGCAAAAACCAAACAGAGCAATAATATAAAATTTAATGTAAATATTGAAATATACTGAAGTGTAAGCTAAATGCATTAACCAAATACTAATCATGAACATGACATACTAAGACTGATTGTTGAAATATAACTTAACCTGGTCAAATGCACTGTTGTCTGAATGTGGCAACTACTCTTAACCAATATAAAAGGATGTGAGTTATATGTGGTGTCCGGTGTATACACCTCATCGAGACGATCCAAGATACCTTACAACAGCTATAAAGGAAAAATTTGGGTTATGACTAAAGTTGATGGATAACATAGGGGACTAATAAACATATGGGGGAACGTAATTATGGGACTATGAGGGTAACAAACCCTAGACGAATTTAGTATTAAGCCTAGTCCCAACTACAATCTATAGAATACAACATATCTGAAATATAATAGATAGCTCAAGATTTTGACATGCTAATTGAAAATATAATATTGAGTTATTATAATAAAAAATTTCAAAACTGATGCATGAATATCTATATAAGGGACATAGCAAGTATAATTCATGAAATAAACGAATCTACAGAACTATGGTTCTCAATTTGATGCTAGGATAAGAAACAGGGTTATAAAAACATTATATCCTTATACGGATTACTATAGAAGCTAGTTATCAAAAGTTTTAATAACCCTAAGTTTAAAAATCATACAGAATTAAGAATCTTACTTAATTCTAGGAAGCTAATGGATAAAAGGAACCCAGTAGTGAAATTCAATGTACAAGGTGAAGAAATTTTAGAGAAATCCATCAATTTAAGGTTTGAAACTTTGAAGAATTTTGTTGCTTGTTGTTGAGAATTTTGGGTTGACTTTTCCTCTTCTTTTTCCTCCATGTTTGGACGAATTGAAACGATTTAAGGTTCTAGGTAAGTCTCCATGTGTAATAAATAGTAGACTACGTGAAATGACCTACTTTAAGAATAAAACTCAAAGTCTAAGTGCCAAATGAAGGGAAAAAGACCTAAATTACCATAACACTAAAATTGTTGAAAGCCACTTGCGGAGGGTCCTACCTGCAAAAGGTCGAAGTACAAACCATAGGTACGGACGTCGGTCAAGTCATTCTTACCAAGCTTCACTAAAAGGAGCATGATTTTTTACTATACGGTGGGATTTTCCAATTTTTTGTGTCTTATGATAGACGATTAAATTTTCTATCATTTCATAGACCAGGGGCCACCAACTTTTTTTTTGTGATAAATGTTATGACCATTTGAAGTTGACCCAGCAAAAATTTCCCTCTACCTAGTTTTTATCCCTAACCTAGAGTCTATAGGTCTAACAATGTATCATACCGGACATTGTGGATGGGATCATTAACCATATATATTTTGTCCTCAATAACAGACCCCAACTACAAACAATGCACTATTGGCAAATTCAGTGGTACTTGCACTAGGTCTTGAAATTTTCATTTTTTAGTCTCTCAAATCACACGTGTTACAATGTATTCCCCATGGGAACATTAGTCTAAGACTAAAGTTTAAACAAGGTGGGCATGGAGGGAAAAAGTTGCAATCCCTATAAGTAAGTAATAAAAGTTGATATATAACTAAACCGAGATCATATGAGATTCAAAAATGCTAAAAATGCAAGAAAACTAAAGAAAAAAGGTATTAAGATTAAATTTAAGCAACACTAGACTGAGATACTTTTGAGGAATACATTATCCAAGCTAAAAATTTCATGTACCGAGGCTACCTTCTGTACACGGACACGGGACCTTAGATCACAATGACCCCAAGTTATCCCTGCTGGCATATGATAATATAAATCATCATTTAAACTAAAATAATGGGGAATACCCATATACTATTTGAATAATTGAAAACTGAGATTTTGAATGAAAATGAGAAGTTAAACTATGAGACTAAAGTTCAATCTTACTATGCATACATAAGCCTCTATTGACTAGAAATGTTGGTACATGCCTCATCTATGTCTAGCAAAACTGAAACAAAATCTAAAAGACAAAGAGATAATCATGTCACTAGTCCTCGAAAAATTAGTATTCACAACCGATGTTGCCAAAGTGATGATTTTTAGTCGATCTATGTGTGATTTGAATGCTGAGTGATACACTCAAATTATGCCTCTCTAAATAATCATAATCAAGTAATATCCCAACTAATAGGTTGGGGTCAATCCCATGAGGAATGTGGTTTAGACTTAACTATAGCACACGATTCTATCTTTTTAGTCAAGATATTTCTGGAACAATTAAGTAAACGGGGTGGGGGGTGGGGGTGGGGGTGGGGGTGGGGGGTGGGGGGTTGTGAAATAAATTTCTAAAATAAAATGAGTATTAAGTAAGCAAAGGTTAATTTAGGTTGTTATCAAGGTAAGTGTATGTGTTCCCCTCAAGCTTATAACCCAGTAATCCTAGTAATAGCAATTTCTTCCTAGTGTATTTCTCACAAAGGGATAACTTATGTATCTCTAAGTCCTTGGTCCGGCATATAAAGAGTTTTACCCCACACCTTGGTCTTGTTACGTGTGTATAATTTACTTATAATTTCCTTTACCTCATATTAGAGATCGCATCGATGTATGACTTAGTTTTAATCCTAACATCGATAGAAACTAGACTATTAGATAGTATTACACTAAAACTATGTTGACAATTTTTTTCATATTAAGTACCTCCTAGGACAGACAAGTAGCAACAAGGCAAGTTCTAACGCGTGCACTCGTTAAAAGGACTTCTAAATAAAAGAAGTATTAATAAATGCAAAAACACTATTCAAGAATTACTTAATTACTATTCATACTTTGTTAATCACTCATGGTTCTCACAGCCCTAGTTGTGGATTTATTTAACAATATTAATGAGAAAGCAATTCATGTTTATAGAGGAATAAATCATGAACTTACATAATAAGAATGATAAACCCAAAAATCCAACTTGAATTTCAAACACAAATTTTCAAATAAAATCTAGAAATCATTAATATTCTAATGTTGCAAAAAATTAATCTCCAAAGAGTAAAGCTTGAACAATAATAATAGTTGTTAACCACTAAAATTAGGTTTTAATACCCTATTTATAAAGAACAATCTCCTAATTAAAAAGGAAACAAAATGATGAAAGTTTGCTCAAGTATGCATCTTTGATCTATGAGAGTGACTGACAAACCGTCAATACATTGGCGTTCCTTAAGTCTGTTCCCTTAGTTAGGACATAGAAAATATTTAGCCTCCAAAATTCACCTTCTCTGAATCAAACAATGGACAACCATTATAATTAATTAATTCCCCTTCATAACTCCGTACTTAGCATCTTCAAATATCAGGTACAAGAACCCTTGAAGTATAATTCTACGGTCGACCAGTATGGTCCGTCAACCAATCGACGGACCATCAATTCTCATCTCGGTTCCACACTTGGTTAGATTTTCCTGATTTCATCCAATGCGTGGACTTCCCACCAATGATACTCATCTAGGGACATTAATGGATCTACAATCCGTCGATTTCTTCCATAGATGTTTTTTTCAGTAATGATTCAACAGTCACTTATCATTTGGTGCATGAACATCTTTCTTGCAAAACATGATACAAAATCTACCAAGATCAACACCAAAAGTCTTTAGACATACACAACCCTTAAATGAAATGCATTGGGAATACTTACTCCCTCACTTGAAACGAAATCCTCCATTTTCCCACAATCAATATCATTCTAAGTACATGGATTTATTTCAACACTCATGCTCAGGATTAGTCTCAAGTATTGTAACTGCTCAACGCCATAGGCTTTCCCTTATCTTCACTCTACGATCACTATAGGAGTTTCTGGTCTTGTAACATAGGCTCTGGGTCAGGTGTAGTATGTTTTGATACATTTATGTGATTTTTTGCCCTCCTTGACATTACACTAGGCAATCTATATCTTTTTCCCCATTTTCTACCTCGTACCCTTTTTTGTTTTTGTTTTCTTCTTTCCTTTTGATTTCTTTTCAAGCATAGATGATACTTTCAACTTTACACCTCTTTTTACCTTGCGCTTACTTTATTTTTCATGCTTTTCATTCTTTTCAGTTCGGAAATTCACATTTTTTTTACTTATCTTTTCTTTTATACATCAAAATCTTTTCCTACCTTTTTTTTAGATTTTCTTTTTCATAGCAACCCGGAACATAGGCTTTTACTTAAGTATAGGTGTACATGTCAAAGGAAGGAATAGGTCAAAAAAGTTTGATTCTCTAAGATGAGGTATGGAGTAAGAAAGAATTTGTCTATCTTAGGCTCAAATAATTTGGATCAATGGGAACGTTCTCTTCATTTGGTCTCACTCCTTTATTCTAATAGTGTAATATTTCGAACAAGGGCCTACAATGACTTCCTAGACTCTAAAGTAGATTATCTTAGAAGGAATAATTGGGAAATTTATGTTTTTGCACCAACTCTTTAACAATCAATTATTCTCAAACTCACTCGCCATATAGTTTATTATTAGATTATCATTTACCGAGTTCAAGTTTTAGTCTCGTACCGTGCAATTTATGCATTATCATGTCATATTCAAATCCAACACATTGCATATATCCTAGCCTACACATTAAATCACATGTCACAAAATATTTACCAGTTTAATTTTTTAAAAAGACATCATGATTCTATGTTTTTTACTCCTACACATACAATATTTATACATGCAAGTTTAAAAGAAATTTAATACAATCTTTTGCGGCAAAAGAACACAGCTTGAAAACCCCAAGAAAGGATCATGAGTTGGGTTACCCAGACTTCACCCTATCACACATAATCCGTTCCCCCACCGATAACAAAATAGAGTGCAATTGTCCCTAATGCACAAAAAAATAAAAGAGTGAAGCAGTTGGCGAAGAAAACCAGTAGCGCAAAATGCTGAAGACCTATTAACAAGCGGGTGGGTCCAGTTTCCCAAAAGCTTGATGGATCCATAAATGGTTCACCATCTGTAGTGGCCACATCACCAAGGATGGCACCATTAGTACTGACATATTCTGCTTTAGCTGAACCCTTAGTGGTTCTCACATCTCAACCCATGCACCCTAAAGTTGATCGCCTAGAAGCCACCTTACACACTATCTTCTAGCGCTTCTCTTCATTTACAATGGAGGCCTTCTTAGCCTTCTCCTCATGTATACTCTCCATTTTGCTGGCTGGTTCCTTATTAATGGCCTTACTGGGATGACTAGAATATCGCCTCTTTCTATGAGCACGGGTGTGATTAGGTTGTGTCAGTGTAGGTGTCTTGAACAAGGCCTCAATAAAAGTATCCTCGACTAACATTGTCTGTGCATTGTTACGGATAAAATTCACACATCTCAAATATGGAATCTATATCAGCTCATACACTTGTTGACTTTGTTTGAATAGAGGCAAGGTCTGTGGTGGGGGCTGGTCGTGCCAGAATTCTCAAATTAAAGGCATCCTGGAATTTTTAAGCTACCTAGATCTACTGCTTTGTCTTCTTGGACACCCTTTTTTCTATGTGGGTCAGACTATGCTATGGAATTCTGCATCCGAGGTTGGAAATGGTACAATAAAGTGCTCATTTGAGCCTCTAGTTTCATGACATTGGTTAACCACAACTTCTTTGGGTGGTGTGGACCTAGACGAGATGGAGGCCCTCGTAGTGGAATTGAAGAGGAGATGGGGTTAATATTGGTGTGCTCTGGTATTATGGGGTAAGGGCCCAGTTGATACTCCACAGTATCTGCAAGATTTTATGCCAAGAGAGAGACCTCAACCTTGGCTTTTGGTGAGGTTTCACCATATTACCCTCATCTCTGATGAGGTCGATATCTAGTATCCTGATTGGTAAAATAAGCTGATCACTGTTCCATATCGGTGATTTACAGTATCACCTCATCTTAAATATCAAACATTGAAAGGGGTAGTAGGGATGTCTTGAATGCCCTCTCATGAATCTCTACTAGTATCATATGGAAAAAAGTAAATTTCCAACCCGGCTATTGGTGCTGCAACCCTGACTGCCCTTTCCCACATGAGTTAGTTGTCCTTCTTCATGGGTGAGATTCTATTTTGTACCAACAAAAACAAGAATTTTTCCACTAAGTTTAGTGTGGTCTTCCAGATGCCCCCTCGAGATGTTGTGAGCCACTATGCATGCTCTCTTTCTGTAGCAATTTATTGAGCCAACCAGATCTTCACCACTTCCCGTGTCTCTGCTCTTCTCTTAAAGTGACTTTGCCAGACTATTTCCCACGTGTTGTCAAACTCTGCTGTGTTTAGGACCAAATCTTGACAAGCAGTAGGGACGTATAAAAATCGGTAGAGGGTAGCCTATGAGATGTACACCAGGCATCCTCGGACCATTGAGGAAATGAGAGTATCCTATTTGTAGGTTTGACCTACTTTTGAATTTATAGAACTCACACACAATATCCCTAATGTAAGTGCCGATGTACCGGACATCCATTTGCATTAGTGGAGTTTGAATAGTTAGTGTACCTGTGGCACTGTATGCAGGCTCCATATGAGAACTCAATGATCGTTAATGATAATTCGAGACATCACCTTCCTCTCATTAAATATTTTACATCTCTATAGACCTTTTATTAACCCTGGACACACCATCTGTTTGGGTCACCAACCACTGGAAGAGTATCATCGTTCTTTGTTCCTCTTACGAGCTAGTATCCTCATCATACGAGGCTTATTGTCCATTGTCACATGATTTTATAGCTCCCTTGTAGCTACAACTCAAATCATGGGCAGTCTCAAACCTTTAAGATTTGTCGGACCTAGGACTTAAGTGGTGGTCGACTTGGAGACAGATATGGATCCACCGTCAAAACTTGAAGTACCCCTAGTTGGTAAGCCGATCAGTGCGCAGTTCTCATAAAATAGGGAGGGAGTGACTATGTTGGGTCCCTCTCGAATTTGTGCTCGGAGGAATATAGATTGGGTCCCTCTTGAATCTGTCCATTCATTAATTAGATGGTGGGTCGGGGCGGTTGACTTGGATTTTCCCCTTTTTGTGTACAGAACTTGTCTCTTTGGAGCCACAATACTTGCGGTGGGGCTATCAGTACCCAAAAAGATAAAAGACATACTGTCACGACCGAAGAGTAACCCCTAGCTGTAATCATCATCTTCTTCCTCGAAAAGGCATTAGACAAGTACTTAGCATACATCATTGCATCATAGATAAAATAAAAAGATGATAATTAGAACTTTTATTTAAAGTTATACATCATTTCTCATATATAAAAATAGAATCTATAATTGTCTCACATGAACATCTAAACATAAGAATACGAGAAATAGGACTTAAATGTTTGCATCATTAAAACATGTCTTCTAATAGAATACAATATAGTTGTTGAAATATGAGAAATAGAACAATGTCTTTAAACGTAGTAAGATCTCAAAAGCTAGATTCATAGGACACGTCCTTGGACTTGAGGACTGACCAACTTGGGCAGAATCCAAGCTTCTTTGAGAATATCCTTGGAGCACCTCAATGGCCAGATCCTACATTTCATAGAAACCAAAGAGATATGGGTTAGTACAAAACACGTGTACAAAGTATGGAAATGTATACAAGTAAACCAATTAAGAACATAAAGGCATATTTTGTTTATAAGCATGCCAACTTAATTTTAGAAACCTTCATGCATATTTTAAGAACATATACAAGTCCATAAAATAACAACAGTGAGACATATTCATATTTATGTTCACGAGTAACATCATAATAAAGACTTTGTCTATATTTTATGATTAGAATCAATTTCATCACTACATCACAAGACCTTAATCATAACCCAAATCCATTTTCACTAGTTCAATGTGCATGTGCAGCCCCATAACCTCACATAAACCAAGTAAACTAACAACGAGACCATAAATATAGTCTTTACCTAATATAACATCATAATAAATGTAGTCAACATCATGCACAACAATTTAGACCAACATCAAGTACATCAAGTGGAACAAACATTTAAAACATAATACCAATATCATATAAGACCAATATCATTTATTCATGTATACATAAAGAAACCATCCTGGAACTTCCCTCAAGGTACACTTATGCAATGTATAGGGTACAATCCCATTTTCTTACCTACACTAAGTAAAAACTCTTAAGTAATACTATTTAGTGTCAACTTAGTACTTTCATTCATTAATTTTAATTTTGAGAAACTTCACCATAACCGACATTAGACAATGTGAGATAACATGGAATCTGGTGTAAACCCTTTACACTGAAAGGAGGGCATCCTACTTTTTAATGTAGGACATATTTACGATAGTAGCATCTAGGTGAATTAACTATCTAAGGTTCCTATGTGGACACATAGTCAAGGAACTAGGATATTGTTAGTAGAGACCCTCTTTATGCTAATTCACATTGTAGTTTCCACCTCATGAAATATTTTGTGAAACGATCTTCCTTTAAGGAAAGGATACCTTAGGTTGTCAAGTTCACTCGGTTCTAAGATGAATTCCCTTTTTGAAGTATGTTTAAGTCTTCCTTAACCTTAATTCATTCACAGGTCATAAAAATTTTATCCCTAATATATCATGTTAATAGTTTCTAGGTTCTAGGATGAGAAATTCGTTTCATCAAAACCTAACATTATGTGAGAAGATTACCTCATAATAGTAGTAATTATATGCACATGGGAGATCACCCCTAATACCTCATAAGAATACACCTATCATCATGTCGTAATTAGATGCTCATGGGAGATCACCCCTAATCCCTCATAATAATACACCTATCATCATCTCACAACCATCATGTTCATAGCATAATTGTACATTCATAATTTCATTATTCATACTTAAATTGAGCAGCATTATCAATAATAAACCCAAAATTATTACAATAAAGTGTTCATTACCTTTAAGGTCTTATTTATGGCCTCCAAGAAACACCTTCAAGACATCACCCTGAAATCTATGATATTTACTCTACAATTCAATCATCTTCATCATCATATAATAGTAAATTATGCAAGAACACATTCAATTGCATCATCCTTAATCATTAATCACCATAATTCAAAAGTTAGACTTATGTGAATAGGGACATTCATTGGTCTTTTAGGAAATAAGGTCAAAGCCAAAGGTAATAAATCCATTTACTCATAAAAATTTGTAATCCAACACTATTAATAAATAAAGACTACATTAATCAAGTTTAAAAGGTGAGCCACGAAAAATAGTAAAACCTAGTTTATGAAGAACCTTAAAATCAAATTTCGAAAAACCTCTTAGGGAAAAAAATCCTAAGTGGGAAGATCCTCCATACCTTATCAATCTTAGATATTTGTGAAGGAAATCCTTCTTCTTGAAGCCCTAGA
The DNA here is from genome assembly GCF_036512215.1 of Solanum lycopersicum. Taxonomy (NCBI): domain Eukaryota; kingdom Viridiplantae; phylum Streptophyta; class Magnoliopsida; order Solanales; family Solanaceae; genus Solanum; species Solanum lycopersicum. Next base: position 28,980,918 of record NC_090803.1, on the reverse strand, counting down.
GAATGATTGATCTTCTTCTTTGATGGGGGTATTGAGTTGAGAGAGAAAATTCTAGAGGGAAATGAGAGTCTTTGGATTTTTGGGATTAAGTACGAATATTTAATTAATTTGTTAAAGTCACTTAATTTACCTAATATAAATATATTAGACCAACCCATGATTGATTGTCCATCAATCCATGAACGGCCCATCCTGGTACTCCGTCATTTGGTTAAGAGAGTGCTCAAATGTAGCCATTGCTCCATAATTCCATGTATGGACTCACGACCTCAATTGACATGGTGTGAGTCCATCGATTTATCATCGTTTCCATTTGTCAAGTGCATACTTTTTTTTGACAACATTTGGGTCTAATGTTTGTGTCCTTCTTCAGGTACCTTACGGTGGTCCTTGGGGGGTAGTACACGTAAGTGATGACCCTAAACACACACTAATGGATTCTCTAAGAATTTTTACAAGGTTTAACCTTCATACTAATCTTCAAACCTCTTCGAAGACCTAAAGACACACTAGGTCACTTTCTCTAGACATAGAACTTCATGGTCGTTTCTTGACGTTTAGGCTTTAAAACACAATAAAAATAAACATAGGATGACAATTGAACAACAGAAAAAAAAATTAAAAGTTTCTTTAGTTATAAGTTGACGGTTAGGGTTGACGGTCCGTAGAGTGATATATGGTCCATGGAGCTCTTCCATGAATCAGATGTCCAATAGCATGGTCTCTGATAAAAATGACGGCTGTACAAAATGGTCTGTTAATCAATTGATGGTCTGTTATTTATATTTGTAGTTTAACACTTAGTGAGATTCAGGTGATTATCAATCCACAAACTTAATTTACGGTCCATAGACGAGGTCTTGTGGATGATACATTTGCCAAGTTTCAGACATCATAGAAATTAAGGTCCATATTTGTGTCTATTCTTACATTTTGCTAGTCTACTTATCAACTTTCACATATCAGATGCTAGTTCTACATTCCTTAGGGTAAAATTTAGCAATATCTACAATTATTTGGGGCAAACTATGGAACCCTAGGTCAAAACATATAATTAGACGCAAATGCACATTATAGTAGTGGTTAAGTTAGACACAATCACAATCCATCATATCAAGGGTATGCAAAATTTTATTTTCTAGCATGTTTTTCCAGTAAACTAATGTCGAGGTCAAAATCTGACTCCCGACTCCCCATATTGGATATATAAATCAAAATTCAAAGTGAGGGGAAGTCGTAGTACCTTTCGAGCAATGAAGAGTGGTGTGATTGTGTGATGAAACGATGAAATATTACCACAAGAAACTTCTTTTAAGCACCAAACCCGGACACCACACTTTTGGGAATGAGATGGGGGAAATTTTGTAGAAGAGAAGAGTAAATGCTAGAGGTATGGAATGTCGGTGGTTGATGAAAGTCAAAGAGTGATTTAGGTGAGTTGGAAAGGAAGAAACAGTTTTGGTGTATAAAAATAGAAGTGAGAAATGAATTAGAATTTTGGGATTTTTAAATGAGGGAAATTTGGGTTAGGTATATATTCAAGAGCTTTCGACTCACGTGACCCGTTTGATGGTCTCTAGATTGATTGAAGGTCCATTGATACGGACCGTCAATCACCTTTTGAAATGGAAAAGATTAGAAACTTACCAAGGATATACGGACACTATCCATGGTCCATCGTTTGATTGACTGATTGTCGATGGGGTCCGTAAACCTCTGCACCAGACCATTGTTCCTGAAGATTTTGCCTTTAGCTCCTGTACATGTAAAAACCCTTAAGCCATTCTTTTTGTATTTTCTTGACACTTTTTTAGAAATGGACGCTATGCTATACCTAGACAACTCTAGAACAAAAAAATATCTAATTAAAAACTAACTACTCTTTAACAAGAAATCAAATAAACAAAAAAAATTGACTTGACCAAAATTATAAACCTATAGTTGGCTAGAGTTTACACATTGGGTTGCCTCCCAAGTAGAGCTTGATCTAAAATTATGACACGACGTAGGCTCTTGATTACTCAAACTTCATCAAAATAATAGGCTTCAATAACTTGTTGAACACTTTCTCTGTTTCCCGTTTCCTACATACAACTTGATCATACGTCTATTACCCTTGAACCTTCTTCCTTCACTGTTCTCGAGATCAAAACAGAAACACTTGCTTGAGTAGAAATGGTCCAGACCACAGGGAATTGAGCTTGCCTAGAAATAATTGAAACCTAGAGTTTAATAGAAGTACATGATCTCCAACTACAAAATATCTCTTCTATTTCCTTTGATCATGGTATTTCATCATATTTTCTTTATACAAGGTTGCACTCTTACATGCTTTAAGACGAGACTCATCGAGAAAACTCTAGTAATTCACTCTTTTAGTTGATGTTGAGCCCCAATCAAAATAAAGCTTTTTCATTACCCATATAGCCTTATGCTTTAACTCTGCCAAAAAATGGCAAGACATCCCATATATAAGTTGGTACGGAGACATATCTATGGTAGTCTTATATGCAATGCAGTAGGACCACAGAGCATCATCGAGCATCTTTGAGCAATATATTCTATTGGCATTCACAGTCTTTGCAAAGATTTGTTGTATCTCTCTACTGTACACTTTGACTTGCCCACTAGTTTGTAGATGGGAAGGAGTAGCTACATTTTGGCGGACACCATATTTCTGAAACGATGTTTCAAAAAACCTACTGCATAAATGGGAACCTCAATCTCTAATTATTACCCTAGGGGTGCCAAATCTGTAGAAGATGATCTTCTGCAAGAACGCGCTGACACTTTTGCCTTCATCGTAAGGGAGCACAATTTCTTCCACCCACTTCGATACAAAGTCAACCGCAACAAGAATATACTTCACCCCATAATAACTCACAAATGCCCTTATATAATCAATGCCCTTTATATCAAATAAGTCAATTACCATAATTGGGTTCATAGAAAACTCTTGCCTCTTTGAAATTCCACCCTCTATCTAGCAACAGTCACAAGACTTGGAAAAATCATGAGGTTTTAAATGAATTGTTGGCCAATAGAATCGACACTGCAAAGTGTTTTGTGCAGTATGAACACAACTATGATGCCCTCCGAAATTCAATGAATGACACACCTCATCAACACTCACAATCTCAACTTATTTCAACTTCGATAGCACAGCGACAAATCATTCCATCAGCACAACTATGCTAAACGTATGTACCATCCCAAAATAACTTTTTGACACATGCATGAACTTCTTTCTTTAGTTAAACGGCCGATATGTAGGTAGCACATCACTTGCCAAATAATCAGCAAAGTCAACAAACTAAGGAATGAGGTCATGGGAAGAAGTCAATATCTTTTTGTTTATGAACATATAATGGATCTCACCCTTGTCACGAATCTCAAGAAAATCTTCATCCTCCAATCTAGACAATTGATCAGCGATTTGGTTTTTTGTTCCCTCTAATCATATATTTTAGCACCAGCCCTAGCTCAATTCTCATCTGTACCATCTCCTCGCGAATTTCATATGTGGATGCATTGTTTGTATATTAAACAACGAAGGTACTAATCTAGTGTCTGACTTTCTAGTGCTCCAAGATTTGTTGTTGCGAGATATCTTCTCCATTTTCTTAGTGATGTATGCCCACGAGCATTCACCCTTTAAAACTCTTTAAATAGTATGAATCACTACCTTGCCATTTTCATCCTGCTCTGATAGAAGTACTCTTTCAATGACTCAGCATCGATGCACTGATTTGGGACACCACTCATGAAGGTAGTGAATTTATCCAAAATAACTACTGACAGACTCTTCATGTTGAGCTACAAAGTTGTTGATATGGTCCTTTTTTATCTTCTTGGACTAGAAATAATCATTTTGGGAATACGTCTGTCAATTAATCCTATGAATAGATAAATTTATAGTGGAGATCATTGAATGATATAGAAACATATTGCATTAATGATAGCGGGAACTCCCGTAACCCAATGACATTTATATATCTCTCTAGTTGACCAACACAAATTTTGCAAACAAAGTTTATCTTGGCTATGTGAGCAAGTGATGTCATCCGCTAGCAACCCTGAAATTAACCCCTTATTATAAGCATCTGCGTCAAGCTAGAGGTCACCACAAACTTATGCCCCGGAGGAAGAGGTTAAAAGAAAAGAGGTCCATCAAACTTGGCAATATTTATATTGACCCTTCCATTATCATTCATATGTGCTTCTTGAGGGTCTTTGGGCCTTAGTTCTTCTCCACTCTATTGTTAGGTAGAACCTTATTGTTTTCATTGACATTCAATGGTTGATGCATCCCTTCTCCACCATCTAAACCTCCTTGATAAAAGCAATCAGTACTACTTTATTATTCATTCTACGAAAGGTTCTACCAAAATCTGGAACATAAGGACTTAGTGGTTCGCCTCTACTAGGTGTACTTGGCATACACTATAGTGAGAACCAGAGAGAGACAAAAAGAAAAGAACAGTAAAATTAGGAAATATTTGACTAAAGTCCAATAATGCAATTAAACTTAATCTAAAAGCCTTACTCCACTGTACTGGATCTAAAATTTGAAACACTCAAATTACACCTCCCTAATGAAGCATAAGAGATCATTATCAAGTAAACAACCGAACTAGTAGGTTGGGAGTCGATCCCTGAGGAATATGGTTTAGACTTAACTTTAATCCATAATTATATCTTTTTAGTCAAGGTATTTACAAAAAAATTAAGTGGGGGGGGGGGTTGTGAAACAAATTCCTAAAGTGCTAAGAGCATCAAGTAAGCAAAGGCCACCTAGGTTTTTTATCTATGTGATAAAGTAAATAGGGTGTAAGTGTTACCTAAAAGATCATAACGCGGTAATCCTAGTAATAGTAATCCCTTCCTAGTTTATTACATGCAAAAAGATAAGTTATGTGTCTCTAAATCCTTGGTCCGACATTTTGAGAATTTCAGCCCACACCTTGATAAAGCTATGTGTGTATAATTTAGTAACCTTTACATTTACCACATATTATACATCACAACGATGTATGACTTATTTTTCAATGTCGACCAACAAAAAATAGACTATTAGATAGTATCACACAAAATCTATGTTGATAATTATTTGCTTATTAATTACTTCAATTGTCCGGCAAATAGTAACAAGGCGAGTTTTAAGTGTGCACTCGGTAAAAAGTCTTTTAAAAAAAGAACTAACAATTCATGCAAAAATAATGTTCAAGGTTTGCTTAATATCTATTAATACTTTGTCAATCGATCAGGGTTCCCAGAATCCTAGTTGTGTACGTAGTTACCCATAGTAGCAAGAACACAATTAATTTTTATAGAGGAGGAAATCATGAACTTGCGTAATAAGAATGATAAACCCGGAAATCCATCTTTAACTGCAAACAAGAATCTTCAAATAAAATCTCGAAACCGAGAAATTTCTAAAGTTTTGAAGAATTATTCTCCAATGCCAAAAGCTAGAATAATAGTAATAGTTACTAACCCAAAAAAATGAGGTTTTACTACACTATTTTTGGAAAACAAACTCCTTATTAAAAAGGATACAAAATAAGTAAAGTTTGTTCAGGCCTGCGTCTTGGATCTAAGGTATTGACTGATGGACCATAAATCGATCGACGGTTTGTAAGTCTGTTCCATTAGCGGGACTTAGAAAATATTTTATCCTCCGAAATGCGCCTTCTGTTAATCAAACGATGGACCATCAGTACGACCTATCAATTATTCGATGGTCCGTAAATGCCCCTACGTGACTTCATACATAGCATCTTCAAATATGAGGTACTGGAACTTTTTATAGTATCATATTATGGTCTACCAGTACGGTACGTCAATCAATCGTTGGACTGAAAATGCTCACCGTGGATCCATATGTAGTAAGATATCCCTTATTTCAATGTATGCCTGCGATGCCCATCTACAGGGAATCAATGGATCTATAATCCCTTGATTCGCTCTGTCGATTTCTTTTTTTGCAATGACTCAGTTGTCTATTTCATTTTGTGTCTCAACATCTTTCATGAAAAACATGATACAAAAACTATCAAAATAATATCAAAATCTTATAGACACACATAATTGCTAAGTGAAATGTATTAGAAATAACGTGAACTCACGCTACATCACTAAGGACACACACATATTATGCAAGATAAAGTAAAGATAAAATATAACATAACTGAACAAGCAATAAAGTATAATATTATTTAAACTTGATAAATATACTAAAAATACTGCACATGACCAAAGTGAATGCAATGATAAAGTTATAACGCACTGAGGTTGAAATTTGAATTGTGATGAGAACAGGGTCAATGCTATAGGATCTAACTAAAGTGTGAGAACTAATAATAACCGTAATAAAACAACATTCGCTAATGATGGAGTCTACTACGTACGCCTCTTTGAGAGGACCCATTAAACCCTGCCATAAGAAAAGAGGCTTGGTGGAGTGTCATTAAAATTATGCCCACATATGAGACTTACAACCTACGGGGCACGTAGTACTTGGACATGGGGTTGACATATTTATGTCCACTTAGTATTAAACTTCTCCAAATTTATTAAGTAATTAACAAATTATGACTGATGTTCTCTAACACTAGATAGTAAAATGTACTGACTTGAAAACTAGGAATACAACATTAATATACTAATAAAAATGCATTGAAAAATAGAAGTATGTCAATAAATATAACTAAATTTACTGACCTGGCATGTGTAATTCATGAACTTAAAGAACTTCATAACTAGGGTTCTGAGTTTACGCATGAATCTTGGTAAAAACAATACTACAACATGATAATATATTTGCTTCATTCTAACAAATAAAACCTAAAAATTCATAACATTCAAGAAACATCGGGTAAAGAAGATATTAAGGGAATCAAGATTCTAAATTAATCAACGAATCTAATGGGTGAAAGGAACCCACGAGTAAGATCCACATACCGAGTAAGGAATTTCACACAGATTTCTTTCAGTTTCAGGCTGGAATGGATGAAGACTAGATGCATTTTTGTGAAGGGTTTCATCGCCTCTTTCTCTTCTTTATGCTCTAATTTTCTACGTTTTGGTGAATGATCTAACTTATGTAGGTTCTAACTATGTTTGTAGGATAAAACAAACAAAAAATATGTAGTTTAGGGGTTCAACGCATTAGGAAAAACCAAAAGACCCCTGACATATCTACTATTGGGATCACCAATGGACTATTGATCGACTCACGATACATGTTGCAAGACTTAGTCCATGGGTCTGACCGTGGGTCAAAACTTAAAGATATTTTTGGAGCTGAATCTCAGAAGGGTTGCATATTCAAACCATGGAACACCAGCATCGGTCGTCAGTCACCCTACGGTCCTTCGGGGATACGGTAGGTTTCATTTGCAATTTTTGGACATTTTCATTAATGTTTTTTTCGGATACGTACTATTAAATTATCTCCCCCTGGAAACATTCGTCCTCAAACGAAGACTTAATTTACTGAAATTGAGGGAATGAGCTGCAAATGCTACCACCAAAAATTAGAAACTTATTTCTGACTAAACTAGGTTAAATAAAAGCATGCAATTATGCTGAAAATTCAAGTACAAACTTAATGAACGTGATACTAAGGCTGAATTTATTCATGAATAGTTGAAAAGCTTTAGAGGAATTATTATCTCAAGCTAGAAAAGAAATTGAAGGAAAGATGTGATGATACTTGGCCTTCATGTCTGCTTCTGCTTCCTAAGTTGTTCTGTCTATTGACTAACTCCTCCACAAAAACGTGACTGAAACATCTTCTTTGTTTCTCAATCTTTGAAATGAACGATCAAAAATCTCAACTACAACTTTTTAAAAATGAGACTATCCATCACTGTTACACTTTCTAAGCGCATAATAGATGCTGGATGACCCACACACTTCTTCAACAACGAAATGTGAAAAAATGGATGTTGTGCTACTAGTTCTGTTGACAAGTCCAATTTTTAATCCACTTTACCAACCCTTTTAAAGATCTTGAAAGGCATATATATATATATATATTTATATATATATATATATATATATATATATATAGGATTGATGTTCCCTTTCTTCATATCTCTAATCATCCCTTTCGTAGGTGGCACATTCAAGAAAACCAAATCTTCAACTACAAACTCTAGTTCCCTTCTCCTCACAACTGCATAAGATTTTGGGAGACTCTATGCTGTCTTATGTCTATCGCTTATGAGTTTCACTTTGTTCATAACATCTTGATTTTAATTTGGCTCAATCAATTCCGATTTACCTACTTCAAACAATCAAACTAGATACCTACAGCTACGCCAAATGTAACATGCAGTATCAAAAATAGAACCAAAATCAAGTTTTCCTGAAAATCCGTAGGTGCAAAAGACTGTGGCCATTGACGGACCGTAGACTGACGCATGGTCCGTCCTTTACATCCGTCGATAGAGTCAGAAACGCCAAAAATCTCTGCCCAAGAAAATTTGACTAAGTGTTGAACGACGGATGGATCTACGGTCCATAGGTCAGACAACGGTCCATAGTGTGCGTCTGTCGATCAAAACCCCATTTATCCATTCTCAGAAAAAACCACGATTGACCATCACAGTCTGTCAATAGACGTATGGACCGTAGGTCTAATTATAGGTGGAAGTTAGCAGACAGTTAGGGGGGGGGGGAAATGCAGTTGGGTCAACATCAAATAAACATAAATCTTAGAAAAAATTAATTAGCTATATCATGACCTACAAAATGATAGAAAACTTAATTATCTTGACACAACCAAAAACATTGCTAAAATCAGACCTCCGAGAAAAAAGTTATACCTATTTTAGTAAAGGCCTGTTGAACATACGCAACCTACGGACCCAAATGATGCACAGTGTACTGAACAATGGCCCGTCAGTCCTGGTCATTGTTTTGTCCGACAGTAATTAACTAAGGGATGTTTTTGTCTTTTCCCACAGCGTTTAAAAGTGAAGATACATCGTATTGACCCTAAATAAAATTATTTTAGTCAGTTTAGGCCTAGAAACATACTTAAAACATACATAAGTCAAATAATTAAATCAAAACATAGAATATTAGAAGCAACAAAGGAGAAAAATGTCGACAACCCTAGTTCAAGAACGCGACAAGGTTACAACAGTTTTAGCACCAAAATCTAAGTTTTTCTCCGAGAATTTCTTAACCAGGTGTGTGAGATTTCACTACTGGTTTCCTTTCTTCCATTAGATCCCTAGTTTTTAGTCAGTTTCTTGATTCCAATATCATCATTAAACCTAGAGTTTCGAGAAATTCGATAGAAATTCATTAATTAATTAGTTCTTGAATGGCACATGCTATGTTTGATATTTCAGCCACTTCAGATATACATGCTTCAGTTATAAATGCAGGATTACCAGATTAATTGTTGCATTCTCTGTTTGCATCATCAGTATTGAGCTATCCAGTATTTACATAAACTCATAATAAGATAATTACATAATTAATTGGGAGTAGCATAATACCTAGTTGGACAAAGGTTCACTGTACCCAATTAAACCCTGACCTACTAGACAAGTAGGTTGTAAGTACCCTCTATGCGCAATAAGTTTAGTCATCACGCCATCATGTCTTTATACCTTTGGTAGGGTATGTTGGGTCCTCCCAATGGGGCGTATACATTGGACTCCACATTTAGATCATTTGGTTTTATTATCGAGTATTAGTAGCTCCCATAGTTCAGTGAGACACTTTTGCATTGACCAGTTACCAGTACTTAGTATTCAGTTTAGCATGTTATAAATTTCTCATTGCATTCAATTAGCATAGGAATTTAGTATATCCTGTTCAAATTATTATACTTGTTTTTGTGCTTGTTCAGTTATGTTTTATTTAAGGTTTATTATATCCTACATGTTCAGTACCTTTCTAGTACTAAAATATATGTGCGCTATATCCTCTTGTGATGTAGGTTCATGTTCTCATCATTCAGATTACGCATAGATTGTTTCATGATCTCCAATTATGCAGATTCAGTAGTGAGTCTTCATTCTCTGAGGATAATAGTCATGAGTTCGTTTTATTCTTTTAGTCATATCATTTCAGTTTTTTCTACACTTAGCTGGGGCTTGTCCAAGTATTTTCAGTCCAGTTTACAGGCTATTTTGAGATACAGTTAGTTTCATCTTAATAGTAAGTTAATATTTTCTTTTTATTAAACTCATCAGTTTTTATATATCTCAGATTTAGCATATAGGTATTTCCCCATCTTTTCATTGCAAGTATGATTTAGCTCCCGCAATAGTTTATATTCTTTAGTATGCTCATGATCATGCCAGCAGGGTTAGCTTGCGATCACTTCTAGTCCTAAGTTCTATGTCTGCATCTTGGGGTAGCTCGGGGTGTGACGAAGCTTTGTATCATAGTACTAGGTTCAAGAGTCCAAGGATGTCTTAAAAAGCCACACTAAGTAGAGTCTTTTTATAGGTGTGAAGTTCACCACATCTAATAAGAGGGAGGCTACAAAGTCTTTTAGAAAAACTTCACTTTCTTGTTTCCCTTATTGTGCGTAAGGTATGATCTAATTCATTTCTAAGTTGACATTCTACTATTCAGATCATATCTTCTCGTAGAGCTAACGCTAGGAATGTAAATGCCACAAAATGCAAACAGAACTCGTCCGGTCCGAGATGTAAACATCTCCAATGCTGAGTATAGGAATTCTATAGAGATGTTGGCTCAGAATATGACTAACTAGAACAATCGGGATCATTCTTTTATGAATGAAAATGGTGGATTAATAGAATCAAGGGTCCGTGTCTTTGTTTTAATGAATCCGCCTGAGTTCTTACGATCACAAACTAATGAGGATCCTCAGAATTCATGGATGAGATGAAGAAGATCTTTGAGGTAATGCAAGTCTCTAGGAATGATCGGGTTGAGTGGGCATCATACTAGTTGAATTATGTTTCTCATATCTGGTACACTCAATGGAAGGAAAATAGGGGTACAGATGCAGATCCTATTCCTTAGGATTGCTTTAGTGAGACCTTTTATGACAAGTGTTTTCCAATGGAGTTAAGAGAAGCAAAGGCTCTGGAATTCATGAACTTAAGGCAAGGAAACATGACGGTGCAGGAGTATGGGCTCAAGTTTAACCAACTCTCCAGGTATGCTCCTCATATGGTTGCTGACTCTAGGGCTCATACGAATAAGTTCTTGTATGGAGTATCATATTTGGTAAAAACTGAGTGATGGAGTACTATGTTTCTTGGAGATATGAACATCTCTAGTCTTATGACTCATGCTCTGAAGGTTGAGGGTGATAATATTAAGGAACACGCTAAGGAGATTAAAAAGGCTAGGACTAGGAACTATGACAATGAATAAATTGGGTGGTGGAAATTACTCATAGAGCCAGCAAAAGTTTTCAGCTCTAGCCCCTAGTGCAGCTAGTATTCCATCCTCCATGAACAGGTATGACCAGAAGGTTAGAGTTCGAGGATCTAAGTCTCAGGTAACTGCTTCAGGAACAAAGACTTACCCTACCTTCCCTAAGGGTTGTAAGAACCATCCAGGCGAGTGTCTCCCAGGAAAAGAAGGATGTTTTGGGTGCGGTCAGTCTGGTCACTGGTTGAGGGTTTGTCGTTCTAGACAGGGTAAATGAGGAAGAAATGGTAGAGGTTAGTCTATAACTTCAGTAGCACCAGCAAGTCGCCTAACTCAATGGGGTAACTCATCTTGTACTGGTGGAGGTCAACGCCAAAACAGGCTATATGCTCTTCGGGCTCGCCAGAAACATGAAGGTTCTCCGTACGTAGTCCCTAGTACGTTACTTGTATTTGACTTCGTTGTCTATGCATTGTTAAATCCATGGGCTACTCTTTCTTTTGTAACTCCTTACATACCAGTCCAATTTAGTGTTAGTCCAGAAACTCTCTTAGAACCTTCCAAATTTATTACTCAAGTTTGTGACCCAGTTATAGCTAGAAGGGTATACAAAAATTACCCTGTCACAGTATCTCAAAAAGTAACCTCAACAAATGTTGTAGATTTAGAAATGGTACACTTCGATGTCATTCTAGGAAATGATTGGTTGATTTAATGATATGCCTCAGTCTATTGTTGAACTACGATTGTTCGTTTTCAGTTATCAGATGAACCAATCTTAGATTGAAGGTATTAGGATAGCACCTATGGGTCGATTCATCTCTTACCTTAAGGCCACAAAGATGATCTTAAAGGGTTATCTCTATCATGTAGTTTGGGTTAAGTATTATAGCTTTGAAACCCAAACTATTGAGTCAGTTCTAGTAGTTTGTGATTTTCCAAAAGTATTTCCAGAAGATCTTCCAAAAGTCCCTCCCAAATAGGAAATAAACTTTGGAATTTATCTCGTAGCAGATACCCAGCCGATTTATATTCATCCTTATAGAATGGCTCCAGCGGAGCTTAAGAATTGAAAGTGAAGTTGAAAGACCTTCTAGATAAGGGATTCATTAGACTTATTATTTCAACATGGGGTGCACTAGTGCGGTTCGTATAGAAGAAATATAATTCTCTAAGAATGTGCATTGACTATAAATAGTTGAAAAAGGTCACGAACAAGAATAAGTACCTTATCCCCATGAATGTTGACTTCATTGACCAACTTGAAGGTACTAGCCACATCTCAAATATAGACATGAGGTCAGGTTATCATCATCTTAGACTCAAATATACAACATTCTGAAAACAACCTTTATAACTCGGTATGGTCATTATGAATTTTTAGTTATGTTGTTTGGACTAACCAATGCTCCTGCAGCTTTATGGATTTAATGAACACAATGTTCAAACAGTACTTGGACTTTTTCATTATCGTCCTTATTGATCATATCCTCATTTACTCTAGGAATGATGAAGAACATGGGAGTCATTAGAGATTGGTTCTACAGACTCTCAAGGATCACCAGCTATTCGCTAAGTTTTTGCAAATGTGAGTTCAGGTTGCAATATGTTCTTTCTTCGGTCACATTTTTTCTAGTGAAGGGATCTGAGTGGATCAGCTAAGATAGAAGCAGTGAAAAAATGGCTCGGACCTACCTCTGCTACATATATCATAATTTTCTTAGATATAGGGGGTTATTAAAGAAGGTTCGTGGATGTATTCTAATCCATAGCTTTACCACTGACTAGGTTGACTCAGAAAATGGTCAATTTTCAATTGTCGGATGATTAAGAGTAAAGTTTCACAGAATTGAAAACTGGATTTAGTATAGCTCATGTCTTGACTCTACTAGATGGTTCAGATGTTTATGTTATGTATTGTGATGCATCCAAAGATGGTCTAGGTTGTGTATTGATGCAGCGAGATAAGGTTATAGCTTATGCTTCTAGACATCTTAAGGTTCATGAGAAGATATACCCAACCCATGACCTTGAGCTTGCAGCAGGAGTATTTGCACTGTATATATGGAGAAACTACTTGTATGGTGTTCACATAGATGCGATCACTTATCATAAGATCTTTCAACATGTGTTCACCCAGAAAGAGATGAATCTTTGCCTAAGGAGATGGCTTGAGTTCCTTAATGATTATGATATGAGTGTGCATTATCATCTTGCTAAGGCGAATATAGTAGCAGATTCTCTTAGTATATTATCTATGGATATTATCGCCCATGTTGAGGAAGAAAGGAAGAAGCTAGTGAATTATGTTCACACGTATGCTCGCTTAGGAGTTCGCCTTATGAGCATATCAGACAATGGTTTAACAGTTCAGAATGGGGCATATTCTTCTTTGGTCGTCTAGGTTAAGGAAAAGACAAACAATGATCCAAAATTGCTTTAACTTAAAGGTGTAGTCCACAATCAGAGAGTGGAGGTTTTCTCCTAAGGGGGAGATGGTGTATTTTGCTACCAGGATAGATTGTGTGTTCCCGATGTGGGTGTGTTTAGAAAGCATATCCTTGCAGAAGCCAAGAGCTCTATGTATTCTATTCATCCAGGTGCCATAAAGATGTATTGGGATCTACGGGAAGTCTATTGGTGGAATGGAATAAAGACGGACATACCAGATTTTTTGAGTATGTGCCCTAGTTTCCAATAAGTCAAGGTAGAAAATAAAAAAATAGGAGGTATGAACAAAGAGATAGATATTCCTACTTGGAAGTGGGAACTGATAAATATGAATGTAATCATAGGGTTATCTCGTACTCGCAGACTACATAACTAAATTTGGATGAAAGTTGATAGGATGACTAAGTCTTCTTGCTATTTAGCTGTCAAGACTACAGATTTTCTACAAGACGATGCCAATCTTTACATTAATGAAATGGTGAGGTTGCAATAATCTCATATAGAAGACCTCAGTTTACCTTTCATTTCTTGAATTCATTTTAGAAGGGTCTTGGTAGTCAAGTTAACCTTAGCACAACATTTCATCCACAGATGAAAGACAGGCAGAGCGTACCATTCAGAACCTAGAGAATATGTTGAGAGCTTGTGTGATCGATTTAATGGGTAGTTGGGATGATCACCTTTAACTGATTGAGTTCTCCTACAACATAAATACAATTAAAACATTCATATGGCCCTTTATGAGGCTTTGTATGGGAGAAGATGTAGATATCATATTGGATGGTTTGAAGTAGGTGAAGAAGCTTTGATGGGTCCAGGTTCAACCCTTTATGCTATATAGAAAGTTCAACTCATTAGAGATAGAATTAAGATATCAAAAAGTCATCAGAAATCTTATGGAGATGTTAGGACATGGGATTTGTCAAGAAAGGGAAATTAAGTCCTAGATATGTAGTCCCTTACAAGATCTTGAAAAGGATTGGCAAGGTGGCATATGAAATAAATTTTCCAGCACAACTAGCAGTAGTACATCTAGTCTTCCACATCTCACTCTTGAAAAAGGTGTGGGTGACCCAGCCTATGTTGTGTCATTAGAGAGTGTGGCGGTGCAAGATAATATTTCTTATGAGGATGTACCAGTTGGGATTCTTGACTCTCAGGTTATAAGGTTGAGGAATAAAGATGTCGCTTCAGTCAAGGTTTTGCGGATGAGTCAATCCGTAGAGGGAGCTACTTGGGAAGCAGAAGCAGTCATGAAAGTGAAGTATCCTTACCTCTTTCCTTTCGATTCAAGTCCTGTTTGAGGTAATAGTTCCTCTTCAATTTTCTAGTCATTCATGCGTCAATTCAGTCATAGAATCATGTTCCCTCAGTTTGTAGTTGCATTTTTAGTGTCTTCATGTTCTCGAAGCTCAAAATAAGTCAAAAATTCAATTCTTAGTGTTTAGTAGTAGTGTATGCAACACTCTTATTATATACAAGATAGTTTAATCTTCATTCTAGGACAAATGTTCCCAAGGGGAAGATAATGTAACTTCCCATATCCAAAACAATCCAAAAATAAGTTTTTCAGAAAATCTGCAGGTGCAACAGACTGTGAAAATCGACGGACCAAAGCCTGACCTATGGTCTGTCCTTAACATTAGTTGATATAGTAAAAAATCCCTTAAATCTCATCCAGGGATAATATGACTAAGTCTCGAACTACAGTATGTAGTTTGCGTCCTTATGTCATACTATGGTCCGTTGACCAAAACGGTCTGTAGATAGACCTACGGACCGTATGTCTGAACGCAGGTAGATGTTAGTAGACAGTTAGAGGGGAAATGCAATTGGGTTAACTTCAAATTATCATAAATTTTAGCACAAATTGAATTACTTATTTCCTTCCCTATCAAATTATAGATAATTTAACTACCATTCTACAACCACAGACCTTTCTAAATTAGACCTTCAAGTAAAAAGCTATGCCCATTTTATTTAAGGCATATTGAATAGACCTAACCTATGGACCAAGAAAAGGGAACATCGATTGAATGACATCCCGTTAGTCCAGGTCATCGTTCGGTTCGAAAGCAATTAATTAGGGTTCTTTTGGTCTTTTTCCACTTAGTTTAAACCTTAAGATATGTCGTTTTTACCATAAATCTTCAGATTTTTGTCAGTTAAATCCTATAAGTTAAATCACTAAATCAAAACTAAGAAAATTAGAAGAAAGAAAATAGAAAAAGGTCAAAAACCATAGTTCAAGAACACAACAAGTTTGCAGCAGTTCTAGCCCAAAAATCTAAGTGTTTGTCTGTCAATTTCATAACCAGGTATGTGAGAATTAACTAGTTGGTTCCTTTAACCCATTGGGTCCCTAGTATTCAATAAGATTCTTCATTCCGATAACATGATTAGACCTAAGGTTTCTAGAACTTCCACATAACTTCATTAATGAATGATTTGTATATTCCAAGTAAGATTTCCATGTTATTTTTCAGTTTGTCGCATTTATTTCAGAACCCTATCTCTGTTTTTATTTTAGTTCTTGAATTACACATACTATGTCATATTTTAGTTACTTAAGATATACATGCCTCAGCTATAAATGCATAATTACCATATTTGTTGTTGCAATCTAAGTTTGCATGTTCTGTTTTGAGCTATCATATTCTCATAATCAGTTAATTACATAATTCATTAGGTGTAACATAATACCGAGTTAAACTAGGGTTCATCATACCCAATTAGTCCAACAACTTCTAGCCAAGTAGGTTGTAAGTCCCATGTGTGGGCAATTAGTTTACTGATCACACCAGCATGTCATTATACCTTCGGCAGGTTATATTCGGTCCTCTCGATGGGGCATATACATCTAACTAAATATTTATTTCATTTCATTTTATTATCGGTTACTACTAGCTACTGCAATTCAGTCAGACTGTCTTGCATTGACCATTTATCAATATACTTAGTATTTAGTTTCAGCATGTTATAAATTGGTCATTGAATTAAGTTAGCTCTGAAATTTAGTGTATCTTGTTCAGAGTGTTATACTTTCTTATGTGGTTGTTGAGTTATGTTTTGTTTCAGCATCATACTTTCCCACATGCTCAGTAACTTTCAAGTAATGATGCATACGTGCGCTACATCTTCTCGTGTCGTAGGTTCAGGTTCTCAGCATCCAGATCACACATAGATCGATTCCCAATCTCAAATTCAGCAGATTAGTGGTGCGTCCTCATTCTCTAAGGAAAAATAGTCATGAGTTCATTTTAGTCTTTTAGTCATTTAGTTCAGATTTTGCTAGACTTAGCTTGTGCTTCTCCCAATATTTCTCGTCCAGTTTAGAGGCTATTGTAACAACCCTAAAAATGAATTGGATAAAGACTTAGGGTGTCAATAATGCTTGCGATGAAATCAAGGTTCACACGTAGAACCAGACCTCAGAACCCTTTCCACGACCAATCCAACTAACTTGGGGAGTTAGTTGAGCTTGGAAATGTTGTAACCAACCAAGTAAGGCTCGCAAAAACGAAGATTTAATGGAAAGAGTCTTTACCAAACTTAAAAGATGAAAATTTAAGTTTTATGGGTCCATGGGAAAAATGGTCTTCTCCAAGCCAAGGATAATATTATAATTACCCTCAGGAATTAATATATTAATTAATTAATTTAATTAAAAGAACAATTCGGATTGGGGCGATCCGAAGTTACCCATTTTGCAAATGGGGTGCCACTCGGTTTCGAGCCCCGCTAGGAGCAATGAATTGATGATTTAATACTCAATTAAATTCTATTCGTTAAGGGTCAAATGGTCCTTTAACGTAAAATTAAAATAAATCAGATTTTGTATCAATTTAATTAAATCGTATTTTGACTAAGTCTTCAATTTAGTCTACTAATCCTAATAACTCTCTCTCACACATTATTTAACTCTGTTCCATGTCTCTCACGCTCTGACTAACAAGAAATATTAAGAACATTTTAATAACAATTTTTCTTCACACATGAAAAACACACGAAATGTTTTAAGAAAATCAAGGTAATCAAAAACGTCAAGGCAAAGGGAGGTCATTTGTCGAGTGGCGTGTGCGTTGAGGAGAATCAGGGCGTGGTTTGGAGGAATTTCTTCGCAGCAGCTGCACACTTGAACAACATCAAAATGTATGGGTTTCTTCTCTGTTTGTCCCTTTCTCCATACGAATTCGTAGAATGGGTATGTTCTGCTACTAGATTTAGGCATGAATGGTGTGTCTTTATTAAAGGTGAACATTTTTATGTGAGGGAAATTACGAAAATTATATTCAAAGTGTGATCGAAAAGGTTTGTGTGTGTGAGCACGTTGGTAGTGCCTTACCACTATTTGGAGTCGTATAAGACATGAAATTCTTGTGGATTTTATGTGTGAAATATGTATACCATGTGATGTTCATTGCAAAGAAATATAGTGGATTGAAAAGACTATCTTAAACCCAACTAAACTTATGAAAAATGTGCCTAAAAATTGAGTTGAAGAATGACTAAAATTTTCCAGATTTCTGTACTCTTCAAGAATGTCAAATTTTGGGGTTTTAAAGTAAATTAAAATAATTGAGGTCAATGGGAATTTAACCCAAGACCTCACATGTTAAAAAAGCTTAAAAGTAAAGAAAAAAAACGTGAAGGAGCTAAGGGGATTCGATCCTAGTTACTGCTTTAGCGAAAAAAGAAAAGGGAAATGGGGCTAAGGGGATTCTATCCTAGCTACTACTTTCACGAAAATGAATTGGGAAATGTGGCTAAGGGGATTCAATCCTAGAAACTAGTTTCTCGAAATAATGAAAGGGAAATGGTTCTAAGAGGATTCAAAATCGGGAACTGGAGGTGAATGAAGAGAAAAGTTATTAATCAAGTAAATGGGAGGCGTGGCATTAGAACCCACAATCTCCTAAGCATTAGGGAAATTAAATTAAAAAATAGGTTGTGGGGGTTCGAACCCACATCCTCCCTATCCCAACTAGAATTAATGGAAAAAGTCAAAGAGGTAATGGGGGTTTGAACCCACAACCCCTTTGTTTAGATAGAATGGGCAACAAGAGAACAAAAAAAAAATTAAAAAGGGACTGTGGAGGTTCGAACCCCCAACCCTTTGGTTAACTAAGATTAAAATTAAAAAAGAAAATTAATCCTTCAATGTATTTGTTAAGATGTAACTTAGACTTTTAATGTTATAAATATTAGAAATAAAATCAATGAAAAAATTATATGATATCCAGGTGATTAAAGATTTGGGTAACCTTGCTCAAACTTCCGTATTGATAAATAAGTCATACGTTACTAAAATATCGAAGAGTAATGCAATCTACTTAGATCAAAAGTCAAGATGTTGTCATACATATAAGATACATAAGTCTTGTACTACATAATCTTCGGAAAGTAAGAATCACTTAGCGCACTATGAATGAAGCGCCATGACTTGTATGTATAGACACAAAAGTCTAACATACGTTCAAAAATAAGTGAACGTAAGATGTATGTAATGTAATGATGAACCCTAGCAGGGTAAGTATGAGTGTAAGATACACTAAGTGGCCAAGTGCATTGCCATATGATGAGATGAATTATGAAATGACGAAATGAACATTGACCTAATAAGAGGTGAGTAACTATGAAAAGCAAAGGTGATAATAGTGAACAATGCGGTGACAACATGATATGAGACTAATGTATATAATGAGAGCAATCTCAAATAAGCCTAAGTAAATGTTACCAATACCTACTCACCAATGCAAGTGTAAGATAATGAAGACACCAGTATCTATGAACATTCTAATGACAGTATTGAGCTTAACACACTTAATACTACTGATAAGATAAGAAATCATCTAATGTGCTATCGATGTCCTCATACTAGAAGCCAACTTATATGAGGTATGAGTTGAATGTAATAGAACTTTATACTAAGCAATGATAGGCTAGCTATGAGAGGTGATTCCTTCTTTTGGGAAGGGTGAAGGTTCACGTAACTCTCATGAGATTAGACCGTAAG
The DNA here is from genome assembly GCF_036512215.1 of Solanum lycopersicum. Taxonomy (NCBI): domain Eukaryota; kingdom Viridiplantae; phylum Streptophyta; class Magnoliopsida; order Solanales; family Solanaceae; genus Solanum; species Solanum lycopersicum. The sequence continues at coordinate 28,961,069 of NC_090803.1, read as the reverse complement.
GCTTGCCAGGTATGGGTCTCCATACATCTCTTAGTCTTTGAACATATACTACGAATATAAGGATCTGGCGGGGTTAAATTCCCATGTACGCAAGCATGTTTTTTGGTCACTTTGGCCAGTGATACCACCTCTTATTGGTGTAGGGGAGACACTGGATTTCATTATGCTCACATGATCTATGTCGGTTAAAGTTAAAGTACCCAATGAATAAAAGAGGCTAGCCTCAAATGAATCACAAAATGAAATGAATGATACCAAAGGTGTTAGGATAGGATAATGAAGAGGTAAGCGAGACCCAGGTAATGACATTAGGTTATTCCTGATCATTGCACAACAAAGACGATGAAAGTCCTAAACTATACACTAGGTATATTTGGTGTTCATACTGGCCTATGAATAAAATGAAATGAAGTATTTATAAATGAATGAAACAGACTCTGTGTTTTCTTATGAAGACTCCCTCATTGAGGTCCCACATGTTGAGCTCTCATTTTAGAAATTCTTAATTTGAAGTCCATGATTCCAAGGTCTCATGGAATATGAATGAATGATATGAAAGAAGCTATGTGATATATGTTATGTGCTATGATATGTGCTATCTGAAGATGTTATGTGTTGTGCACAATATGATATTTATATTGATGCATGTTACTCTTATGGCATGATGTTACTAACTCAATTTGGAAAGTTCACTAAATTTCTTAATCTCAATTTGGTAAGTCTACTGACTTGACTTCAAAAAATCATGCCGTGAGGAAAATGATGTTCCTTCTCTTGCATGTCCTTGGTGTGTGCTTGCATATACCCATAGCTAGTACAAGTATTTACTAACCCTATACATCTATACTATTTTAGGTAAAGGCACACGTGGCCGATAGAGCTACAGTTTAATTGGTGTAGTTATCCGGGCATCAACATTCAAAGTTTGTTAGGTCCTGATGCTTTCGAGGATGCTAGTGTTTTACATTCTAGCGTAGTTTTAGAGTTCAGCTAGTGAAGCATGTTCCACTAGCGTTTCTTTCCTATTTCGGTTCGAACTTCTTATAAGTGCCATTTTTTCCATTATACAATTAATACTTAATGAACTATTTCTTTCAGTTTCTTATCTCTTTAATGTTATATGGTTGATAATAAACGATTATGAAATGTTAAGATTATTTAGCAAGTATGTTAAAGATCAAAAGTTTCAAATTTTACGCTAATATTAATCTAGGTGAGTTATGAATAACACATGTAGGCTTGTCTGTGACCTCTAATAGGTTAACGACGCCGGTCTTGACAGGGTTGTAGATTCCAGTCGCGACAAAGTTTGTATCAGAGCGAGGTTGAATCACAAGGTATATAAGTTAATATCAACTACATTGAGTAGTTTTTATGTCATGGTAGTGAAGAGAACCACTATCCTGGATTAGAGACTAATGATGCGTAAGAAAATTTCCCTTCTTCTAATCATATCGTGCTTTTCCTTATGTCTTAATTCTTGGTTTTATGAGAATTTCTAACATCAACCCTTGTTGTTTTTCAAATAATGAAAATTAGGAGAGCTAATGGTCAACAGATACATGGATCACCTGCTAGGGTAATTAGAATCCACCCTATGCTCAAGGTGAAGGAGAGGCCATGATAGTTAACCTATTTGGGTCGACTGATTCTGAGGTGAGGACATCTCCGGCCCACATGGCATAGTCTATCAGGATGCAGGCTTAGTCTATGACTTCTCAAGTAAACCGACAGGATGTTAAGAGGGATAAGCCACTGGTTCGTAGCATGAATGACAGACTGTGAGATTTCATGAGGATGAATCCTCCTATATTCACAGGGGCTACAACATCGAATGATCCTCAACAGTTTGTATATGAGGTTCATTAGATCCTGGTTGCTATGGGGACAACTGATATGAGAAGGCTGAGTTGTCTTCCTATCATCTCAAGGATGTTGCACAGACTTGGTGTAAGATATGGCAAGATAGTCGTGTATTAGGTGGAGTGTCAGTCACATGGGTGTTGTTCAAAACAACATTTCTAGAGAGATTCTTCCCTAGAGAGATGAGGAAGGCAAAGGTTGAAGAGTTCATCATCCTTAAGCAAGACTCTATGACAGTCAGGGAGAATTTCCTGAAATTTGTTAAGCTATTAAAGTAGCTTACAAACCCTAGTATTTAATAGCAAGAATGGGGAGAATACTGAGCTTTGTTGAAATCATCAAGATATGCTACTTCCCTAGTTTCTAACAGCAGAGATGAGATGAGCAACTTTCTCACAGGAATCAATGGAGACTTGGAGGAGGAGTTTCGATCTGCGATGCTCCATTATAATATATATCTTTCCAGGTTGATGGTGCATGTCTAACAAGTAGAGGAAAGACGCTGAAAGAGAGGTGTTTGTGATGTTACGAGACCTAGGCCTCAAGATCAGGCAGGTCCAAGCCATGGAGGCTACAAAAAAAACATTGGCATTTGTGAGCAGCCAAGGTTCAAAAAGGGGAAACCGAGTTATGGGAATTCTAATCCTTAGAGGGGTGCTACACTTAGAGGATGTAGCTCTGAGCCCAAGAAGGGCAATGGAGTTGAGATGTGCGTCCTAAGAAGAATTGTGTTAAGTGTGTCCGAGAGCAAAGTGGATAGTGTAGATAGGGCACAAATGCCTGCTTCGATTGTGGTAAGAGTGGATACATGGTCAAAGATTGTCCACAGAGTAGAGGTCAGGTTGAAGGTAATGCTCAGCCTAGGCCTAACACACAGGGTGCAGCAGAAGGCGAGCCTCACAAAAGGAACACATTTTATGCCCTAAAGGTCAGGGAGGAGCAGGAGAAGTCCGCTGATGTAGTTACAAATTTGCTGCAAGTATTCTCAACTTTTGTTTATCCTTTACTTGATCTAGGGTCTACGTTTTCCTTTGTCAATCCTCTGCTTGCCCTTAATTTTAAAGTATTATCTGAAGTTCTGCATGATCCTATAGTGGTTAGCACCCCTTTAGAAGAAAATGTAAGAACTGATAGGGTATACAAAGATTGCCCAATATTTGTAAGTGGTAAAACTATGTGTGCAAACATGATTGAGTTACCCATGCATGATATTTATATTTTTCTTGGCATGGACTGGCTTTACAGTTGTTATGCTTGCTTGTACTTTCGTAGTAGAGTGGTGAAATTTTATCTTACCTAATGAAGAAGAGTTAGTCCGGGAGGGGTACAATTCGAGTCATCCCAATCCTTTGATTTCAAATCTAAAGGCCAAAAAAATGAAGTCCAAGGGGTTACTATGTCATTTTGTCAGTGTTAATAATTTAGATCATGATATTACTTCTATAGACTCAGTGCCTATAGTGAATTAGTTCCTAGATGAGTTTCCTAAAGATTTGTATAGAGTACCTCCCCTTCTAGAGATCGACTTTGGTAGTGACTTAGAACCCGATACTAAACCAATCTCAATTCCACTGTATTGAATGGATCCAGTTAAACTCAAATAGTTCAAGTTGCTATTAATAGATATCATTGATAAGGGTTTTATTTAGCCGAGCATATCCCCTGGGGGCGCTCCAGTTTTGTTTGTAAGGAAGAAATATCGGAGCCTTAGAATGTGTGTCGATTATCAGCAGCTCAACAAAGTCACCATCAAAAACAAGTATCTACTCCCCATAAAAGATTATTTGTTCGATAAGCTTCAACGGTATAATTTCTTCTCTAAGATTAATCTCGATTCATGGTATCATCATCTTAGGTTTATGGATGGAGATATCCCAAAGACAGCCTTTCGTACCCGCTATGGTCACCATGAGTTTCTACTCATGTCATTTGGTCTTACGAATTCACCTGTTGCATTAATGGATCTCATGATTAGGGTCTTTCGTGAATACTTTGACTCTTTCATCTTTATATTCATTGATGACATTCTAATCTACTCTAAGACCAAGGGAGAGCATGAACAACATTTGAGACTAACCTTGAAGGTTCTTAGAGAATATCAATTGTATGCCAAATTAAGCAAGTGTGAATTTTGGATGAGATCAGTGACCTTCCTAGGTCATGTTGTGTCCGTTCAAGGTGTAAAAGTTGACCCAGGAAGACTGAAGCTGCTAAGAACTTGCCAAAGACCCTTACTCCCACTGACATCCGTAGCTTTCTAGGATTGGCTTGTTACTACTGCAGGTTTTTGGAGGGATTTTCTTACACTACTACCCCAATGACAGCTTTGACGAAGAAGAGCGCCAAGTTTGAATGGACAGAGATTTGTAAGAAGAGTTTCCAGGAGCTCAATGACAGACTCACTTAAGACCCGATGCTTACGCTGCCTAAGTGTAGTGAAAATTACACGGTTTATTGTGATGCATCTAGGGTTGGTTTGGGTTATGTTCTTATGAGGGCTGGTAAGGTAATATCATATGCTTCCAGAAAGCTTAAGGTTCAAGAGAAGAATTATCCCACTAATGACCTGGATTTCGCAGCTGTAGTGTTTGTACTGAACCTGTGGAGACACTATCTGTATCGAATGCATGAGGATGTGTTCATAGACAATAAGAGTCTCAAATACGTGTTCACACAGAGGGAGTTCAATCTACGTCAGTGGAGATAGTTGGAGCTCTTGATGGATTTTGACATGAATTTGTAGTACTATCCAGGTAAGGCTAATGTTGTAGATGATGCTTTGAGTAGATTGATCATGGGAAGTAGAACCAACATTGAGGATGAGAAGAAGAAACTGGTGAAATATGTACACAGACTGGGTGTGCGTTTGGCTGACTATACTACTGGGGATGTTTAGTTCATCCTAGTTTTGAATCATCCTTGGTAATTGAAGTCAAGAAAGGTCAACATCTAGATACTGTGTTGATTGAGATGAAGGATTCAGTAATGATGAAGATGAATGAGTCTCTCGCTTTGGGAGGTAATGGCATACTTAGGTATCAGGAAGGTTTTGTGTACCAAATGTGGTTGATTTGCGGACTGGGATTATTGTAGAGGCGCATGGCTGCACCTATTCCATACATCAAGGTTCCACAAAGATTTATGATGATCTTAAGAAGATTTATTGGTGGAATTGTATAGAGAAGGACATTGCATAAAACATAGAGAAGTGTCCTTATTGTCAGTAGGTTAAGGCAGGGCATCTTAAGCCTTGTGGTCTGACTCATATTTTTGAGGTTCCGACTTGGAAGTGGAAGTCTACACACTTTATCCCTATGAAGTCTACTTACAGTCGTGGATTATGCGAGACTGTGCATTGTTGAGATTGTGAGATGGCATGGGATTCTCTCATCTATTATTTCAGATAGAGGAGATCAATTTTCTTCACATGTCTGTAATCTTTCTTGAAGAGGTTGGGCACACATGTGAAGCTTAGCACTACCTTTCATCCTTAGAAAGATGGGCAGGCAGAGCGCACCATTCAAACATTGGAGGATATGTTGAGAGAGTGTGTGATTGACTTTATAGGTAACTGGGATGACCATATGCCTCAGATAGAGTTCTCCTATTATAATAGCTATCATTCCTGCATTGTAATAGCACCGTGTGAGACACTGTTTGGTAGGTGATGTAGATCTCCAGTTTGGTGGTTCGAGGTTGGATAGTCATCCATTTTGTGTCCAGAGATCGTTCATGAGGCCTTAGAGAAGTTCAAAGTGATTAAGTACAGGTTGGCTACTACTTATAGTAGGCAGAAGTCATATGATGATAACACAAAAGAAACGTTAGAGTTTAATAGTGGTGACCAGGTTTACTTGCAGAAATCACCTATGAAAATGGTGATGAGATTTGGTAGAAAAAGGAAGCTGAGTCCGAGGTATGCTGGGACGCATGAGATCTTACTGCGTGTGGGTGAGGTGGTCTATGAGTTAGCATTGCCTGCAGAGCTAACTTTTTTTCATCATGTCTTTCATGTGTCTATGCAAAAGAAGTGCCTAGGTGATCTATCATCAATCTTACATGTTGAAGGTTTCGGGGGTGGTTAAGATTTTCCTTATGAGGGGGTGCTTGTTGAGATCTTAGATAGACAAGTCAAGCGGCTGAGGAACAAGGAGATTTCCACAGTGAAGGTATTGTGGAGAAATTATCTTGTTGAGGGTGCTATGTGGGGGGATGAGGCCGACATGATATCGCGCTAGCCACATCTTATCAGCTCTTTTGGGTAGACTTCCTACTCTTAAGCCTACATATCCTTATCTCTCCGTATTTTTTTGCTATATGATTGCCTGTGCATAGTGATTTTATTATAATTTGACTGGCATTACGATATGATGTGGTAGTGTCATTAGGGGACGAATGCTCCTAAGGGGGGGATAATGTAAGAACCCTAAAAATTAATAGGATCAAGACTTATGGTGTCAAGAATGCTTGCGAATAAACCAAGGTTCACAGAAATTGAAATGCGTCAAAGCAGACCTTATAACCTTTACCACAACAAATTCAACTAACTTGGGGAGTTAGTTGAGCTTGGAAATGATTGAACCAACCACGTAATGCTCGCAAAAATGAAGATTTAATCGAAGGGGTCTTTACCAGAAATAAAAAAGGAAATTTTAAGTTTTAAGGGTCCATGGGTAAAATGGGTTTTTCCAGGCCAAGGGTAATATTGTAATTAACATGAGGAAAATATTTAATTAATTAATTAATTCAGTTAAAAGAGCAATTTGGATTGGAGCAACCCGGAGTGACCTATTTTGCAAATGTGGTGCCACTCGAGTTTGAGCCACACTACGAGCAATGAATTGACTATTTTATCATCAATTAAAATCTATTCATTAAGGGTAAAATGGTACTTTCATGTATTAATTTCAATAAATCAGATTTTGTATTAATTTAATTAAATCTTATTTTGACTATGTCTTGAATTTAGTCACCTAATCCTAATAACTCTCTCCCTCACGTTTCTCAACTCTCTTCCACGTGTCTCAACTCTCTTTCTCTCACGCTCTGACTAACAAGAAGCTCAAGAACAGATTAATAACGATTGTTCTTCACATTATGGGCGTGGTTTGGAGGATTTTCTGGGCAGCAGCTGCACACTTGAGCAACATCAAAATGTATGGGTTTCTTCTCTCTTTGTCCCTCTCCCAAGAGGTCCGTTACGAGTCAAAAGAAACATTCTGAAACTATGGTTGTTCCCTTTTTTTTATGTCCTTCTCCCTATCGTCCGAACGAATTCATAGGATGGTCTGTTGTGCTGCTAGATTTAGGCATGAATGATGTGTTTTTATTAAATGTGAACATGTTTATGTGAGAAAAATTATGAAAATGATATTCAAAGTGTGATAAAAAAGATTTGTGTGTGTGAGCGCGTTGGCAGTGCCTTAGCCACTATTTGGAGCCGTATAAGACATGAAATTCTTGTGTATTTTATGTGTGAAATGAGTATACCATGTGATGTTTATTGCAATGAAATATAGTGTATTGAATGATCATCTTTTAGCCAGCTAAATTTATGAAAACTGTAGCTAAAAATGAGTTGAAGAACGACTAAAATTTTCAGATATGTGTACTCTCCAAGAATGTCAAATTCTGAGTTTTTAAAATAAAATAAAATAAGTGAAGTCAATTGGTCTCACATGTTAAAGAAGCTGAAAAAAAACTTGTGAAGAAGCTAAGGGGATTCGATCGTATTTACTGCTTTCGCGGAAAAAAAAAGGAAATGGGGCTTAGAAATTCGATCTGAGCTACTGCTTTCGCGAAAAATAAAAGGGAAATGGCGCTTAGGGGATTCGATCATAGATATTGATTTCATGAAATAAGAAAGGGAAATGGTGGTAAGGGTATTTGAACTTGTGAATTGGAGGTGAATGAAGAGAAAAGTAATTAATCAAATAAATGGGAGGCGTGGGATTCCAACCCACAACCTCCCAAGCATCAGCGAAATTAAATTAAAAAAATAAGGACGATAAAGGGGTTCAAACCCACAACCTCCCTATCCCATTGAGAATTAAAGGAAAAATCAAAGAGGTTATGGTGTTTGAACCCAAAAACTCTTGGTTTAGGCAAGAATTGGCAACAAGAGACAAACAAAAATTAAAAAGGGACTGTGGGGGTTCGAACCCTCAACCCTTCGGTTAACTAAGAGTAAAATTAAATAGAAAAATAATCCTTCAATGTGAATGTTGAGACTTAATTAAGAGTTCTAATGTTATCAATATTAGAAATAAAATCAATTAGAGTGAGATTAGAATTTATCTTTAAAAATTAGTTGAGAAAATTAGGGTTCAGATAAGGATATAAAATAAATAAATAATAATAATAGAAAATTAAAAAAAAATGTGTAAAGTTTGTAAAACAAACGCCCAAAAGAGAGAGAGAGAGAGAGAAATAAAAATAAAAAATAAATAAATGGAATAAATTTTTTTAGTAAAATAAGTTAGGAAGTTGGGAATAATTAGGACAAGGTAAAATAAATTTGAAATATTTAGGACTCCTCTTTTCTTTTCTTTCTCTATACTTTTTTATAATATTTTCTATATTATTATTATTTTTAGATTAGATAATTAACAAATATCTTAAATTACCAACTTCTATTTATCAATTTTTTTTATTAAATTATAATTGATCTTCTAATTTTTATTAATATACAATTTATTATTATTATTTTATTTTATTTTAAATATAACCCTTTTTAAATTAGTGTAAAATATATTATATTTTGGTAAAAAATTAGGTGTTCACAGTATGCCCCTCTTTGCTTGAAAACATAAAGAGTTTTCATGCAAAGACGTGAACAATGTGACTAACTTTTTACTCAAATATTTATGGCAAAAATGTGAAAAATTATAATAGAGAAGAGGTTTGACTGTGTCCTAACTTTTTAAAAACTACCTATCCTAAGTTGATAATAAGGAGTCAGGCGTAGTTCCGACGAGTTAGGTTGTCGAGTAAGGTTTTGTCGAGATTACGGTTCGTAACTCCAGCTATTACATAAAAAGAACAAAATGCAGAAGGAAAGATATGAAATACTATCTACTCCGATATTGCTAAGTCTACATTTTGAATTCTCGGATATCGCTTCACCCTCTTTGGTAGGTTAATCGATTCCGAACTTTGCTCTCGACATATGAGTTTAGGACTTGAAACTTCATTAATTGACTTCAGTTACTAACATTTTTCCGCATGATGTTCTCGAAAAGATGAATTCTTTTATTTTTGAACTGCCAATTTGTGTATTATGTAGAAACCTGCACACAAAACAAAATTTTCTACCTAGTTTGCACGAGGAAATTTTGTGAGTTTTGATGAAAGCTATAAAAGTCTATACTAATAATAAAAATAATGTTTTTGTAGCCTATTACAAAATGTTAAAAAATAAGACCACAAAGAGTTGTGTACCCAAATTGCAAGTAGGGGTTATTATGCCCTGTAAAGACAAGAAAAATAAAATAGGGGTTATTGTGCCCTCTGAAGGCATGAAAAATAAAATAGGGGTTTTTGTGCCCTAAATGCAACCAGGGGTTTTTGTGTCATGTGAAAAAAATGATAGGGGTTATTGTGCCCTATATGCAATCAAGGGGTTATTGTGCCCTCTGAAGACATGAAAAAATAAAATAGGAGTTATTGTGCCCTATATGCAACCAGGGGTTATTGTGCCCTGTCAAATAATGAAAAATAGGTTATGTGTTATTGTGCCCTATATGCAACCAGGGATTATTGTGCCCTGTAAAAATATGAAAAATAGGATAGGGGTTATTGTGCCCTATATGCAACCAAGGGTTATTGTACCCTGTGAAAACATAAAAAAATAGGATAAGGATTATTGTGCCCTATATGTTACCAAGGGTTATTGTGCCCTGTGAAGACATTAAAAAAATGATAGGCTTATTGTGCCCTATATGCAACCAGGGGTTATTGTGCCCTGTGAAGACATGAAAAGTAAAATAGGGGTTATTGTGCCCTATGAAGACATGACATTATATATATATATATATATATATATATATATATATATACACACACACACATACATTTCTTCTTTTGACTTATATTATTATCATTATTAATATTATTATTCATCTTTATTTTTTTTACTTTTATTTGTACATTGAACAAACTAAAAATAAAATAAAATTCCCCAGTTTCAATTAAAAAAGTCATTTTTATTGTTATGATTATTTTATCACGCATATTATATGAAAAGTAAAGATTCAAAACATAGCACCGCGGCGTTTGTCTCTCGCAAACTATTTACATGATTCTGCCTTCTACCTGTTTTAAGTCAAGGAAATGTATCGTTAATTTTCCTACATGGTGGTTGGTTCGTGACTTTGAGTATCTTGTAAAGCTTGACTTCTGGATCCGCTCCGCTTGGAAGATTCAACCCATTGATTATTGTGCGTATATCTTGTTGATGTTTTAAAAACATTCCTTATTTTTCCTTGAAATACTTTTCATGGACATTCTAACTCATTACCATTTTGTGCATGTTGTGTGGTTCATTCGTTCCCAAGCAACTCTTTTACTTTATCTATTTTCACACGGTATCGATTTATGATATTTATTTTCTCGATAGGTTCACGCCCTAGCCAATATGGTGCATGTCCCCAACATTCAACTTGAAATACCTTAGTCAATTTTGCGGATTCAATTTTATATTCTCACTTGACACGAGTTGATGATGAGAAAGAAAAATAAAAACTCAAAGAAACACAAGCACAAATTACACTAATGAAAGGGTTATGAACAAAAAATTGTGTCTTTAGAAGTAGTAGATAAATAAGAAAATATTTAAATGAGTGAAAGGAATCTTATCTGAAAGTACGTGACAACTTTGAAACATGACATGTAATTGGACCGAACGTTTGATCTTTTTCGAGTTGTCTGAACCTCAGGAAACAATGTTGCACCTTTCGGTCTAACCTTGACTATTATCATGACTACGCTCATGTCAAGTCAAAATGTCATCATTCGATCAGTACTGCCTTTCATGATTTTTCACCAATAAGGCATTCTAATCTTTGTCACACAACTAAACATCGTCTTATAGTGCCCGTAAGGGCTTTCACTCACAACACTCTCTTTTTCATTTTCTCCATAGTTCGCCTACATAATGTCTCAACCTTGAGAGAATTGAAGAACATGATTATATTTTTATTGAGTGATTAGATCGAACCCTAATGAAGAGCTGCCTACGTATCCTTTTAGAAATCAAGTCAAACATAGTTCAATGAACTTTTTGTGTTTTTAATTATTTTTTTCATTTTTTTCTTTTTTTATTTTTTAATTTTTTTTTAAAAAAGAACCAGACCAGTGGTGTTTGAGATAAAACAGGATACATTTTTATCTTCTCATCATAAAAATGACAAGCAGTGTTAAATGTATTATCTCTTGATCGAATCTGCATTTACAATCGTGTCAATTGCCTTTCTCTCCATATCCGCCAATTGCAAAGTTGCTTTGGATAACACTTTCTTAATAACATAAGGGCCTTGCCAATTTGGATAAAACTTTCCCTTGGCCTCATCTTGGAAGGGAAGGATACGTTTAATAACAAGTTGACCCACTTCAAAATTTCTTGGGAGTAATTTTTTATTATATGCCGGAGCCATCCTCTGCTGATATAATTGACCAAAACAAATTGATGTCAATTGTTTTTCTTCTATCAGTGATAATTATTCTAACGTCGATTTAACTCATTTTGTATCCTCGATTTCTGCTTCAACAATGGTTCAAAGAGAAGGGATTTCAACTTCTGCGGGTATGACAACCTTAGTTCCGTAAACCAATAAGTAAGGAGTTGCATCGACTGACGTACGAAGAGTCATGCAATATCCCATGAGAGCGAAGGGTAATTTCTCATGCCACTGTCTAGATCCTTCCACCATTTTCCTAAGAATCTTCTTGATGTTGTTATTCGCAGCTTCAACATCCCCATTTTCTTTGGGACGATAAGGGGTTGAATGACGATGAACAATTTTAAATTGCTCACAAACTTCCTTCATCAAGTGGCTGTTGAGATACATTGCATTGTCTGTAATAATGATTTTTGGTATGCCAAAATGACATATGATGTTGGAATGAACGAAGTCCACCCCGCTTTCTTGGAAACTGATTTGAACGTTATAGCTTTTACCCATTTGTTAAAGTAATCGATGTCAACTAAAATAAACCGATGACCGTTAGATGCTTTTGGCTCTATTGGCCAAATAAAGTCTATTCTCCATGTAACAAAAGGTTATGGAGCAGACATAGGATGCAACTCTAAAGGGGGTGAGTGAATCAAGTCACTATGAATTTGGCATTAATGGCACTTGCGAACAAATTGGAAGCAATCTCGCTCGATGGTCAACCAATAGTATCCTGACCGAATAATCTTTTTTGGTACGACGTAACCATTCATGTGTGGGCCACATACTCCTGAGTGTAACTCATTCGTAATTGTATCTGCCTCTTTATTATTCTAACATCGTAATAAATTCAGATCTTGATTCCTTTTATATAAGATATCGCAACTTAAGAGGAACCATTGGTTAGTCGCCTAATAGTTCTTTTTTTATCTCTATCAGCATACAGTGGATATTCTCGAGATTTTATAAACTGTTTGATGTCGTGATACCAAGTATCACCATTTACCTCTACCGCAATTATATTGCAATAACCATGTTGATCCCTAAGTTGGATTTCCAACTGGTCAATGTAGGTATTGCCTAGGTATGGAAGCATCGATGCTAGGGTTTCCAAAGAATCATCCAACTCATTGTGAAACATTGGAGTATATCTAAATTTAATGGACTTGAAATTTTTGATGAGATCTTCTAAACATTATTTTTAGGGTATGAGCTTAATGTCTCGAGTTTCCCATTCGCCTCGAGCTTGTCGAATGAGCAAGTCGGAATCCCCCAAGACTAAGAGATCATATACATCTAGATTTATTGCAATATTCAAACCCATGATGCAAGCTTTGTACTCTCTTGTGTTGTTGGTAGAAAAGAAACGAAGTCGTGTTGTGGCAGGATGATGAAAACCGCTTGGTGAGATAAAAACTGCCACAATTGCCACTCCATTTTTGTTGACAGCCCCATCAAAATATATATTCCGGGGGTCATTATCAGGAATTTCTTCCTCGATAGAGTTGATCTCTTCATCAGGGAAGTATGTCTTTAAGAATTCGTATTCTTCATCAATCAAATTCTCTGCCAGATAATCGGCCAATGCTTGTGTTTTCATGGCGGTGTGAGTAACATACACAAAACCAAATTCGGTAAGCAAAATCTGCAATTTTGCCAACCTAACCGTCGGCAAGGCTTTTTGAAAAATATATTTCAGAGGATCCATTCAAGGTATGAGGTAAGTGGTGTATCACAAAAAAGAGTGCATCAATTTTTGAGCGACCGATGTTGCACAACATGTTTTTTCTAATAGAGTGTACTTTGCCTCACAGGATGTGAACTTTTTGCTCAAGTAATAGATGGCTTGTTACTTTTTCCCCGTGACTTCATGTTGTCCTAGAACGCAACCAAAGGAATTATCCGTTACCCGGAGGTATAAAAGCAAAGGCCTACCAGGCTCTTGGGGGGACCAGTACCGGAGGATTTGCTAAATATTCCATAATTTTGTCAAAAGCCTTTTGACACTCTTTTGTCCATTTAGTAGCAGCATCCTTTTTCAATAACTTGAATATCGGCTCGCATGTAGTAGTGAGTTGAGCGATGAATCCGCTGATATAGTTTAACCTTCACAGAAAACTCATGACTGCAGTTCTTGTTTTTGGAGGTGGCAATTCTCGAATGGACTTTATCTTGGAGGGGTCTAATCAATGCCTCTTCCGCTAACTATAAAACCCAAAAGCTTGCCAGATGGAACTCCAAAGGCACATTTAGCTAGATAAAGCTTGAGCTTTACTTTCTCAACCTTTCGAAAAACTTTCTTAGATCACGCACATGGTCAATCTGCATTCTAGACTTAATGATGACATCATCGACATATACCTCAACTTCATTATGCATCATGTCATGGAATATTGTAGTCATAGCTCTTATGTAGGTTGCCCCTGCATTTTTTTGACCAAATGGCATGACCCTATATAATATGTACCCCACAGGGTAGTGAAAGAAGTTTTTTCTGCGTCTTTTTCATCCATGAGAATTTGGGGATATCCGGCGTAGAAGTCCATGAAAGATTGAATCTCGTATTTAGCACAATATTCAACCAAGATATGAATGTTGGGTAGTGGAAAATTGTCTTTTGGACTTTCTTTGTTTAAATCTTGATAATCAACACAAACTCTGATCTTTCCATACTTTTTGGTACTGGAACAACATTCGCCAACCAAGTAGTGCATTGGACGACCCTAATCAGTTTTGCATTCAGTTGCTTCATGATTTCCTCTTTGATTTTATCGCTCATATCTGTCTTAAATTTTCTTTGATTTTACTGGACATGTGGAAAATCGGGACGTATGGGAAGTTTATAAACAACCAAATCAGCAGTTAACCCCGGCACGTTATCGTATGACCAAGCGAACACATCTTTGTATTTAATTAAAAATTGAATTAAGTCATCTCGAATATTTCGATCGACATGAATCCTTATCTTTATTTATTTCACTTCTTCGGGAGTTCCCAAATTAAACACCTCTGTTTCACTTAAATTAGGTTTAGGCTTATTTTCAAATTGATCCAAACCCCTTTATATTTCTTCATCAGCTTCAACTTCATCATATACCTTAGACTTAGGATTCATTATTATAAGATCAGAAAACTTTTTAGGATCAAATTTTAAACACCGCATGCATATCATATTATTAAAGTTAACGTAACTGAAATGAAAATAAGATGGCAAATATTAGAAAGAGTAGGAACAAAGAAGATGACTAGAACTTCATTGCGATGAATGGGAAAGGATAAAAGGTTTAACAATAAAGCAAAACAACTAGAATCTTTCAATTACAACCCTGAGAATAATCCAAGAAAATAAAATAAAAAACAGCAAAAAAAAACTACCATGACTCCTTTTTTGTAGGGAGAGGAATGGCTTTCCAGTTATAGAGTTGGACATTCGGGCCGATAAATTGCATATCCATATGACTAGTACCCTCACCCTTGTAAGTCATGTTTACCTCATAAAAAATTTCCTTGATACCTTGACACATTTCATCCACATCATTTTGGATTGGTAAGTCTGGACACGGTTCACCTTGAGATTTAGTGAAAGATTGAGCAATATGGGGGATCGGGTTCGACAGATTCCAAGCATTTCTTTTACAATCTTTTTCCCATTTTATATCAAATCTAGTTGGATTGAAACCCAAACCGAATGCATCTTGATTACCCATTGGATTGATAGGATTCACAGTTCCTTGCAACGACAAACCTAACCCCTTTTCGGGTTCATAACCTTTTTGTACCATTTGAGCCACCACCATGACTGAAGTAGAGGACAGATGACATTGGAGGATAGGATTTCCTTCTAAAAACTGATTAACCATTATTATCTCCAAAGCCTGATAGTTGAGGGATTGACAACCTCTTTTAGCCTCAATGCATTGTATAGAAAGATCTCGGGTGATTGGGAGATCATCTTCACCATGGACAATGATTTCTTGTTTGTCATGTTCAAACTTGACCACTTGGTGTAGAGTAGATGGCAAAATTCTAGCCATGTGGATCCATGGCCTACCCAAAAGCATATTGTAAGATGTGTCCATGTCTATCACTTGGAAAGTGATTCCAAACTCCGCTGATCCAATTGTAACAATTAAGTATATTTCACCAAGAGTATCCCGTTTTGCACCATCAAATGCCCGTACACAAACATTGTTAGTACGAATCCTATCAGTGTTGATTCTCAAGCTTTGTAGAGTTGAAAAACGGCATATGTCTACACATGATCCTCCATCAACCATGACTCTCTTCAATAGTGTTCTTCACATTTCACGGTTAAATGTAGAGCCCTATTATGTCCAGATCCTTCCAAGGAAAATTCATCATCAGTGAAAGTGATTCTATTTACCTCAAAAATTCGATTAACCATCTATTCCAATTGACCTACGGTAATATTTTCTGATATATGTGCCTCATTCAAAATTCTGATCAACACTTTACGATATTATTTAGAATGTATGAGTAATGACGATAAAAAGATTTGAGCAGGCGTTTACCTCAACTGATCTATAACACAGTAATCTTGAGCTTTCATCTTTTTTAGAAACTCTTCAACATCTTCATCAGTGGCTGGTTTTTTCATCGGCAACTGATTTTCTTGAGTTGTTTGTATCTCTTAAATTCTTCCGCTACATAACATCTTCCTGAATGATTTAAGCATCTTGTTTCATTTTTCTTCAACTATCTCCTTTCCCTTGTGAGTAACAATGACTTTGTTGTAGTTCCACCAAATGGCCTTGGTGTTTGTGATCGAAATTTGTGGTGCAATTCGTATTACAACTGGCTGATTCATACTTTCTTGATTTTGATTAAAAATTGAAAATTTATCAGTAATGTAGAATTTTGGTCCATCCAACGGTACGTCTCCACTTTTTATAGATTCAGGGACATACAACACTAGCTTCCTCGAGTTCCAAAAATTCGAACGCGCACCTTTAACAATTATCGGCGCCCTTTGTATGGGTTCTAAAGCCATACAAGACTCTTTTTTTGAAACCCTTTCTTTCCACTTTTGTTCTACTTGTTTGCTCATAATCTTCAAAAATTCCAACCATCCCCACAACACGCTCTTTATTATGAGCAGGGATTGGGTTATTGGTGACATTCGGTGCTTTCTCATTGCGTACCTCGATTACCTTATCCTCGATTAACTTCTCAATGACTCTTTTTAGGGTCCAACAATTCTCTGTGCTATGACCTGGAGCGTTGGCGTAATACTCGCATATAACAGTCGGATCCAAACCTCTTGCATTTTTATTTACAACGTACGGATTGAGAGGTTCAACCAGTCCCAATTGTATCAATTTCCATAAAAAACTCGTATACGATTTCCCAATAGGGGTAAAATTTTCTTTTAGACCTTGTTCTCTCGTATAGTTTGTCCATGACGTGGATAGTATGGCGCCTGGAAATTTTGTTGTTTGGGGCGAGAAACTTATGGGGCAGGCACCCACAATTGTTGGCGTGAAGGAGGCCGGACATATGCTTGAGTATTGCTAACTTCATAGTGGCACGGGTAATAATGATGAGGAGAATTATATAGTTCTTGTTGGCCTTGACCATAAGGATTTTTCATGCCTATTCAAACACCTCTTGATCCAGATGCCGTCATGGACACTTCCTCCTTGTTTTTTTCGATTGGTAAAATTAGCGGATCCACTTTGTATTGCTTGTGTGGTAGCTCTAATGGATGCTTGACTCACAATCTTACCCGACTTTATGCCATTCTCTACAATTTCTCTGATCTTAATCGCTTCGGCGAAAGGCTTTCCCATTGCGGCAAGAAGATAATGAAAGTAGTTAGGTTCTTGAGCCTGGAGAAAAACATCAATTAACTCATATTCTTTCATTGGTGGTTTGACTCTAGCCGCCTACTCCCTCCATCTTATGGCATATTCCCTAAAACTTCCTGATGGCTTTTTTTTCATATTAGCTAGGGAATTGCGATCGGGAATAATATCGATATTGTATTGAAATTGTTGGAAAAAATCTTGTGCCGTATCATCCCAAATGCGCCAATGAGAAATTTCCTGATCGATAAACCATTCTTATGCTATACCCGTTAAACTCTCTCCAAAGTAAGCCATAAGAGGTTCTTCTTTTCCTCCGGCTCGTCTCAACTGATTACAGAATATTCTCAAATGAGACACTGGATCGCCATGACCATTATATTTATCAAACTTTAGAGTTTTGAACCGTAGAGGCAAATTAACATCTGGAAACATGCATAAGTCCTTAAATGAAACACTTTTGTGTCCTCGTAGACCTTGCATATTCTTTATGTTTTGTTCCAAACTCTTCTTTTTTCTTGCAATTTCTTCATGTTCCTTATTCTTAATGTTTTTCTCAACTTCAATGGGAGAAATGTATTGGCGGTGGTAAGAGTTAGGAACATAGCAAGTTAATTTAGGGGCATGACCTTGGCCATGTTGATCTTTGAGTATAGGGTTATCATTGGATTTTTGTACCAGTGTGGGTTGAGGAATTGTATTAGTTTGGACAGTAGGTACTAAAAGTGGATTATTCATCAGTGATGGTTTTAACGAGTTTAATGAGGAAGTTCCGGCAGTATTAGATGTGTTAATGTAGGGTCCAAACACAGGTGGATAAACCGGGTCACTTGTTGAGACTTGGATGGGGAATGGCATATTTGCATTAAATTATTCTCGAATTGAAGGAAGAGGAGCTTGCCCTTTCATCCAAGCTTCGTACATTACGGTCATCTGTTGTCATAACATTTTCACCTCTTCTATAGGTACCGGTTTTTGCGCAACCATTTGGGTTTGTGCGCCTTTATTTTTCGAGTCTGTTCCGTCTTTACATGTCATTTTTTCTTTCCCTTATGATGTTGTGTTATATTGATGAGATGCCACCTCTCCTCACAAACCAACCACCTTTTAAACTCTCTAAATTCTCATATATATTAAAAAACATGTGTTATGATTCAAAATATTAGGATATTAAATTCACGTTGTATGTCATGCACCTAGATTTTCATATGTCTATAATGTGTTTTAGAAGACTTTTATGTTTCATCCCTGCTTTGGATGACTTGATTATGTCATTTGGTCATCTACTTTACTTACTTGAATAATTTGAATGCATTTTGATTGAACATATTAAAGGTTGCCTACGTATCATATTGAATATGAATCAGATCATTACGTAGTTCATGTGGATAAATTTCTTTTAAAAGAAAAATACGACATTTGTTTAACTTGAAAATACCATTAAAATCAAAATGACCAAAATAAAAACATCAAAGTGTTTAAGATTAAAACACAATTTGATGAACTAAAAAGAAAATAATAATAATAAAAAAAAATCCATCTCCGACATTTCCTTATCATCAATTTCCTCCTAGGCTAGAGTAGACCTTGAACAAAGATGTCGGCAGATGTGGGGCTAATGCACGCGCCTGTCGACCGAGGATCTCATCACTTCGATGGAGATGACTACCATAAACATCAATCAAGATCTCTGTCAACTGAAGCACTTGTCCTTCCGCCTCCTCCATATTCTCTTGACAATTCTCCAACCATTCTTCAGTAGTGACAATTGCGTCATCATATGTTCTTCATATGCTTGAAGCTCTTGAATTTGGATATGAAATTCTTCATGCTCTTACATCCATTGATTTCTTTCGGTCGCCACTTTTTCTTGGTACAATGTGAAATGGTTTGCGATGTCCCTTTCTCCTTCCATAGAGGCTTTTAAATGATTTTGTAATATAGCTTGCGCATGTATTAAGAGGCTCTTTTCTTTCTTATATTCTTCCTCCAGTTGCTCCAAAGCACCTGTGATAATGCCCAAATCTTCATGTAGGGTTCGAATAGTAGATAGATGCTTCTTTTCAACCTTTTTTTCAATCAATGTAACACTTTCCTCGAAGGTTGCATCACGTCGAGCCAACTCTTCTTTAACATTTTTAGGTCATTGCTTAGGATATCTAAACTAGACCTATAATTTCTTTCCACCTCGAGTTGGACCTCCTTGATTCTTACTTCAATTTCCTCTTCTCGATCTATGATTTCTCACGCTGATCCTTCGTGCATTATTTATAAAGGGGCTTTATCAAAGAACCAATTTATGTATAAGGGGTCAACTTCTCCTTCAACACGATCATCAACCATAGCTTTCAAACTTAAAGTTAAACTACCACCCCAAATCTTTTGAGCTTCTTGATATACCGTGGTTTCACGGTATAATTAATACTTTTTCCTTAAGTTTAGTGTGTCTGAAAGTCTTTTTGTGCTAGTTTTTATATGAGTTTCTCTTTGTTTTGCAGGAAATCTGTCCAAAGTTGAATGCGGAGATTTTGAGTGAAGAAATGTAGAAGAGACCACCTATGGAGCTGATGACGGTCCGTCGTGCTTGTGACGGTCCGTAGGTGGAAGTATAGAGAAGCTACTGAAGGAAGATGGGGAAGTCTAACAAAGTGTGGGGTTACGTATCTTGTGACGGTCCGTCGTGGCTATGACGGTCCGTCCTGCAGGATCGTCATGAAGTTTAGAGAAGTGATCCCTGTACCCAGATTCCAAGAGTTGAAGTGTTTTGAAACGAAGACCCTTAACGGACCGTTGTGCCTATGACGGTCCGTCATACTTGCCGTTGAGGGGAATGAAGAGAGCAGCAGAAGAAATTGCTAAGTATGGGACGACGGAGTCCATTACGGTCCGTCATGACCACGACGATCCGTCGCGAGGTCCGTCGACACAGCCGCGTTTTGACAGATTTCGAGCAATTAGAATCCTTGTTTAGTTAGGTTTTTATTTTTTTATAAATAATTCGAAAAACCTCATTTTTGGGGAAGACTCTGCTAGATTAGACAACATATTATTAGACTCTTTGTATTAGTGTTTTGATTTGGAGATTCTTACGAGTGATTTGTGGTGATTAATCAAGCAAACTTTCGGATATTATTCTTTATCATTGAAGTAAGTACATGAATTCTTATTTAATATATTTGAATATTGTGTTTATGGCTATGAGTAACTAAACTCCATAACTAGGGTTGTGGGAACCATAGGCAAATAATGAGATAAACCCTAATTAAAAGAACAATTCTAGAATAGTGTCTTGCATGTATTAATAATTCTTTCGTTTAGAAGTCTTTTTAACGGATGGCCAATGTTAGAACTTGCCTTAATGCTACTTGCCGGACCAAGGAGGTAGATAATAGGAAAAGAATTATTAACATAGATTTAGTGTATACTATCTAATAGGCTAGTATTGATTGGTACGAGGTATTAAATTAGTCAAATATCGAATACGATGCTTAATATGAGGTAAGGATAAGGGTTAGGATAGCAACACACGTAGCCGGACCAAGGTGCGGAGTGAGATTTTCTAGATGCCAGACAAAGAATTTAGAAATACATAACTTATCACTTTGCATGCAAGATACTAGGAAAGAATTGTTATAGTTAGAGTTATCAAGTTATGAAACTGTGGGGAACACGTAAACCCTAGTTACTTTGATTAATTGATTAAAACCCAACATTAAAAGTTGTTAAGTGGCTCTTTCAAGTTCGTGGTTTATTTTCACTTATTTAGAGATAGAACCCCCCTTTTTATATTTTTACTTTCCAAGGAAGTTATTGACCAAACGATAGTAATAATAGGTTGAGGTTAAGTCTAGACTATTTTCCTCTTGGGAACGATCCCAACCTCACTAGTTGGGTTATTTACTTGACATGACCGCTTTACTTCTCATTTGAGAAGTATGTTTGAGCGTATCAAATTTTGGCGCCGCTGCCGGGGATTATAGGTTTTAGATTAACTTGAACTTATTACTATAGTTTGGGAATAAATGATGAGAATCCGCATAAATACATCCCAGCTCCGGTTGATGTTCATGGTCAGATGTTACCCGATGCTCCAGGTGATAATCAACAGAGGGGACAAAATCCCGCTCCATGGCCCAACGCATACTACAGAGGGTATAATAACATAGCAGATTCAGATAGGCCCACTAGTTTTGCTTCCTCTACCCACAAGCCACACTTTTGTGGTAACTAGTAGTCTGATGCAAATGCTCACTGCCAGAGGTTTGTTTTCAGGGCTACCTTCTGAGGATCCACATGCCCAAATAGCTAAGGTAAGGGCAGTGTGTAAAAGTTATGTGGGGAGGCCTGATTTGGATCTAGATGTAATAGGGCTCACAGTGTTTCCTCTCTCACTGACGGGAGAGACTGCTATTTGGTTCACTGAGCTCCCATACAACTCCATCTTTACTTGGAAGGGATGTCTTCTTAGCACGCTACTATATGGTCTCCAAGAAACTTAACCACAAAGACAGAGTTAATAACTTTGTGGCACTACCAGGAGAGTCAGTTAGTAGTTCTTGGGATAGATTCACCTCATTTCTGAGAAGTGTTCCAAATCACCGTATAGATGATGAGTCACTGAAGGAATACTTCTATCGGGGACAGGATGATAACAACAAAGCGGTGTTGGACACTATAGCAGGTGGATCTTATGGAGAATGCCCTTATGCTGAGATCGCCGAAAAATTAGAGAAAATCTCCCGGAATAACAAAGCTTGGAGTACAAGGAAGTCTGATACAGGGAGAAACACCTTCGCAGTGCAGTCCACTAACAACCCATCCACAGATGAAATTCGGGAAGAAATGGCTCAGATGAGAACTGAGCTTGGGTCGGTACTAAAACATGTCACTAGGGGTTCAGAAAAGATTAATGCAGTCAACTAATTGTCGAAACCACCGCCATAAAACGATGAGTGTTATTATGAGGAGGATTCCTATGCAGTAAATGTACAGGTCGGGGGTTTCTGACCAAGTTCTCTAGGCTCTAATCAGAAGAATTGGCGCCAAGGTCAAGGGAACCAAGGTCGGAACTATGGTAACTACAATCGTGAGGGTCCTTATGTCTGAGATGGACATTACAACCGCGACAACAACTTCAACAGGGGTAACTATGGTAATAGAAACGACAGGAATAGACCCTATGTTCTTCCTTAAAATCGTGAAGTTACTCCTAGGGATGGTGGAGGTAGTATGTCGCGAGTTGAGTATACGTTGCATAAAATGATGAGGAGGTTCGATGCTAGTGATGAGCACAATTAAGAGTTGAGAAATGATTTAGCGGGTATTGGGCAAAAAGTGTATACCATGCAATATCGATTAAGCAACTTGAGTTACAATTGGCCCAATTATCTACAACTGTGAACACACGACAACCGGGAACTCTTCCTAGAAAAACTGTCTAAAATCTGAAAAATGATGGACATTGTATGGTAGTAACTACTCGTGGTGGCAAGCAAACCATTTACCCACCTATGTCATCTGATGAGAAAAAGATGACAAAAGAATCTGATAAAGTGGTAGAAGTTGATGCTGAATTAGAGGATAACACTGCAAAAGATGTTGAAGTGCCTAAAAAGGTAACTCCTATGCCTAGGCCACCACCCCCATTTCCTCAAAGATTATTGAAAAAGACCGAGGATGGAAAATATCGGCGTTTTATAATAATGTTGAAGAGAGTTTCTATCAATGTCCCTTTGGTAGAAGCTTTAGAACAAATGCCCGGTTACGCCATGTTTATGGAAGATCTGGTCACAAAGAAAAGATCGGTCATCTTTGAAGATGATGATACAATGCAGCATTGTAGTGCTATTGCTACAAGATCTCTGGTCCAAAAGAAAGAAGATCCGGGTGCGTTCACTATTCCTTGTACAATCGGGCTATTACATTTTGCGAAAGCATTATGTGATCTGGGGGCAAGCATAAATCTCATGCCCCTCTCGATTTACAAGAAGTTGGGTTTGGGTGACCCAAAGCCCACTGCGATGCGGCTACTGATGGCTGATCGAACAGTAAAACGGCCTATAGGGATACTCCACGATGTGCTAGTAAAAGTGGAGTCATTCATATTTCCAGCAGATTTTGTTATTCTTGATTGTGAGGTCGATTTTGAAGTGCCCATTATTCTTGGGAGGCCATTCCTGGCTACATGAAGAGCCTTAGTAGACATGGAAAAGGGGCAGATGAAATTTTGGTTGAACAATGAGGAAGTGACCTTTAATATTTGTAAATCCATGAGACAGAGTGGTGAGCTCAAATCGGCATCTGCTATATCCTACAACATAGGTGAGACATCTGAGACACAAATAGAAAAACGTCTAGGTGTAGAAGCATTAGTGGCAGTAATAATGGACTTTGATAGCGATTGCATTGAAGAGTATGAGTCATTAGTTGCGGCTCTTGACCGAGGTGATGTTTGGTTTAAACCAAACAAATTTGAGCTTGATATGAAATATCACGAGTCCCCACCCGCGAAACCATCGATAGAGGAGGCTCCAAAAGTTGAATTAAAAGCTTTCCCACCTCATCTTAGGTATGAACTCTTAGGAAATAGTGACACTTTGCCGGTAATTATTGCATCAGACCTGGATGATCAACAAGTTCAAAGTTTGGTGAAGGTACTAAAAAGGTTCAAAAGAGCTTTTGGGTGGACTATTGCGAACATTATTGGTATGCCTCCTGGTATTTGCTCTCATAAAATCAAACTCATGCCTGATCATAAGCCGAGTATTGAGCACCAGAGACGCTTAAATCCTCCTATGCAAGAGGTCGTGAAGAAGGAAATCATTAAATGGTTGGATGCCGGAGTAATCTACCCAATCACCGATAGTAGTTGGGTATGCCCGGTTCACTGTGTACCTAAGAAAGGTGGAATGACTGTGGTCCCCAACGAAAAAAATGAACTTGTTCCAATAAGACCGGCTACTAGTTGGAGGGTGTGTATGGATTGCCGTAAACTAAACTCATGGACTTAAAAAGACCATTTTCCTATGCCCTTCATGGATCAGATGTTTGATAGACTTGCCGAAAAAGCGTGGTACTGTTTTCTTGATGGATATTTGGGGTATAATCAGATTTCTATTGCACCAGAAGATCAAGACAAAACCACCTTCACTTGTCCATATAGGACCTTTGCGTTCAGAAGAATGTCGTCTGAGTTGTGCAATGCACCCGCAACATTTCAGAGATGTATGATGTCGATATTTTCTTACATGGTGGAGGATACTATAGAAGTCTTTATGGATGATTTTTCTGTGGTTGGTGATTCATTTGAGCGGTGTCTACCCAATTTATCTGAGGTCCTTAAGAGATGTGAAGAATGCAATTTAGTACTAAACTGGGAAAAGTGTCATTTCATGGTGAAAGAGGGTATTGTGTTGGGTCATCGCATTTCCGAAAAAGGCATAGAGGTTGATCAAGCTAAAGTTGAGTTAATAGAGAGACTTTCCCCACCAATCTCTGTGAAAGTTGTGAGAAGCTTTCTTGGGCATGCAGGTTTTTACTGGAGATTCAACAAAGACTTTTAAAAGATGGCACACACGTTGTGCAAACTGCTGGAGAAAGATTGTAAATTTTGTTTTGATGAATCTTGTCTTAAAGCATTCGGTGAGCTAAAAGAAAAATTTGTATCTGCGCCTATCATTATTTCCCCGGATTGGAACAGTCCATTGGAGGTGATGTGCGATGCTAGTGGGGTAGCTCTTGGTGTAGTACTGGGACAGAGGAAAAACCAAGTCCTTCACCCCATCTACTATGCTAGTAAAGCCCTAAATGAAACTCAGAAGAGCTACACAGTGACTGAGTAAGAACTCCTTGCAGTAGTTTTTGCTTTTGAGAAATTTCTCTCCTACTTGCTAGGCACTAGAGTTATAGTGCATACTGACCACTCAGCATTGAGATATTTGATGGTAAAGAAGGATGCGAAACCTAGGCTGATTCATTGGGTATTACTGCTACAAGAATTTGACTTTGAAGTGATGGATAGAAAAGGAGATGAAAACCAAGTTGTTGATCACTTGTCTCTTCCAGAGGATGAAGCTATGAGAGAGTTAGGGGATAAGACTGACAATGATGATACTTTCCCCGATGAACATGTATTAGCCGCTTCACAAGACTTAATTCCATGGTTCGCAGATTTTGCGAACTATCTGGCTACTGATATTGTTCCACCAGACTTGTCCTTTCACCAAAGAAACAAGTTCATGTACGATGTGAAGAAGTTATTTTGGGATGAACCATACTTGTATAGGAGTTGTGCCGACGGGATTATTCGGCGTTGTGTGCCAGAATGTGAGATGTTGAATGTGTTGGAGGCATGCCATTCCTCATCCGTTGATGGACATCACAGTGATATCTGAACCACTCATATGATAATACAATGTGGTTACTATTGGCCAACTCTTCATCAAGATGCTCATGGGTTTGCTAAAGCATGTGACAGATGCCAACGAGATGGCGGTATTTCAAGAAAGCAAGAGCTCCCTCTACACCCCATTCTTGTGATTGAGTTATTTGATGTTTGGGGTATTGACTTTATGGGCCATTTCGTGAGTTCTCATGGGATTAAGTACATTCTAGTAGTACTTGATTATGTATCTAAATGGGTCGAAGCAATAGCCCTCGCAAACAATGAAGGGAAGAGTGTCACTGCATTTTTGAAAAAGAATATATTCTCTTGTTTTGGCACCCCAAGGGCCATTATCAGTGATGGGGGCTCCCACTTGTGCAACAGATTGTTCAAGGGGTTATTGGAGAAATACGGGGTTCGCCATAATGTGGCCACTCCTTACCACACTCAAACTAGTGGGCAAGTTGAAGTGTCGAATCGGGAGATCAAACAGATATTGTCCAAAACAGTGAATGCGAGTAGAACGGATTGCTCAAGGAGGCTTGATGATGCTCTTTGGGCCTACCAGACAGCATATAAGACTCCCATAGGTATGTCTTCATACCAACTTGTATATGGGAAAGCTTGTCATCTTCCGGTTGAGTTAGAGCATAAATCCATGTGGGCTATGAAGAAGTTAAAAATGGATTGGAGCGAAGCTGCAGAGCAACGGTTAAATGGGTTGAATGAACTTGATGAATTTCACCTTAAAGCCTATGAAAGCTAAGCCCTATACAAAGAAAAGATGAAGAAGTAACATGACAACAAAATTAAAAAACAAGAGTTTATGGTCGGAGATTTGGTGCTTTTATTCAATTCCATATTGCGCTTGTTTCAAGGCAAACTCAAGTCCAAATGGACTGGTCCTTAAACGGTTACCCAACTATTCCCTCATGGAGCGGTTGAGTTGGAAACTAAGGATGGTGTGAGGTTCAAGGTGAATGGATAACGCATAAAAATCTATTTCGGGCATGCTGAATCGGCGAATGAAGTGATAGAGGCATACCATCTTGATTAAGTCTGAGTAATCAAGTGTCCCTAGTCGTGCCGCAACATTAAATCAGGCGCTTGTTGGGAGGCAACCTAATACTTATTATCTTTTTAGTAATGGTAGCATTTTTCCATTAATGGGTTTTAAATTTGCAGGCACATCACCAGGAAATTCTGTAGAAATTACTCTGTAGCAGTCACTGACGGACAGATCGACGGACCGTTGTGCCTGAGATAGACCGTCATATGCATCCGTCTTACCGGGTACGTTTTTCTGCTATTTTGAAATTAGTGAACACACGACGGCACCAACGACGGGTCGTCACATCTTTGACGGACCGTCGTCCTGAAACCGTCGCGTGATTAATGAATTATACCCGACCCGACCCGGCTGGACTCGTTTTCAAAATCTTACCATTTATACTCCCCACCCCTCCATTTTTCACCCCATTCATTCATTATTCCTCTCATCTCCCCTATCTTTTCAACTTCCATATTTCCCCCTCACTGATCATTGCCCCCACAATTCTCCAAAGCCTTAAAATTATCATCTCCTAGTCGAAGCTGCTGCTGTAGGTGTCTACCTTGCCAACTGAGTCATTGTCCATTTGCTTTTTCTCCATTTCTAAGGGATGTGTCTCGAAATTTATACTCATTTATCTTGCAGTTTTGTTTATTATTTATTATTAGCTTAGTTCTTAGTCGTATATTGTTTCCCTTATATGATTATGTCTAAACCTAGGCTCAAAATGTTCGAATTTGCCATGTTGACAACCCTAGACATAGGTGATTTTGCATTGCTAGTTTCCTAGGTAGTTGGGATAGACACATATAGGTCCACAACACTACAATACCATGTGGTTTCATAGGGGATGCATAGGGTACCCCCAATTCTGTCACTGCTTTTCAGAACGAGACCCCGACGACGGACCGTCGTACACACGACAGACCATCGTAAGGTCCATTCCAAAAGCCCTGCACAATCGTTCTAGTTGTCAGAGACCCTGGTTCTAAGGGTCTCTCACTTTTTCTAAATGTCATTGAATGGAGACATGTGACGGACCGTCATATCCACGACGGTCCGTGCTGCACGACCGTCATATCCACGACGGTCCGTGCTGCACGACCGTCATGATGGTCAGCAACCCCTCTACTAAGGGTCTCCAATAATTTTCTAAGTGTCCTATGACGGACACCTACGACGGACCGTCGTACCCACTACGGTCCGTCGTGCACAACCGTCATCATGGTAAGAGACCCCTCCTTCAGGGTTCTTTATATATACATAGACTAAGTAAAACACGACGGACCTCATGACGGTCCGTCATTGCCACGACGAGCCGTCATCTGGCCCGTCGTGTGATACAGTTTCAATATGACTGACACACTATTTTCAATGTTTTATTTCGTATGGTCTTGCCTGTCGTGTTTTCCACTACTCATACTAATATTGATCCTTTAAAGGTAGTATCTACTATAGCACCCAAGCAAGACCGCACCTACGCACGCGGGCGATCGAAGTTTGTCGCCCCGTCTGCCTGCATGGTCATCGGCTCTGATGATGAGCGTGACCCTGAGTATGTTCCCCAAGCACTTCCGCCCCTTCCCGTGCTGCGCGTGCTCCCATAACCACACCCAAAAAGGTGGCGTCCGGCGTAATCACTGCCTCCCAGTCTTATGAAGAGCGAACACTGATCGGCACACCCTCTGGGTCAGCCACAAATGAGGAAGGAGCGTCTGGCACCTTAGGAGAATCCTGGTCCGAGGAAGCCTGTGGCTTTGCTGAGGTTCCCGCACCCGCCACTGCTGCAGCGTCGGCCTCGTATGATGAGGCTGAAAGTTCAGACTCTACATCCGGCGCACCAGCTCAAGTCCCCACCCCAGCCTTTGACCAGCCAAACCGGTGGTGTGTCGACGGCCAGTTTCAAGTTTACTCTGACGCCAAGTTCCTGACTGATAAAGGAGTAATGACTCGAACACTCACCTTGGAGCAGCGGGTACTTACAGGGAGTCTCCCAATGATGCCGGAGATCCATAACCTATTCACTAGGCATCGCTTAGAGCGGACAGCACGTCCGTTGGGACGATACAGCGAGGAAATGGTCCGAGAGTTCTACGCATCCTACGTAGCGACTCTTCGATCACAGATCGATAGGCGGGCTGCTCCAGCTAAACAGGCCCCACTTGAGCAGGTTCGAGTCCGGGGCATTCAGGTTGACATTTCCCTGCCAGCCATCCGCCTGTTTCTATACGGCAAGAGTGCAGATGCTAATCGGACCCCCATCACTGCCGAGTTTGACTACCGCTGGCAAATAGTAAAGGATGGAAGTTCTTGCGCAAGCCAACACTGAGAGAGACCACCAAGAGGTGGATGGCCCTACACCTGTCACTAGATGGAGAGGGTGCCGATTGGGTCACTGAGCCGAAGGGGGCCATCAAGAAGGCCAACCTCACGTTCATCGCAAAGTTCTTGTGGCTTCTCGTCCGTCACTGCCTTTCCCCCACAGCTGCTGATAACATTGTTACGTAGGATCGAGCAGTGTTGATGGCTGCGATGATAGCCAGATTCGAGGTGGACTTCGCATGGCTCCTCCAGGCAGTCATGCACGAGAGGGCATTCAAGGTCACTACTACCTACCCCTTCCCGTGTATGATCTTTTCCCTTTGCAGGTCCGCAGGTGTGCCCATATGGCACATAGATCAGTTGAAGAACCCGCAGGGCACCGTTGACATCGGCCTCATCAGAGACGAGGCCAATGAGTTGACCCCATATAGAGGGCCCCGTCCAAAGCTGCCACCACTTGTTGATGATCTTGCTGATATGGTAGCCCAAGCCCGCACAGCTACACAGGCATCCACTGACACTACCCCGGTCGAGTCTATCCCGGGTAGTAGCACAACCCCGAGCTCCTCTCGCACAGCCCCTCTACAGGTACTGGTCCGGCTTGCTAGGGGCCAAAAACTAAAGGCACAAATGGCCACTCTTCTGCATCATATCCAGCCGTGGATGAAGAAGTCGATTACCGAGTCTGAAGCGCGTCTAGAGAGGAAGATGCAGCATTTACAGAGCGGAAGATTGCTGGGGTCAACCAGCGTCTGGACGCCTTTGAGTTGAGAATATAAGCCCGTCCATCCCCTCCGGTGGATGTGTCGACTCTTTAGGCTGCAGTCGACAGCCTTCTTTCTGACATCAACACGATCCTAGAGGCGAGGGTGCCGGAGTCTGAGGCCCCTTCTGTCGAGCCTGCTGAGGACACCGTGCTAGCGGCCCCGTTTACTACTTCAGAAATTTCACCACCTCCCCCTCGAGAGACTACCAAGAGGCGTAGGGGTTGAGAATAGGATGAGGCGCGAGCAAGGAAGAAGTAGCGTCGAGAGATGGAGGTTGCAAGGAGAGCCTCACTTGTAGAGGAGGCGGCGCACCAGATGAGAGCGTCAGAGTCAGCGGCTGGGGCGTCTAGCTCTCGCATTGTAGATATAGATGGAGGCACTACTGATGGTGCGGTGGTTGCTGAGGACAGCACTGAGGGTGTCCAGATTGCAGAGGACGTGGGTTCTGGGGAATCGGACCCACCATCTTGCTGATCGACGGCGCTTTGCGCCACAGGGTTTGCTTCACCTACCAATCTAGTATTAACATTTTTATGCATTAGGGACAATTGCATGATTTTTTGTTGGGGGTGGGGTAAATGGATAGTGAGTGTTAGGGTGAAGTCTGAGTAGCCCAATTCACTATCCTCTTTTGGGGTTTTGTTGCCTGTGTTCTTTTTCCCCAAAAGACTGATTACTTTTTCTGTTGAACCGGCATGTTTATATATTTTGTACATAGCTTAATTCTAGAGCATGATGGCTAACATGATATCCTGATAATCTGGAAAATAATGCATGACTAGGCATAGTAATTGATAATTGTGTGGCTCTAATCATCAAATAGAGTTACACCATTGCATTACCCTAAGTCTTAAATTCGAACTAGGTGTCTGACAATCTGGTATAGTGATGAGATATCAAGTGAGTGTGAGGAGAATTTGAATAGTCCACTATTGGTACTTAGCTAGAACTTGCCTAGTTAGTCCTGCTGAAAGTAAGCTTTAATAGACATTAGGAAAGGATCATAGTCCCTTTTCAACAAAGCCCATTTCTAGCCTAAATAAAATAAACCAAATGAAATTTATCCTTCTTCTATCCAAATAATCTGATCATAAATTAGACCTTTCTTTTTCACCCTAACTGATCTTTTCGGGGAACAATGTGTTGGCCCAGGTCCCTCCTTGGACATGTGCACCCCAGCTTATGCCAAAAGCATAAGTTGAGAGTGGCTAATGCAGTAAACAACTTTCGTTATGGCCGTGACCCAACTTTGGGTATTGTGTACCTTGACTCATGGCAAAGCCATGAGTTGAGGGTGGCTATTATGAGAAATGCTCTGGAAAGTGGGGTTGAAAGAACAAATATAGAGAAAGAACAAAAGTTAAGTGACTCAAGAATTCGTTGAAAAAAAAAGTAAAGGAAAAAAAATATACAAGAATTACAAACTAGAAAAGAAGAGAGTCACTCACACAAATGAAGAAAGAAGAGAAAATAGCAAGGTGAAAGAATATGAGAAACTGGGCGAGATAAATTGATAGAAAGAGGGAAGGTTTAGCCGATATGTCAAGGAGGGCAAAAAGTCACTAAAGTATACCTAAATATACCCTACCTGACCCTGAGCCTATATTACAAGCTAAAAAATTCCTATCGTGATCCTAAGGGTTGTATAGCGAACTTAAAGTAGTGAAAATAAGGGCAACATTATGGCAATAGGTATGGATGAGTGTGACTCTGTTCTGAGAGCGAGTGTTGAAAAGTAATCCTTATACTCAAACTGAAATCATTGTGTGAAAAATGAGGATTTTATTTTGAAGTGAGGACAGTAGTTGCAATGCCGGAATTGTTAGCACCTTGGTAAGAAATTAAGAGGATAGGTGTTAGTGCATGGTGAGTCTGTGTCATGTTCTAATCCCACAAAATTCAAGCCTAATAGTGATAGCATGCATAGATTTGATAAGATTAATCAGTATTGATAGCCAAATGATTGCAAAGGATAAAACATGAATACTATTGTACAAAGATTGTGTAGTGAGTCATAGTGCGTCGCTTGAGGACAAACAGCGAATTTAAGTTGAGGGTGTTGTTATACCGTGGTTTCACGGTATAATTAATACTTTTTACTTAAGTGTAGTGTGTCCAAAAGTCTTTTTGTGCTAGTTTTTATATGAGTTTCTCTTTGTTTTGCAGGAAATCTGTCCAAAGTTGAATGCGGAGATTTTGAGTGAAGAAATGCAAAAGATACCACCTACGGAGCTGATGACAGTCCGTAGGTGGCAGCGTAGAGAAGCTGCTAAAGGAAGATGGGGAAGTCTGACCAAGTGTGGGGTTACATAGCTTGTGACGGTCCGTCGTGGCTATGACGGTCCAACCTGCAGGATCGTCATGAAGTTAGAGAAGTGATCCCAGTACCTAGATTCCAAGAGTTGAAGTGTTTTGAAACGAAGACTCGATGGACCGTTGTGTCTATGACGGTCTGTCATTCTTGCCGTTAAGGGGAATGAAGAGAGCAGCAGAAGAAATTGCTAAGTATGGGACGACGGAGTCCATGATGGTCCATCATGACCACGACGGTCCGTCGCGAGGTCCGTCGACCCAGCCGCGTTTTGGCAGATTTCCAGCAATTAGAATACTTGTTTAATTAGGTTTTTATTTTTTTATAAATAGTTCGGAAAACCTCGTGTTTGAGGTTAGACTCTGCTAGATTAGACAGCATATTATTAGACTCTGTGTATTTATGTTTTGATTTGGAGATTCTTACAAGTGATTTGTGGTGATTAATCAAGAAAACTTATGGACTTTATTCTTTCTCATTGAAGTAAGTACATGAATTCTTATTTAATATATTTGAATAATGTGTTTATGGCTATGAGTAACTAAACTCCATAACTAGGGTTGTGGGAACCATAGGCAAATAATGATATAAACCCTAATTAAAAGAACAATTTTAGAATAGTGTCTTGCATGTATTAATAATTCTTTCGTTTAGAAGTCTTTTTAATGGATGGCCAACGTTAGAACTCGCCTTAATTCTACTTGCCGGACCAAGGAGGTAGATAATAGGAAAAGAATTATTAACATATATTTAGTGTATACTATCTAATAGGCTAGTATTGATTGGTACGAGGTATTAACTTAGTCAAATATCGAATAAGATGCTTAATATGAGGTAAGGATAGGTGTTAGGATAGCAACACACGTAGTCGGACCAAGGTGCGGAGTGAGATTTTCTAGATGCCGGACCAAGGATTTAGAAATACATAACTTATCACTTTGCATGCAAGATACTAGGAAGGAATTGTTATAGTTAGAGTTATCAAGTCGTGAACTTGTGGGGAACACGTAAACCCTAGTTACTTTGATTAATTGATTAAAATCCAACATTAAAAGCTGTTAAGTGTCTCTCTCAAGTTCGTTGTTTATTTTCACTTATTTAGAGATAGAACCCCCCTTTTTATATTTTTACTTTCCAAGGAAGTTATTGACCAAACAATAGTAATAATAGGTTGAGGTTAAGTCTAGACTATTTTCCTCGTGGGAACGAACCCAACCACACTAGTTGGGTTATTTACTTGACACGGCCGCTTTACTTCTCATTTGAGAAGTAAGTTTGAGCGTATCACTTATGATTCTCGATCTTGATCTTTACATGCTATGTCCCACGCAAAATTCTGCGTATCCTCGGCTTTAGGTAAAATTTGTTTTTGTCCTAGTTGGCGTAGAACTCAGAGGGGTATGTATGGTTGGAAACTGGGAAGTCCATTCAGCACGAAGAATGAACGATAGAAAGACATAACAATTACCTCACTAGCAGGAAATCTATGATAGTTCCATGTAATTTTAGATGCCGTCAATTTAAGAAGATAATGTCTCCATGCTTTGACACCTTTTGGCAATTTGTCTCCTAATTCTTTCATCTTTTCTGGGTGGCTCATAATATAATTCGTCCAATCGAATTTGAAATCTGTCGCAAAACGATGGCGATATAGGTGCTCTAAAAACCACATTTGCAATAAAATGCTACAACCTTCAAAGAAATATCCCCCATCTCTACATTTAGTCAAAGCACGATGAATACCAGCCAACATCATCGGCAATATAGTGGATTTTCTTTTCTTTGTCATAACATTGACTATTCCTGATAGACGAATATCAAATTTATTATCCTTCCTTGGAAAAACTATAGATCCCAAGAATGCTACCATGAATGTTTCTTGTCTATGTTTTTCCCAAGTAGGGAGGTGTTGGTCCATTTTTAAGTTGTTTTTCATAGCTTGAAAATCCTTCATTCTTTTCATATCTTGAGTACAAGAATTCCAAATAAACCAACCCATTATTAAAAACTCCTTGAGGATGGATGATGTACATCTGTTCAAGATATTTACCTTTGCTGACACTCCTAGAGGCTATCAGTGTTTTAGTTCGAATATCAAGGCCTAAGCTTGTGAAACCACCCAATTCTTCTATTGTAGGTGCCAACTCAAAATCACTGAATTGAAACACATTATTTTTGGAATCTCAAAACGGAATCGAAGCCTCAATCAAACCTCTGCTAGGATTAAATCTAATGATATCAGTAAGGAAACAAAGATATTTTAATATCTCAGTCCGCCTAAATTCATGCATATCGTTCCACCAATCCATTAGTAATTGTGGGTTTTATCTGTGGTCATAAACTTTGGGGGATCATTCACCATTTCGACTAGTTCATCCCTTGGTCTTTTGTCACACCTCATAGATCTCATTATTACCTAGTTGAGAAAAACAAAATCGAGATTTTTAAAATCAAATTTAATTGTGAAATTTTTATAATTCAAAATTATTTCTTGGAGTAGTAAAAAAAACAAAAAAAAACGATTCAGAATGTCTAAACTGATCATTGATTCAGGTTGGTTTTTTAAAAAGAATGACAAGATAAAGAGACAATTTTGAAAAAAATAAAGAGAAAGAAAAATAAAAGAATGTGTATATATACAATTCAAAATACATATATACATATATTATTAATATTATTATATTTATTATTTATGTATTATTTTAATAAAAGTGAAAATATAATTGAGGATTAGGTGTGTATGTGTATATATGTGTATTAATTTGTTTATTTTGAATCATTGGATGAAAATGGATAGAAAATAGATATTTATTTCTTTAGTCGATCATCCTAAAGCCGGTAAATATTTTGTTACGGTCTTCACATGATGCAACAACTAGCACAAAAATGCACATGATGGTCTTATGAAAAGATACCTGTCCTAGTCAGATTGTGCTCCTATGCCAAATCTCGTTAAGTTACATGCACATGATGCAAATAAATCGAAACCTAGTAAGGATATCATGTCTGAAAGTTTCAATTCTACTAAGGTAAGATATCTAGACTGGCTGTAAAACAAGCTGACAACTCGAGAAAGAGAGTAGCAACGTATCGGTAGCAGCGCTTTCCAGCTTTGTGCATGGGTTCTCCCCATCCTAAAATGGTGTGACTAAATATGCTTCACCATGGACCGAAGATCCACTAGCTTTCTTTACAAAGTTTGGGTGCGCAGTCGCAATTCCCATAATTATATTCATGAATATTCATAGTTTTGTGCAAGAAAACAATTTATATACCGTTCAAATAATATTAAAATAAAAAGAAATATACAATTAGCACACTAAGACAATAAATACAATATCCAAAATGTAAATAAATAAGTCATAGTCATACATAAATTAATATTTAAAGCTCGAATTCTAGTTAATCCCCAGCAGAGTCGCCATCTGTCACGCCCCTTTTTCTCTCTCAATTATTTTTTTTATTTTTATTGTTTGAAAGAAAAAGAGTTTTCCAATTAAAGTGACGTTTTGAAAAGGGATAATTATTATTTAGAGTCGCCACTGTGAATTGAGTTTTGGTGTTCCAAGTCACCTTATTTAAATATCTAATCAACATGAAAGTTGACTCTATTTTATCTGTGAACTAGAAATTCAGGTAAGGAATTCATTTGACCGAGGGGAAGGTGTTAGGCACCACTCGAGTCTCGTGGTTCTAGCACGGTCGCTTTATTGACTTTTGTATTACTTAACTTAATTTTTGGATATTATATTATTTAATTAATAATAAAATTGTTATTTACCCTTAATTTTATTTTTAACTTATTTGAAATTGGCTTAATATTTTAAATGGTTTTAATTTTTTTTCACTATGCGTCCATGAAACATCCATATATATATATATATATATATATATATATATATATATATATATATATATATATATATATATATATATATATATATATATATTTGTTTATATTTGTATGTTTTTATTTTTTAATGTTTTTATAGATTTTTTTACAAATTAGAGTTCGTGCGGAAAACAGAATTTTGAGTTCAAGATAATTTAGGAATATATATTTATTTATTTACTAGATAAAAATAAAAAAAAAGATAAATTTTATAATATTTGAAGTTAGTTTTTATAAAGAAATACTAAATAAATTAGAAATGTTTTATTTTAAATTTTATATATATATTATAATTTTCTGCAAAATTTGTTTCTCTCTTCTTCTTTTTTAAATTTATTTTATGGTTATTTTTATTTTATTATTATTTTATAAAGTTTGTCTTCTTCTCCTTTTTTTTTTTAATAAGTTTTGTTTCCCTTTTTATTTTTACGTTCTTTTTTCATTAATTTTTGTTATTTCTTGTTTTATATTTTTTTTTCATTCTACTTCTCTCTTCTTGTTTTTTTTTGTTTTTATTTTATTTTAGATTTTATATATTTGTTTTCTGTAAATATTTTTCTCTCTCTCTCTTTATTTTTTCTTTTCCTTTTTTATTTTTTCATTTTTCACGTTTTCTTCAGTTTTTTATTTTGTGTTTCTTTTTTTAAAAAAAATCTGTTATTTTTTCTTTCTTTCGTTTCCTTTTTTTTTTTTGTTTTATGCTTTCTTGTTGGTTTTTTTTCTTTTTTATTCTTTTGTTCTCTTTATACAATTTCTCAGATTTTGCTTCCTCTTTTTTTATAAATATTAATAGTAATTATCACTATTTTATCATGAATCTCTAGATGAAATTTATAATTCTACATAGATAAAAAATATTACAAATTATTTATATATTCTAATCTAACAAGTCTAAAATAAATTCAACAAAAATCTTCGAAAGTAAAAATAGTCGGAAAGATATATTGATCTATTTAAATTCAACAATTCAATATCATGAAGAGACATAGATTACAAAATCTATCTAAAAAACATAATAATAATAATAATAACATCACAATAATCAATATAATACATGCGATTTGAAGTATTAAATTCTATTGGAATCAACTTTTCATTGAAAGTAATATTATTTAAATTACGCGAGAACTTATAGTTACCTCACTGCGAAAATTAATATTAAAAAAGCTAGTTGTTATCCATGAATTCGGAATCACTATCAAATCTCTAACTCTAACCTAATTCTCACAAGAAATAGCTCGTTTTTTTATCTTTGTGTTTGCTTGTTTTTTTATTTTCTATGTCTATCAATCTTCGTTTTTTGTTTGTTCCCTGTAATTCTCTCTATCTATTTTTTTCTTCTGAACGTAGGTTATATAATATTTTTTGGGTGAGAATCCGGTGATAATTTAAAGGAACGTAATAGAGTGAGATTAAGATTTATTTTTAAAAATTAGTTGAGAAAATTGGGGTTGAGATAAGGATATAAAATAAATAAATAATAATAATATAAAATTAACAAAATAAAAATAAATAAAAAATGTGTAAAGCCCAAAAGAGAGAAAGAAAAAAATAAAAGTAAAAATTAAATAAATGGGATGAGATTTTTTAGTAATATAAGTTAGGATGTTGAGAATAATTAGGATAAGATAAAATAAATTTGAAATCTTAAGGAATCCTCTTTTCTTTTCTTTTTCTATACTTTTTTATAATATTTTCTATATTATTATTATTATTAGACTACATAATTAACAAATAACTTAAATTTCCAATTTCTATTTATCAATTTTTTTTATTAATTTATAATTGATCATATAATTTTTATTAATTTCCAATTTATTATTATTGTTTTATTTTATTTTGAATGTAATCCTTTTCAAATTAGTGTAAAATATATTATGTTTTGGTAAAAAATTAGTTGTTCACAACATACCTTATTTTTTTGCATGCAAGATACTAGGAAAGAATTGTTATAGTTAGAATTATCAAATTAGGAAACTGTGGGGAATACATAAACCCTAGTTAATTTTATTAATTGATTAAGCTCCAAAATTAGAATCTGTTAGTTGTCTACTTTAATTTAGCTAGTTATTTTCATTCATTTAAAATAAACTTTTATTGTCTTTGTTTTCTAAGGAAATAATTGACTAAATAGTAGTAATAATAGATTGAAGTTAAGTCTGAACTATTATCTTCGTGGGAACGATCCAACCTCATTAGTTGGCTTCTATACGACCGCTTTACTTCTTTTTTGATACGTAAGTTTGAGCGTATCATATGCCAAAAAGCGAGAAGACATAGTCATCCTATTAACTATCACCCAAAATGAGGCATGTTGTTTGCGGTACGAGGTAACCCTGTTATGAAATCCATATTGATCACATCCCACATCCAAGTAGAAATGTCGATCTCTTGAGTCATACCCCGTGGTTGCTGATGTTCTACCTTGACTTTCTGGAAATCAGGGCGCTTACTCACAAAGTCTGCTATGTCCCTCTTCATTCCATTCGACCAATAGACTTCCCGCGGATCGTGGTACATCTTTGTGGCACCTAGATGAATAGATTACCAAGAGTTATGAGCTTCTGCAAGAATATGCTGCCTCAACTCTCCCACATCAGGAACACACAATCTACCTTGGTATCTAAGTACACCATCTTCCCCTTGGGACAAAACCTCCACTCTTTGATTGTTGACTGCACCTTTTAGTTCAAGCAAGATCGGATCACTCAAAAGATGGGGTTTCAAGGCTAGATTCCTTAACACAAACTAAATGATAGAGATAACCCTTAGATATCATCTTTCTGGACTTAAAGTAAGAAATAAATCAACCCATAGGCGCTAGGATACTACCCTTCCATTCTAAGATTGGTTCTTGTGGAAATTGAAATCGAACAATTCTAGTTCTACAATCGGCTGAGCCATAACATCAGTGTAACCAATCCATGCCTAAAATGACGTAGAAGTCTACCATTTCTAACTCTACTAGATCTGTTGAGGTGACTTTCTAAGAGACTATGACAGGGGAATTTTTGTATAACCTTCTAGCTATAACTGGGTCACCTACTGGAGTAGAGACTGAGAAAAGTTCAGAGAGAGTTTCTGGAATGACATTGAATTGGATTGCTATACTGAGTTACAAAAGGCAAAGTCATCTCTTTTATCTTTCCACTGAGTGAACCAGATGTGAGTGACATCCTTGAGTTTGTAACATGCCAATCTCACCTATCACTACCAGTTACTGACATCACAAAAAATATTTTCTTGACTTCATTAATGAAGTTTTGTGGATCCTTACCAACATGCGATCCTAAAAACATAGATGGATTCATTCTAACAAAATCACAAACTCTTGTTGCCATTGATCGATACATTCTATAAGTAGTAACTAAAACCTATTAATTGATATTGTTGTTAAAACTCTGAGCCAAAAATATGAATTGGCATTCTGAAACACGGCATTTGAACTTCCTTATCTTGTATTAGAGGAATTGCGTTAGCATTAGGTGCATTAGCATTCTATGCCTAAGATCTATAAGAAGGAATGATCTTAAGAGCGCAACGTCAAGTTAGAATGGAATGTGATCATACCTTACGCACGATAAGAGTAACAAGAATGTGAAGTTTTTCCTAAAACACTTCATAGCCTCCCTCTCATTAGATGTGGTGCACTTCACACCCATGAAAATGACTCTACTTAGTGCGTCTTTTCAGACATCCTAGGACACTTAAACCTAGTGCTCTGTTTCCATGTTTTCTCACGCCCCGAGCTACCACTGAGATGCGGACACAGAACCTAGGACCACAAAAGATCCCAAGCTAACCCTACTGATCATAAGCATACTAAAGATAATAAATTGTTCTGAAAGCTAAGTCATACTTAAATTGAAAAGATGGGGAATACCCATACTCTAAAACTGAGATTTTTGAAAACAATGAGTTTAATACAAAAGAAATATTAACTCAATACTAAGCTGAATCTATCTATGTCTGAAAATAGCCTCTAAACTAGACTAGAAATACTGGGAAAAGCCCCAGCTAAATCTAGCAAACACTTAAACTAAATGACTAAAGACTGAAATGAAACTCATGACAGTTGTCCTCGGAGAATGAGGACTCACCACTAAATCTTCTAAACTGGAGATCGGTAAATAGATATATGCGTGATTAGGAGTGTGAGAACCTGAACCTACATCACGAGAAGATGTAGCGCACGTATGCGTTAGTACTTGAAAGGTACTGCGCATGTAGGATATAATAAAATAGAAATAAAACATAACTGAACAAGCACAAAAACAAGTATAATAATCTAAATGTGATGTGCTGATTTCTGAGATAACTGGATGCAATGAACGATTTATAAGATGATGAAACTGAATACTGAATATACTGATAAATGGTCATTGCAGAGAGTCTAACTTAACTGTAGAGGCTAGTAAAAACTGGTAATAAAACCACATGAGCTAAATGTTAAGTTCGATGTATACACCCCATCGATAGGACCCAATATACCCTGCCAAAGATATAAAGTCATGCTGATGTGATCACTAAACTTATTGCCCGCAGAGGGTACTTACAACCTACTAGGCTAGTAGTTTTGGGACTATTGGGTATGCTAAACCCAAGTCCAACTTGGTATTATGCTACTCCCACTGAATTCTGTAAATTAACTAATTATATCTGCATTTCTATAAATACTCTATAGCTCAAAACTTACATGTAAACAGATAATGCAATAATTAATCTTGTAATTGTGCATTTATAACTGAGGCAGGTAAATCTGAAGTGTCTGCAATATATGACCTAGCATGTGCAATTCAAGAATTCAAGAAATACAAAGCTAGGGTTCTGAAATTCATGCAATAATATGAGTAATAATATGATTATCTGAT
Source organism: Solanum lycopersicum (assembly GCF_036512215.1). Taxonomy (NCBI): domain Eukaryota; kingdom Viridiplantae; phylum Streptophyta; class Magnoliopsida; order Solanales; family Solanaceae; genus Solanum; species Solanum lycopersicum. Next base: position 28,920,113 of record NC_090803.1, on the reverse strand, counting down.
TTGGAACATATATTTAATAAATTCATGAAGTTATATCAAATTTATGGAAACCCTTGGTTTAATCATGATAAGAGAATTAAGAAATGATTGAAACTAAGGACCCAATGGGTGAAAGGAACCCACTAGTGAAATCCCACAAACCTGGTGATGAAATCAACGGAAAAATACTTATGTTTCGGGGATGGAACTTTTTGAGCCTTTTGTGTTCTTGAACTAGGGTTCTTGTGCTTTTTTATCCTCTCTTGCTTCTAATTTTGTAAGTTTTGATTTAATGATTTGACTTGGATATGTGTTAATTATGTTTCTAGGCTTAAACTAACCAAAATCTGATTATTTGGGGTAAAAACAACGTAACTTAGTGTTTAAACGGAGTGGTAAAGGTTAAAAAGACCCTTGGGAAGGTTGCTGTCGAGCCTCACGACGGCCAGGACTGACGGTCGGTCGTACACCCAAAGCCCAGTCGTTGGGTCCCTCATGAGTGCCTATTCGACAGGACTTTATTAAAATGGGCATAACCTTTTACTCGGAGGTCTGATTTTTGCAAGGTTTGTGACTATAGAAAGATAATTCAATTATCTTTCTGTGGGAATGTAATGGGAGACCTAATTCATCTTGTTCTAGGAGTTATGATCATTTTAATTTGACCGAATTGCATTTCCCCTTAACAGGCTTCAAATTTCCACCTACGGACCGTAGGCTACAAACCATGCCGGTCATCCATAGCTCTTGCTAGAGAGTGGTTGAAGGAAGCCTTGATCGACTCTCACAGAATACGGACCGTCGTTTGACCTATGGACCCTTAAGTCCGTCCGTCGTCCAAGACTTAACAAATTTTTCTAGGCTAAAATTTTTGGGAGTTTCTGATCCCATCGATGGTTGTGCAGGACAAACCATGGTTCAGCTACGGTCCGTCGATGCAACCGTTGGTAGCACCTGCAGATTTTTCTGAAACACTAATTTTTCGTCTGTTTTGGCTACCGGGTGTTACATTTTGTAAAAGACAAATCAGAATTACCATAAAAAGAATTGAACAAAGTGGAAAAACTTGAGCCCGTTGAATTGACAGTTCTCCTTTAGGAAATTATTCTCCTATAGCACCCGATGTGTAAATGAATAGATCATCTCAAGATAGAATGATTTTATGCACAAACGAATTGATATAAAACAATGTTGTCAGTGAGTCATTCAACATGAGCAAAGTGCACAACTATTTGACTATGTAGAACTAGAAGATGTAGTTCAAATTTTCGTTGTGAGAGGAAGGTCCTTTATTTATATACAATAAGGGTAGTGCGAATAAATGATTATTGTGCCTTATTGAAAAAGTTACAACTCTTTCGAAGAATTACAATCCTTCGAAAAGGTCACAACATTTCATAAAAGTGATAATTCTTCATAAACGTAACAACTTTTCGAAAAGATTACAACTCTTTGGAAAAGTTACGACCTTGTGAAAAAATTTCTACCTTTCTTAAAAAGGCACAAATTTTTATAAAAGTGGTAACTCATAATAAAAGTCACATTTTTCATAAAAGTTTGAATGTTTCAAGAAAGATAAAGGCAAATTTTGGAAATGAAATAAATCAAAAGTGAATCCTGATTTGTGGTGGCTCCACATAGGCGGGCCTAGGGTTCTCTTCTAAATAAATACTAGGTAATTTACGTGGAAGAAATCTTTCAAAGCTTTTGAACAGTAATTCCAACAATTGACTATTATAAGAAAAAAAAAGTAAAAGTTTATTTTATTATTACATATCTCATGAAATTTAAACATACAATGAATGATTAAAATTATCTTGATATCTATTTTTTTATCTTCTGCACAATTTATCAGAATATATGTTGACGATATAATTATTTTGTTTTTACTGAGTGGTGTTTTTTATATAGCGATTAAACATATTTTTTATTATTTTCTTTTACATGAAAAATATTAAAATTATAATTTTATGATTAGAATAATTTCTTGTTAAAAACAAACTATATTAATGTTTTTGATAATTAATATTAGTTACAAAAAAGTTAAGATTCTTATAAATGTACACATAATAACATAAACAATTTTTTTAGGGAAAATCTACTTGTCTAAGGTCAAACGTTCATCGCTTTTTGTTATTGTTAATTTCTTACTCTAAAAAATTTATATAATGGGAAAAATATATTCAACACAACAACAAAATAATATTATCGACCCTTTTAGAAATTCAATCTTTATTAAATTGCTGCTCTAAAGGACCTTTTAGATTCTTCATTAATGTAACTTTACTATTTTTTCAGAAATATGTATATATAGTTGTTGCATTACGAAAGTATAAGTAGATCAAAATTATGGATTCAAGACTCATGTTAAAGAAATATTCTTGAACATCAACAAATAAAAAAATATATTCTAACCTAGATAGCTCAAACGTAAGAATGACTTGGGACATAAAGAATAACAAATCTATGTCAATAGACATATATTTTGTAGATTAAGATATTACTTTTATTTCGAACAAGTTTTATTATATATTCTTCAAATTAAGCTTTATTAAAATAGTCACAAATCACATTAAAAATATTTACTAAAGTTGAATGAGAAGGAAAAGCACAAAACATTAAAAGGACATAAGTTTTGTCGAAGTGATATCATATACAAACTAAACGAAAAATAATCAATGCAATTTTAAGGAGACAAAAAACAGCGAGAAAAAACATATTAAAGAGAGTAAACTATGAGGTATCCAATGATGATAAAAAATACTCTAACAAGAAAAGTTCTCATGTTTTAATATAACATACCTTAGAAATTGACTAACACTTCAATCAATTTTCAATCATTAATGTACTCCTAATATCCAATGATAAAAATTAGTAAAAATAGATAACAACAACACAAAAAAAGTTATTAATTCTTAGAGACTTTTTTAAATAACTCAAAATCTTATCCTTGTATGTGAAGAAGTGACATTGTTGATGAACAAATTAGAGATTTGTAAAGATTATTTTTACTGTACCTACAACATTTCCAGTATAGAAACTTTCTTGAATACCTAATTAATGTTTGCTATTTGATATCTAATAACAAATTATTATAACAATGATATTGCAGAAACATCAACTACAAAATTCAAAGCATGTACTAAAAATAACAATAAACCATAAATTAATGACTATAAAAACAGATAAGGATCTGTAACAATAGAATGAAACGAAATAGAAAAAATTGAGTTCGATGAATTTAGAGTATCTCCTTCAGAAAATTATTCCCCCTAGTACCCGAGATTTAAAGGAATAGATCCTCTTAGTAAGAACGATTCTATTCACCAGTGTATTGATACAAACAAATAGTGACAGTGAGTCATTCAAAAGAATCAAAGTACACAATTACTTAATTGTACAGAAGAATAAGAAGAAGAAGTTAAAAATTATCATTGCTTTGAAATGATAAGATAGTTATCTATTTTTAGACAACAAAATTTAGTATGAAAAAATGTTTATTGTGTATTAGAGGAAAGGTCACAAACTTTCATTAAACTCAAAAATTTTCATAAAAGTCACAACTTTTCATAAAATGCGCAACTCTTCATACGACATTTCATAACAGTTACAATATCTTATAGAAGTCATATTTTTTCATAAAAATCTCAACTCTTTATAGAAGTCGCACGTTTTCATAAAAGTCACAGTTCATAAAAGTCACAACTCTTCATAAAATTCAAAAATTTCCATAAAAGTCACAACTTCTCATGAAGGGAAAAGGCTAGTTTTGTAAAGAAAAAAAATCAAAAGGAAATCTTGGTTTGTGCTTGCGCGTGTAGGTGAGTCTAGGGTTATCATATATATATATATATATATATATATATATATATATATATATATATATATATATATATATATATATATGATAGTGATAGTTCATGACTTGTCATACAACGTACATAGTTTCACGTTAGACCTTACTTCAATGATCACTCCTTTCCCAAGTCCCTTGCTGAACGATTAGCAGTAATTGGATTAATATTATAGCATCTAGAGTATGGTACATTATAAATATCAAATAGGAACTAATATATAAAAAAATTACATAGTTCGTGAATGAAGAATTGTAAAACAATTATATAATCAAAACACCGATCTAATCCCCAACTTATCCAGTACTCTTAGTCACTCTAACACACCACAATTCACCCTTAGAGGGAGACCAAATGGGAATGAAGTTGATTATGAGAGCATGTAATGATATGGTCCTTTAGTCGAACTTAACATCAATATCTAGTTCATAAGAGAAAGATTTCTCAAATCCATATAAGCTAACAATTTTATTTCCCAACCAATGTTGGACTTTAACCCACTCTAAACCCCATTTCACTATCATCAAAACTTGAGCGTAAAGCGGGAGACCAAATAACGATGAGCTTTATATGGGATTAAGTAATAATCCACCCCTAAATTGATAATTTTTAATGTTGAAGTATCATATTATTACATGGTATCATACTCATGTACATTTGGACTCTCGATACATAATCCAATAAGGATAAGGCTTGGGTTTGGACGTGTGGGCGGTGCTATAGTTCCACATTAGTCGGGGAAAGATTTAATTTTCTTCTTATGATTTGATTTTTCATTTTTTTAAATAAAGAAATTCAACAATTAATTAAACACACTTATAATCATTAGTGAGATATAATGAATTTGAACAATATATATTATTTGTTAATTGCTTATTGAGAATAATTTTTATAGGGCCACATTTCTAGTTCATTGATTGTAAAACAGAATCCACAGAATCACTTCAGAGATTTCCCTTAAATTTTATTCTATCAATGAATCTAAAGGTAGGATATCTCATCCTGATTTCTTTGAAACATTGTATGAACGAGAAAAATTTACCACATCTATTTAGTAAATGATGGTAGATGAATCAAACAACTCCAAAATATATCATCTAACCCTAAAACTCAATGTGTTTGATGTTACATCTTGGCATATACAGATTCAGGGATGATGTAAATTGTTTATTCTGTTTGAGTATGACATAATTAGGTGAAACTGTGTTTTCAATCCCTTCACTAGATAGAGTTAATTGATTCCATATTCGAATGCTCCTAAAATTAAGTTAGAAAAAATAGGTCTAGTGGTTGAATACCCTAATGCAGATAAATACAAATTGGTCCTATACATAACCTGGTCTAAAATTCGAACTTGTTCTACAAATTTCTCTTACTTTCATTCAACATATATGGCTGGTGGAGTGAGATCCAAGTGAGGACCAATAGTTTCATATCCTTATCTTACGGTAGTAGTCCACATTTCATTTGATATAATTCTGTATATTTTTTCAGATGTGATAGTTGTGTTATAGCTGTTGATATATATAAAGAACACGGTGTACTCATTGACACTCCCTATTTTATCTATCATTATGTTCTTAGCGACGGAAAATTTTTGACCGGTAGAGACATGAGTGGTAGCGATATATAACTAGGGAGGAGACAAGGTTTACTTACACTTGTAAGCATTTTATGAAACTACATAGTCATTGGCACTTAAGACAGAGAAAGAAAACCATTAGAGGGTTTCACAAACATAGGTCTGGACGTCTCCCAAAAATGTACCATGATCTATACGATTACAATACAAACATCAATGTGTACAAAAATGTTGCAGTTCTGGACACAGTTGATTATCCCATGTATGCTTCAACCCAACATTAGTCTGTGTCGATAACACAACGTCCAATTATATAACAATGGATCAAGAGGCATAAATTACTGAAAAGTTTGAAGACATCAGATGTCACGCCCCGAGCTACCCCCGAGATGCGGACACGAAACCTAGGACCACAAGTGATCCCAATCTAACCCTGCTGGCATGATCATGAGCATACTAAAGATAATTAACTGATGCGGAAGCTAAATAATAATTTATAATGAAAAGATGGGGAATACCCATATGCTAAAACTCATATAATATAAAGATTGATGTGTTTAATACAATGAAGTTATTAACTCAACAAGAAGCTAAAACTAACTATGTCTGAAATAAGTCTCTAACTGACTAGAAATACTGGGACAGACCCTAGCCGAATATTGAAAAACCTGAAACTAAAACACTAAAAGAAAACTGAAATAAACTCATGACTTTTGTCCTCAGAGAATGAGGACTCACCACAGAATTTGCTGAACTGGAGATCGGAAATCGATCTATGCATGATCTGGATGCTGAGAACCTGAACCTACATCACGAGAAGATGTAGCGCATGTATGCGTTAGTACTTTAAAGGTATTGAGCATATAGGATAGAATAAAGATGAAATTAAATATAACTGAACAAGCATAAAAGCAAGTACAATAATCTGACATGATAAACTGAATTCTGAGCTAACTGGATGCATTGACTAATTTATAACATATTGAAACGTAATACTGAATATACAGATAAATAGTCAATGTAGAGAGTCTGACTAATCTGTGGAAGCTACTAATAACCGGTAATAAAACCACATGAGATAAATGTGTAGTACGATGTATACGCCTTATCGTGAGGACCCAATATACACTACCACAGGTATAAAGGCATGCTGGCATGATCACTATACTAATTTCCCACAGAGGGGACTTACAACCTACTTGGCTAGTAGTTCGGCACTATTGGGTATGCTAAAACCTAGTCCAACTCGGTATTATGCTACTCCCAATGAATTATGATAATTTACTGATTATCTCTGAGTTTTTATAAATACTTGATAGCTCAAAACTAAACATGCCATCTGAGAATGAAACAATTAATCTGGTAATTATGCATATATAAATGAGGCATGTATATCTGAAGTGTCTGAAATATCTGACCTAAGATGTCTAATTTAAGAGCAAAAGAAATTCAAAGTTAGGGTTCTGAAATTCGTGCGATAATATAAGTAATAAGATGATAATCATATTTGGAAATATATTTAATAAATTCATGAAATTCTATTAAATCTCTTGAAACTCTAGGTTTTATCATTACAAGAGAATTAAGAATCTGACTGAAAACTAAGAACCCAATGGGTGAAAGGAACCCACTAGTGAAATCCCATATACCTGGTGATGCAATCCACAGAAAAATACTTATGTTTCGGGGCTAGAACTGCAGGAGCTTGTTGCGTTCTTGAACTACGGTTCTTGATCTTTTTCTCCTCTCTTGCTTCTAATTTTTAAGTTTTGATTTAATGATTTGACTTAGATATGTTTTAATTATGTTTCTAGGCTTAAAATGACTAAAATATGTTGATTTATTGTCAAAACGATGTAACTTAGGGTTTAAACTAAGAGAGAAAGGTCCAAAAGACCCCTAGGAATGTTGTGGTCGGACCAATCGACGACAAGGACTGACGGTCCATCAATTGACCGACACCCCGTGAGGTTGTCTGTCGGTTGGTCGTGTTTGAAAGGGGTTTACTAAAACAGACATAACTTTTTAATTGGAGGTCTAATTTTACCAAGGTAGGTGGTTATGGAAAGATAATTCAATTATCTATCAATGGGTAGGTAATGGGACACCCAATTCATTTTTTCCTAAAACCTATGACCATTTGAATTTTACCCAAATGCATTTCCCCTTAACTGTCTGCTAATTTTCCACCTACGGTTAGACCTACGGACCGTAAATCCACCTACGGACCATGCTGATCATCTATATCTCTTTTTAGAGAGTGGGTAAAGGGATTCTTGATCAACGGTCATGGACTACGGACCGTAGTCTGACCTATGGACCGTAAGTTCATTCGTCGACCAACACATAACAAGTTTTCCTAGGCTATGATTTTTGGGAGTTTCTGATCCCATCGACAGTTGTGCAGGACGGACCGTGGGTCAGGCTACGGTCCGTCGATGGCCTCGTCAATTGCACTTACAAATTTTCTGAAAAAGTGATCTTTTGTCTATTTTAGCTACGGAGCGTTACATTATCTCCCCCTTTGGAACATTCATCCTCGAATGAAGACTGAGAATTGAATAGAGGGAGAGAGATGCAAACCCTACTGCTAAACACTGAGAATTGACTTTCTGACTGAATTATGTTCCGAGATCACTCAAATATAATGAAAATACATGTTCAAACTGATGGAACATGATTCTAAGACTGAATTTACGCATGAATGACTGGAAAAATAAAGAGGAACTATTACCTAAAGTTGAAGTGGAATCAGAAGGAAAAAGGTGAGGATACTTTCCTTTTATGGATGCTTTTGCTTCCCAAGTAGCTCCCTCTACGGACTGACTTCTCCACAAAACCTTGACTGAATCAATTTGGAACTCTAGTTCCCTTCTCCTTACATCTACGTAAGATTTCTTACGACTTTGGGCTGTCTTAAGTCTATCTCTAATGAGTTGCACTTTCTCCCTAACATAAAGGACTGAATCTGGCCCTATTAAATCTGTTTCACCTACATCAAACCAGCCATAGAAGATCTACATCTACGCCCATACAAAGCTTCATAAGGGGCCATATAAATACTGGGATGTTAGATATTGTTGTAGGAACACTCAATAAGAGGAAGGTGATCATCCCAACTACCTTTGAAATCGATCACACAATCTCTCAACGTATCCTCTAAGGTGTGAATGGTACGCTCTGCTTGCCCATCCGTCTGTGGATGAAATGATGTACTAAGGTTAACTTGAGTACCAAGACTTTTCTAAAATGACTTACATAAATGAGAGGTAAACTAAGGACCTCTATTTTAGATGATAGACAAAGGAACCCCATGCACACTTACAATTTTATTGATGTAAAGATTGCAATAGTCCTTGCCGAATCTATAGACTTGACCGCCAAAAAAGCGAGAAGACTTAGTCATCCTATCACCTATCACCCAAATGGAGTCATGTTGTCTGCAGGTATGCGGTAACCCTTTGATGAAATCCATATTGATAACTTCCCACTTCCAAGTAGGAATATTGTTCTCTTGAGTCATACCTCCTAGTTTCAGATTTCTACCTTGACTTGCTGGCAATTAGGGCACTTACTCACAAAGTCTACTATATCCCTTTTAATGTAACTCCACCAATAGACTTCCCGCATATCGCGGTACATCTTAGTGGCACATGGATGAATAGAATACATGGAGTTATGGTCTTATGAAGAATATGTTCTTTGTACACCATCTCCCTCTTGGGATAAAACCTCCACTCTCTTATTGTGAACTACATTCTTAAGTTCAAGAAATATTGGATCACTCTCTTGCTTTTCCTTAACCTCCACTACCAAAGAAGATTCCGCCCCATTCTGAACTATTACATGATTGTCTGATCTTCTCATAAAGAGAACTGCTAAGTAAGAAAGCCTCTGAAAATCCTTCATTAGCTTCTTCCTTTCTTCCTCAATATGGGATACCCTACCCATAGATAATCTGCTAAGGGGATCTGCTACTACATTTTCCTTACCTGGATTATAATGCACACTCATATCATAACCTTAATGAACTCTAACCATCTCATCTGCAAAGATTCGACTCTTTCTGGGTGAACAAATATTGAAGGCTCTTATGATCAGTAAACACAGCTACGTGAACACCATACAAGTAGTATCTCCAGATCATGAGTGCAAACACCACTGCTGCAAGCTCGAGTTCATGTGTTGGATAATTCTTCTCATGAACCTTAAGTCTTGTAGAGGCATACGCTATAACCTTATCTCGCTGCATCAACACATAACCTAGGCCAATTCTATATGCATCACAATAGATCACCTAACCATCTGAACCCTTCGGTAGAGTCAAGACAGGAGTTGTACTTAATCTATTTATCAATTCTGTGAAACTTTTCTCACAATCATTTGACCATTGGAACTCGACCATCTTTTGAGTCAACCTAGTCAATGGTGAGGCTATGGATGAAAATCCTTCCACAAACATTCTATAATAACCCGCTAGACCTAAGAAACTTCTGATATCTGTAGCAGAGATAGGTCTGGGCCAATTTTTTTGTTGCTTCTATCTACTATGAATCCACTCGGATCCCTTTGCTAGATACAATGTGACCAAAAAAATCAATGGAATGCAACCAGAACTCACATTTGCTAAACTTAGAGAATAACTGGCGATCCTTGAGAGTCTGCAGAACAACTCTCAATTGACTTAAATGTTCTTTCTCACTCCTAGAGTAAATAAGCATATCATCAATAAAGATGATAATGAACAAGTCTAAGTACTTTTTGAACACTCTGTTCATCAAATCCATGAAGACTTCAGGAGCATTAGCTAGTCCAAACGACATATCTGCAATTTCATAATGACCATACCATGTTCTTAAAGTTATTTTCAGAATTTCACTATCTCTGACTCTGAACTGATGATAACCCGATCGAAGGTCTATCTTTTAGAAGTGACTAGCACCCTGACGTTGGTAAAACAAGTCATCAATCCTGGGGATAGGATATTTTATCTTGATTGTGACCTTGTTCAATTGTCTATAGGGAATGCACATTTTGAAAGAACCATTTTTCTTCCTTAAAAACAACACTAGTACACCCCATGGTGAAATATTAGGTCTGACGAAGCTCTTATCTAGAAGGTTTTTCAACTGCTCTTTAAATTCCTTAAGCTTTACTAGAACCATTCTGTAAGGTGGAATAGAAATAGTCTACGTATCTGGAAAGAGATCAATTCCAAAGTCAATTTCCCTTTCGGGAGAAAGTTCGGGAAGATCTTCTTGAAATACTTCTGGATATTCACAAACTACTGAAACTGACTCAATAGTTGGAATTTGAAGGCTAGAATCCTTAACTCGAACTACATGATAGAGAGAACCCTTAGATATCTTCTTTCAGGCCTAAAGGTATGAAATAAATCGACCCATAGGCATTAAGCTACTACCCTTCCATTATAATATTGGCTCATCTAGAAACTGAAAACGGACAATACTTATTCTACAATCGTCTGAGCCATAACACGATTGTAACCAATCCATGACTATAATGACATCGAAATCTACCACTTCTAACTCTACAAGATCTATTAAGGTGACTTTATGAGATACTATGATAGGAAAATTTTTGTATACCTGTCTAGCTGTAACTTGGTCACCAACTTGAGTAGAGACTGAGAATGGCTCTTAGAGAGTTTCTGGACTGACACCAAATTTGACTATTATACTGAATTACAAAAACGAAGTCATCTTTGTTGTCTTTCCACTAAGTAAATTCAACCATATGGGAGTCACATTTTTAAGCTTGTAGGATGCCAATTTTACCTATCACTACTAGTTACTTGCATCACACTCAATATTTTCTTGACCTCAACAATGAACTTCATGGGTCCTTCCCAACTTGTGACCCTAAAACATAGAAAGATTAACAAAATCACAAACTCAGGCTGCCATTAATCGATAATTTCTATTAGTACGAACTCAAACCTGCTAATTGTTCCAGGTTGTCATACTTTTAAGGAAAAACTGAACTGGCAGTCTAAAACTCTACATTATAACTTCCTTATCTTGTACTAGATGAACTGTGTTAGCATTGTGTACATTAGAAGTCCATGCCTAAGCTCAATGAGGAGGCATAATCTAAAACGTAGAACATCAAGCTAGAGTGGAATAAGATCGTTCCTCACACACGATAAGAGTAACAAGAAAGTGAAGTTTATCCTAAAATACTTTCTATCTTCCCTATCATTAGATGTGGTGCACTTCACACCCATGAAAAGGACTCTACATAATGCGGCTTTCAGACATCCTAAGACTCTTGAACCTAGTTCTCTGATATAATGTTTTTTCACGCCCCGAGCTACCCTCGAGACGCGAACATCGAACCTAGGATCGTAAGTGATCTCAAGCTAACCCTACTGGCATGATCATGAGCATACAAAAGATAATAAACCGATGCGGAAGCTAAATGAAAATTTATATTTAGAATATGGGAAATACACATATGCTTAAACTGATATAATATGAAGAGTGATGAGTTTAATACAATGAAATTAATAACTCAACACTAAGCTAAAATTAATTATTTCTTAAATAAGCCTCTTACTGACGAAAAATACTAGGACAAGCCCTAGCTAAATCTAGCAAAAATAGAAACTAAAAGACTAAAAGAAAACATAAATAAACTCATGATAGTTGTCCTCAGAGAATGAGGACTTACCACTGAATCTGCTGAACTGGAGATCGGGAATCGATCTATACATGATCTTGATGCTGAGAACGTGAACCTATATCACGAGAAGATGTAGCGCACGTATGCGTCAGTACTTGAAAGGTATTGAGCATGTAGGATAGAACAAAGCTAAAATAAAATATCACTGAACAAGTATAAAATCAAGTAAAATAATCTGACATAATAAATTGAATTCTGAGCAAACTAGATGCAACGGCCAATTTATAACACGCTGAAACTGACTACTAAATATATTGATAAATGGTCAATACAGAGAGTCTGACTGATCTGTGGGTGCTAGTAATAATTGATAATAAAACCACATGAGCTAAATGTGGATTCCGATGTATACGCCCCATCGAGAGGACCCAATATACCCTGCCAAAGGTATAAAGGCATACTGGCGTGATCACTAAACTAATTTCCCACAAAGGGGACTTACAACCTAATTGTCTAGTAGTTCTGGCACTATTGGTTATGATAAACCCTAGTCAAACTTGGTATTATGCTACTCCCAATGAATTCTCTAAATTTACTGATTAAGTTTGAGTTTCTGTAAATACTGGATATCTGGACACGAACATGCAAACTGAGAATGCAATAATTAATCTGGTAATTATGCTTTTATGACTGAGGCATGGATATCTAATGTGTTCGAAATACCTAACCTAGCATGTGTAATTCAAGAACTAACGAAATACAAACTTAGGGTTCTAAAATTCATGTGATAATCTGTGTAATAACATGATAATTTAATTCGGAACATTTAATGAACAAATTCATGAAGTTTTATCAAAGTTCTAGAAACCCTAGGTTTAATCGTGACAAGAGAATCAAGAATCTGACTAAAAATTAGGGACCCAATGGGTGAAAGGAACCATTTTCTTAAATCTCACATACCTGGTGATGAAATCCACGGAAAAATACGTATGTTTCGCGGATGGAACTGTTGTAGCTTGTTGTGTTCTTGAACTAGGGTTCTTGTGTTTTTTCTCCTCTCCGGCTTCTAATTTTCTATCTTTTGATTTAATGATTTGACTTAGATATGTTTTAATTATGTTTCTAGGTTTAAACTGACTAAAATATGATGATTTAGGGTCAAATTTATGTAACTTAGGGTTTAAAAAAAGTGGGAAAGGTCCAAATATCCATAGGAAAGTTGTTGTCGGACCAATCGACGGCCAGGAGTGAAGGTTCGTTAATTGGCTGACACCCTGTCGGTTGGTCCTCCAGTTGGGCCGGTTCGACATGCCTTTACTAAAACGGGCATAACTTTTTACTCGGAGTCTGATTTTAGCAAGGTCGGCGGCTATGGAAATATAATTAATTTATCTATATGTAGGTAAGTATTGGGACACCTATTCATTTTTTTCTAAGACTTATGACCATTTGGAGTTAACCCAACTTCATTTCCCCTGAACTATATGCTAATTTCCCATATATGGTAAGACCTATGGACCGTAGGTCAACCTACGGACCATCGGTCTACCTAAGGACCGTGGTGGTCATCCGTAGCTCTTTTCAGTGAGTGGATGAATGGAGTCTTGATCGACGATCATGGACTACAGACCGTAGTCTGACCTACGGACCGTAACTCCATCAATCGACCAACACTTAGCCAATTTTCTAGGGTTGAGATATTTGGGAGTTTCTGATCTCATCGATGGTTGTGCAGGATGGACCGTGAGTAAGGATACGGCATGTCGATGGTCCCGTTTGTTTTGCCTGCAGATTCTTTGAAAAATTGATTTTTATCTTTTTTAGCTACGGGTTGTTACATCAGAAGATTTATTATCAAAGGTACCAGCTTGTTGAAGTTTAAGGCTTTAGTCCTCCGATTTAGGTAAGAGAAGAAGGCACATGAGAAGAGTAGATTTACCATACTACAGAGAATGAATGAAATAATAGATGTGGCGTACGTAATTCATTATCTTAACCATGAGTGTTAAATACCCATGATTGACTATGATATAAAACCACATAAGATTCTCCTCGATAAAGATGTCAGAGCTCAACTGAGTGATATTTCTTTAGTGAAACTCATTCCTAAATTTACTAATAAAATAGAAGTATGGTCAATATAATAAAGTGCATACACCACATCGATTTTAATATTCATTCTCTGAAGTATGGTCAAGCTACTCTTCTGGTGTATCTCTTTTTCTCGCATGAACTAAAAGATTAAAGACTTAAAGTTTAACTAGTTGGAACCTTCACTAATAGGCCTTCTGATGTCGTCAAACTTTTCAGCAAAATATGCCTGCTAAAAATTCATTACATATTTGAAGGGAGTTATGGAGACACAAGATAATGTTAGGTTGAATCAACACATGGGATAATCAAGTGTATAGAGAAGTGTAACTTGTTTTGCACAAGTTCATATTTGTATGATACTGATAGAGATTATGCTAATATTTTTAAGAACTTCGTACCAGAAAATACACTTGCTTGTTGTCGATCGAATCTTGAAAGCTTATTATATGGTAATCCGTAGCTAAAACAAAGTTGTGTAAAGCATAGGAAAACCTTAAATAGTTGCTTTCTCTATCATATGTTACAATGACTACATATGTTCTGAAAATGCATACTAGGGTGAGTAAACCTTGCACCCTCCCTATCCATAAATCGCTATCACACTAATCAATAACATTCAATTTTTTTCCATAGCAGGGGACATATTAAGAATAAAGCCACGATGGTCAATGACTATACCCTTTTCTTTGTTTTTATCAAGATCTAGAAAACTAACATCGTTTCTGAAAAAATATCGATAATCATGCCAATAAACAAGTGGACTATCATGAGGTAATGAATGAAACTTTTGGTTGTTAGTTGGATATCACGCCACAAGCCAGATCACCCTATTGAAAGTAAGTGAAATTTAAATAACCAATTTGAATTTTCAACTAGGTTACTTATGGTTACCAATTTGTATTGATCTGCATTAGGATAGTCAAACACTAGGAAATTTTTTCCTAACTCACTTCTTCGAACATTCAGATATGGAATCAATAGATGCTCTCTATTCAAGGAATTGGAAAAAGAGTAACACATCATGCATTCAAAATCAAAGAGAATCAGACCATTGCATGAGTCAAAATCTCTACGCCAAAGCATAACATCGTCACATGTTGAGTGCTAAGGACAAATGACATTTTTGAGAACTGTATGATTTAGCATGTACTAAATAGACGAGTTGTGTAAATATAACTTAATGGTGTACGAACAATGTTTTGGAAAATTTAGGATGAGATATCCTACTTTTAAAATTCTTCGATAGAAGTTTACAATGAACTACAAATATTATGGTCAACGGTAGATAATCTTTATAATTGATTATCCAGCATTTTCTCATAGAACAATGTGTTATTCTACTCTATTTTCATTTCTCATGCCCTTAATTCTTTCTGTTCTCTTTTTCGAGTCTATAAAGGAAGACATCAAATGTTCTTACATAAAACAAGTTGGTGTTAACTGGTACAAAAATTTATTAGGGAAATCTCCAAAGTGGTTCGGTAGATTCAGTTGAACAATCAATGAACTAGATATAAGGAACTATAATAAATTATCCTCATTTAAATATCAAAACAACAATAAATTTGGCTGTGCTTGAAGGCTGACGGCGACAAGATTGATGGCTGCCTAAAGTTTGTTAAATCAGAAAATTATTTGTGTTCAAAGATCATCCCCCTTACAGTTTGTATCAGAGCTCGGTGTTTCAAAGAATCATATGACGGTGACGAATACTGAATATGAAAAAAATGTAGAAAGGATCTATGATTTTGTTGGCTTGACTGAGGAACGATTTGATGTAAACTTGGTGTGTCTTCTCTTGTAGGTCTATGGTATTAAAATTGAATTTGAAAATTTTTGTTTAGAAATGGGTTTAGATAGGGCTGACATCAAATAACAATCAGTGGAAAACCTTAATTTTTTGTCAGAAGGTGTCTTTGCAAATTGATGGCATGATGAAAGAAAATGAAGAACTTCAAACTTACTTTGACAAAGTGCTGAAGAAAAAAGCAATTCTTTATGTTGGACTTTCAATCTTGTGTTTGGCTATTGTTGGTTCTTGAACAAATCGTGAGGAGTCTTCGAAAGTGAAAAATCCCGAGCCTAAGACATTTGGAGGAAAAAGGAGTGCCAACAAACTTGAAAACTTCTTATGGGGTATGGAAAATACTTAATTGCAGCTCATGTACGCGATGAAAATATGATGTTAGTCACTACTATATATCTTGCCAATGATGCAATATTGTGGTGGCATACAAGAATGACTAAACAAGCAGGTGATGAACGTCTTAATAATAATTTATTGGGAAATTCTGAAAGATAGTTGAAAGATCGATTCTTTCCTCGCAATGCAGGTTGGATTGCTATGGACCATTTGAAGACACTAAGGAAGACCAACCTATGAGACTATGTCAAGGAATTTTCTACTTTGAGTCTGGATATTAACAATATATCCTAGTAGGTTAAATTTCATAATTTGCTCCAATGATTAAAAAAATGGAGATAAAATGAACTAGGAAGGCAGATCATTAAAGATCATCCTAGTGCCTTTGCGGCGGCAGATGCACTTGATTTTCATTTAGGACTAAATTAAGCTTAAAAAATTCTATTTTTTCTATGTCAAAAGGGAAAGAAAAGGTGAAGTATTGGAAGAAAAATATCCCAATATTGAATAAAAGGTCAAAGAAAAGGAAAAACAAGAGGTTGTATCATCCAAAAGTAATGAAAAACCTAGGTTTGATGGATGATTTAATTGTGATGGACCATACATTGCAAGAAATTGTCTGAAAAAGGCATAAATTGTCAATTCTTCATTAGATGATAGTAATGATGTTGAACAAGATGAGGGCCAGTAGCATATGTTAATCCTAGATGTGTTTTGTTAGACAAATAGGATGTTGAACTATCTCAATTTATTTCATCGAGGGAGATAAAGCTGTTATAACCCTCAAAATGAACTAGGTTAAACTAGAAACTATCATGTGTTTTATGATTTAATAATGTGTTAAAATCATGAATTATAGCTGTAGAATTAATTTCAAAGAGTTTGGAATCCAAACGTCGAAGAACGACCAAGACGTTCGTAAGCTAGTCTTGTGTTTGTTCAAGTGTGCCCTTACATGTTTTAAGTGTTTTTTGGTGTATCGAATGGTAGGAAGGGTCTATAAAATCTATGTGAACATGTTTAGGGTCGAATGGTACAGGTAAGAATCCTCAAGGACTATTCTAGGGGTCCTTGAGGGGAACCCAAACGTTGGTCATGAAGCTGCCAATCACGACCCAATTGACACCCATTTCATTGAATGACACGCCATCATCAAGGGGTGTGGATACACACTTGGTTGTGAGGATATTATCCCCCAATAGATGTTTCTTTGATAAAAAAAAGTGTGGAGATTATCCCCAATAGATGATTCTCTGATCCAAACCACGCCCAGCAGTACGGGTCGTGGTTCCATCGACCCCCATCTTTTGGCATGCAATTTTCGTGTAGCTCTCGTCCAAGTGAGGATTGATTTAGGAAGTTCACCACACGTCCTAATAATGTCCTATATGATTATTTTAGGGATTTTAAACTATATTAAGTTAGTCTAAACACGTAAACCTTAATTAGACCTCACTTTCGCACATCAAAACCCCAAGTTCAAAATAAGTTCTCTCTAGACTCCATTGAAGCTTGAACTCAAGGTGAAGCTACGATTGAAGTTTTTCAGTTTCTTATCCATCAACTTCGTGGGATTTCGTATTTGAATCTTCCTCCGGTCAAGTAGCCAATTCCAAAGGTTTTTTTAAATATCTTCGTAAAACCTTGAAATCATTTTTTGAATTCTAAGCATGAGTTTTTACATGAAAAGGTTTAAATTGATTTTTTATGAATTTATCAATGTTAATTGATTGTTTTAAGACCAAAAACTCCATGAACCCATGTATTCCTTGAATTTCTAATTTTGGCTCTAAAGTGGGTTAATTGATCATGGATTAATTGTATTGAATTCATGTGTATATTTTTAGGGGATATTAATTTATATGTTGATCATTATTGAAATTGTTAATGCCTTGCCTTATAGTATTGATATTTATATTGTGTTTTCTTTGATCATTGGTATGGACGAATTGTTGGCCTAGTCTTATGTACATTGTTATTGGTAAGATATCTTTTTATGTGAATTTGATAGAAAGGCTAAAGAATGGTGACTGTGGCTATTGGAACGTGGTTAGTTGACCAAATTTCTTTGTTTAGTGTATAATTGATATTGAATTGTTTTTCATCGATATTGTCCACTTATGGTGGAAATGTTTAATTGTTATAATCGTTATCAACATGGACTTGTTAGCATTATTATTTGAATTATGGTATGATCATAATATGGTGCATGTGAATGTATAAAGTGAAGGTGCTCATGTGATGTGTATATGATCTTGTATAGGCGCTATAATGATATGATTGAATATACTTTCTCTCAAGTTGTTGACATATGATGATGATGGACTTGAGAGAGCTTTATAGCATGATGTTGTATCTTGCGTTGGTAGACTAGTTTTCCCTACTTGGTACTTGAATTGTATTGAATATGAGTAGGGATGAAACTTTAGGATCGGTCGACCTAGAATTTTTGCCCTTCCTTTAATGATTAAAAAAGGTATTCTAGAGTACATTTTGAGACAGTAGACCTCGTCAAGGTACCCCTTATTGATGAGTCTTTAAACTTAAGTGAATGTTAAACCTTTAATATTAAAAGAAGGTTAATGATAATTCTTTGATAGGTAGGCGTAAGGCACCCTTTCAGGAGTATTGAAATGAGTTATCTGAATCAATGTTGATCGGTAGATCCATGTGGATTCCTTCTTGGTTGAAGTATTATGAGTTGGTAAGGCTTAGTGATTGTACCTTATCAAATAATCTTATGTGAATGCACTTACTCTATGAGAACCAAAGAAAAAGCACCGAGTGGATATGCTTAAGGTTGTAGCTCTTCTCGATTAGAAAACTACAGTTACAAACAAGACTTTTGATATCCCCTAAAACATGTGTCTACATGGGATGTGTCCTCAATTATCTTTGTAAAGTATAAGAACTTCCATCGTGTGGGGTCTTTATGACAGCATGTAGGTAGTGGAATGGGACGCTATCTACACATGGCATGAGTAGACCTTGAAGATGCTAGAATAATTTTCCTTGGTCTTCCAAGACCATTATGTAAAAGTCCCATAATTGTTCCATGTCTCTTAAATGGTTCTAATGAAGAATGTTTACTTATTAAAGGTAAATTGACTAGAAAGGTTCTTATCTAGAGTAGCTTTCAGGATCAGTTAGGTGTTGTTGAAGAGGATGTATGGTTGGTCTCTTCAAGTCTTACTCAAGTGATACTTAGAGTAACTTTAGGTGGAGGGTCAAAATGATGAAAAGGATAAATTGTTGAATTTGGAATGTGTCTTATGTATGATTGTTAACATTTATTATGTATATTACACTCTTATCATAAAGGTTTCTATCAAAAATAGCATGAAAACATATCTTAAAGTAAATGACCCTCTTTGCATGGCTTTCTTGCATGTTAACCATACTTAGTGAATTCAATGTCCTAAATTCATATGTTTCTCTATGTCTACAAGTGTAGGTGGCAAGTGAGGATTTTCCTAGAAGTTGAAGTTTGGAAAGTAGCATTCTCTCAAGATTGTTATGTCCTCATATGTTCGAGGACATGGACTATGTTTTAATTTCCTTTTCTAAAAAACATTGTAATAGATTTTGAGTTTCCTTACAAATTTATGAAAGGATCGTGACCCTATTTTATTTACTTGTGTCTAAGATAGCTTATATTGAGACTTAGTTCTTTATTATGTTTCTATAATAGAGTTTGACTATTATTGTGAAAAAATTTAATTCCTTACTAATTTTGCATATATGCGATCAAAGATGTCTATATATGACCTCCGCGATGTGAAATACGCCACATGACGACTTGGGGTGCTCTCGGGTTATTACAAAAGCAAACTGGTGGGAGTGGTCTATTAGATCCCTTATCTAAGTCACTCAATTATATTGCAGCATTTATAAGGTATTAAGAATGTTCACCTTGTCACTTGAAAAAGCGAAGGAACAAACATGCAAGACTGTGTTGATGATGGATTGTAGACAAATCTAAGTTGTGCAAAATGGCACCATGTTCTGATTTGAAGCAACAAGTGAGGACCAAGGACTTTATGGCAAACCATCTTGGTGAGGAATCGACAAGGTAAAATCCTAACCATGTCGTGTGGGCATTAAATTGATATTCAAAGAAAGAACCTATGAAAGGGCATCGATGCACACGTGGAATGAAGCAATGTAATAAATTTGTGACCGTGGCGTGGCAACATTTAGTGGGAGAAATTCAAGGCTGAAAAGTCTAACTGTGGCTGTGTTAAACATGGGATCAGCTCATCCAAAGAAAAGAAAAGTCAAAGCAGACCAGCGGTTACAAAATGCATGCCAAGCACATGATCGGCAGTTACAAAAAGTGCTACATTATCTAATTTTTTTAGGAACATGTTTTTGACACCTTGTTTGAATTATTTTGGATATACCAATTAGTTGTGGGAGGTCAACTACATAGGATAGGATCAGACTAAGGCAAACAATTGTTTTATTCTAATTACGCCACTTGTCGAAAGTTGATTCCACATAGTGTCATAAATATGTAGGCTGCCTATGGTGTAATTTCAGGGTTTTATTGTTCTAAGTATGAGGGAATACTAATTAGAAGTGTCAAATCTAAGTTAAGGTGTATGGTTATCTGAAAGTGCAAAGGTTGGTATGATTTGATAGTGTTCTTGTATTCATTTTTTTTTACTGCATGTTTTTAACTTTATTGTTTTATGTTTCTTTAAAGATGATGTTATAAGTATATGTTAGTACAGATTATATGTTAATCCATCTATGGAAGATTCACAGTTTTTAAACAAACATTTATTTACAACATTATCTAAAAAATCTTTTCTTCTCCAATAGATCAAACCTAAAAATTTATATGATTTTTTTGTTGTCATAATAATGTTAATATTAATAAGAGTAAAAAAAAATTGAAGGTAAAATGAGAAAATTAAAAGTAGAAATTAATTATAATTATATGATACAAAATGATGATTATTCTCTCACACCAAGTACTTATTGAACTTTTTCCCATTATCCCTTACTTCCCCTCATCCTATTTAAGGATTCATTAACATTTGTTTGTGCTAAATTTCAATTACAAAACACTATCATAACTGTATTACATATAAAATTTGGACGTTGGAAAATACATTATGACTACATATTAGTTATTGGTTTATCATATGATTATAGAACATTTTTTATTGATAAACACATTAGTTATATACATATTGTAAAAAAATATTGAATACTTTTTGAATGTAATTTATAGTGTTATACTATCGAAATTTGCAAAGAAGAAAATTCAGAAAAATATTTATGTGACTTTGTAGTTAAAGACACTATGTAACCATGGTAAAATAAAATTATGTAAACTAGGAAAAAATAGTGTTATGATTTGTAATTTTTCCTTCTATTTTAATAAAAAAAAATGGTAAACTAGAATTTAATAACCTCTATACACTTTAGAAACTTATATAAAAATAATATAACATCAACATACAAGAAAATTTTTATTCTAATATACTTTAAAGAAGAAAGTTATAATCACGCGAAGAGCGGACCCATTTAGTAGTACTAATATTAATAACAACAAAACAACAACAACAACAATAATAGTAATAATAATAATAATAATAACAACAACAACAACAACAATAATCAAAAGATCAAATAGGTAAGAAAATTTTTCATAAGATGAAATGTGAATGGAAAACGCATTCATAAAAAGACACATGACATGTAACATAGGTTCCTCACATGGACAATTACTACTTATCTTAAATCAAGGTAACATATGAGACAAAGATCATTCAACAAATTTTCACCGAAAATATTATAAAGAATCATTAGCATACAAAATTAATAAAGTAAAAGTAAGCATGATAAAGTTGCAAACCTTGATGAGTTCTTTTTATTTTCATTTTTATAGAGTTATTTAACTATTTTAAGTCATCATTCTTTTTTTCAATACATCAAAAGAATCACGAGGTTTATTATTATTTTGTATTGTATTCAAACCTTCATTCGAATGATCGATACCATAATATACTTGTGATGCTTGACAGGCTAATATAAATGAGTCATTTGTTTCAACCATCACCGACGATTAACACTTACAAAGCCATATTTGTCCCTTTTAACTCCCCTCCATGTACATCTGAATAAAATCATTCTTCTCTCCCAAAAAAATAGTAATGCAAAAAACTAGGTTAATTCGCCATAGTAATTCATAGGTTTTTGCTCTTCACTGGTCTTATCTACTACAACTACTCCACAATTCTTGAATTTTCAAATATTTATCATACTCTTGAATATAAAACCTATATCCGTTAATAATATGTCCTTTTAATCTTGTCACATATGGAAGAGGATGAAGTGATAGCGACAGGAACTTTATCATTCTCTTACTATAATCATGTTTGTACAACTCTGCAACCTAACAATATCAAATACCCTTTTAAAACACAATATTTACATTCTTTTTTATGAACATTACTTAATTTCTACTTACCTTTTTTTGTAACCAACAAATGAATTGTCTATTCCACTTCACATTTGAACTTAGTTGAGAGGCCTCACAATGAATTTATGAAAACTCTCTACAATGAATTCAAGTTTTACATATTATTTTAAGTTAAAATATGGACAAGATGGAAGTTAATTATAATATTTAATCAATACTTACTCGAAAAATGGTTGAATTTCATCAGAGTTCTTCATAATATAAAAATGTGTCTCATCTAAATCATGTGAATATAGTTTGTCTGGTTAAGTACCTTTTAAAAAATTTCCATTCTCACACAATATGGTTAAACCACCCCAGATTCAATTACGCCACCATCATAATTTTTCTCTAAACAATTAAACTTTATCTTTATTTTATTCAAATATATTGAACATAATGTCATACATTAAACTGCTAAATAACCCTCTACAATAGTATCTTCAGGGTTATCCATATTACAAATTAAATACTTCAAAAAGATTAGGTATATCTCTATTGGATACATTTATTAATCTTGAACTGATCAAGCAATCATAGCTTCATTAGGTAAAAATAGAGAAGTGTTCCATGATATAAAAAAAAGTAGGAGGGAACCATTTTCTAACTTGCATAAATGTTTTTGGTATTTTAGCTTTTGTTTGTTCTAACGCCTCTATGCTCAAACATTTGGCTCCAAGAACTTTGAAAAAATAGACAACTCAATAATTTTTTCAGTCAGATTTGCAAAGCATACTATTCATTACAAGCGGGAGTAGATATTGTAGAATTAGAGGACAATGATGGATTTTTAGTCTCAAATTTTTGTCATCCTTAAGTTGACATATTGAGAAATATTTGAGGAAAATCCATGTAAGACCTTTAAATTCATCTCCATCTTGTATTGGATTCAATTCATTCATATATTAATTTGTTTTAAATTCAAGAGAGTACTCAACATGTCTTTTGTTTTCCATTTGATATCTAAATTGTCCCCAAAATATTGTTACATATATTCTTCTAAATTTACATCATATCAACATTATGTCTCACAAAAAAGTTTACCAATATGGAAGATTAAAGAATATACTCTTCTTATTCCAGTTATCACCCCTTTTCTTATGCAATATTTAATTTTTTTTGTTGATGCTAGTTATCACCCCTTTTCTTGTGTGATATTTAATTTTTGTGTGGATGCTTTGTTAATGGAAACAGATCTAAATCAGCAACTTGATCAAGTATATCATCACCATACAACATATATGGTGGTAGCCTATGCTCAATAGTTTTATCAATTGATACTTTATCATTTCTCCATGTCTAATTAAGAGGAAGATAGTGTATGTGGCCTTATAACAATGTTTTTGGCCAACTATTATCCTTTTAGAGCATGTTTATTATTGCAACATGGGAAATCCAATTTTCATTTTGTACTTCATCTAGACAAATTTGCATATGTTGGAATGTCATTAATGTTCCACAAAAAAGATGTATATAACTTAAATTTCTTTCTAGTTGATGCATCGAATGTCTGCATTGTAGTTTCCAATAATTAATTCAACTCTTGTATTAGAGGTTTAGTATAGAAATCAATTACATCACTAGTACCACTAGGACAAGGTATAAGCATTAAAAATATTAAAATTCTCTTGCTTCATTGAAATCCAAGAGGGAAAAGTGTAAGGAACAAGTACCACATGCCAAATATTGTAGGGAGTTCTCGAAATTCCAAATGGTTGGAAACCATCACTAGAAGTCCAAAACATACATTATGATATTCAACTACAACAAATAGGTGAAGTTCATAAAAAAAATTCCATGCCATTGACTCAATTGGATGCCTCATTATTAAAACATCAACTCTTTTATAGTTATACCATGACGTCAAAGGAGATGTCTTTGAACATACAAAATTCTTTGAAGCCTTGGTTTTAGAGGAAAATAACGTAAAATACTGCATGGCATCTTTTTTCCTATTTTCAATCTGGTTCCTCACTATGTTTAGCATCTTTCAAACTATATGCACCACAAACATTGAACGATGACAATTCTTATCCTTCCAAATTAACAAGCAATCATTCCCATATGCATCAATCTTCTTAGAAGAATGCCCAAGATCTCAAATTATCTTCTTTGCCTCATAATATGAATTAGGCAAGTTTGTTACATCAAGCAATAAATATTCTTTCAAAAAACTTAAATAGCATCATAAATTACTCATTACTCCAATGACCAATACTCTTAAGGTGAAGCAATTAATCTAAATAGAAAGTTTGGAAACTTTTCCACTTTCATATAATGGTAGATCAAGATCTTTGAATAATCTATAAAGAAATTCTCTTAGGCATTTGGTCCCTCCTCCCGAATATCATAAGCAGTACTACTTCATAATATCTCCATCGAAATTGGGGTACAATATCTTAGCAATCCATGTTTTTCATCCTCTTCAATGTCCCATTAGACATCATTAGCTCCCTAGTATTAGTAAAAATACTTGGAGTTTTTGCTATATGTTTTAACTCCCAATTTTTTTTGGCAATTCTAAAGTTATCATCTAAGTTCTTTGTGGCTATCTTGCATCTCCATGACAACATTTAACACAACCTATTACTTTTTTTAAAAAAAGTTAGGAACTATAGTGTAAATCTCATTATAGATACTCTTTTTCTTGAATGTATGGCAAAACCAACTTTGCAAATGATTGTGAAGCAAATGATGGGAACCAAATGGTGATTACATGAGAGACATATTATAATATATTTTTAAACTAAACTCTGAAATAGTAACCAATATATCGACAACATATGTTGTTTATGCAAAATTACAATTCCGAAATTCCTAGTTCAATTGAATTTCTTGAAAGTTGGAAAAGTCATTAAGATAATCTAGTCTATAGGTTCTATATTTATGATTAAGAACTCAATATACAAACTAGGTTACAAAAAATTTATAAAATTACAATTAAAGTTTAGAAATAAGTCCTACAATCTAATCCCCATTATGTTTATAAAAGAGTAACTAAAGACCAAAGTAAAAAGGTGACATATTGTATATTTTTTTGTTTGTAGCATTTACCTTTTTTTGAATTCGACAACTTTTTATTATCTGTACTGAACACATCAATGTTTTGGAAGTAGTTGTTACCATCATTCGAAAATCGATGGAAAACAGTAGAAGATGGAAACTATAGTACCTCTTAATGAAAAAAATTTAAGGCCAGACTGAAAAACATAGCAAAAGAAATAAATGAAAAGATATAGACAAATACATCAAATATTTTCAAAAACATATTAGTAAAGAAAAAATGTCAAGAAAAAAATATACCTTACAAAACAAATCAACACTGAGCCTTCAAAATAGAAGTTTTGCAGTCACTTTCAACAACAAGAAGCACCACCGACAAATTAAGAATCAAAGTGTACACCAACAGAAAAAGGAATAAGCGTAAATGTGATGAACTTCATAGAAAAGATTATATGAAATGAAACAAAGATCCTACAAAAAAATCAACCGGCTAAATAAATTAAAGAAACACAATTTCAGCATAGTCTTTCCAATGCTAAATGAAATTACATAAACACAATTTCCTCATAGTTGTGTCTTTTGTTATCCCTTTTTCCTATGGGTAGCTTGAAAATTTAGGGCTCTAGTGTGTAATCTCCTACAACTCATCAGAGATAATATATCTTCACAATGTTGGTGTTGCACTAATCCTACAATTGAGACTATGTCTCATCTCTTTGTAACCTCCCCCATAGCTTCTAAGCTATGGAGGTTGTTTGCTAATTTTGCAGGGATTCAAATAGAAGGGTAACAACATTCACATGTTTGAAATAAAAGGTGCACATCATACTGATGTTCAAAATTAAAGTCATTATTGAGAGTTGTCCCATCAATTGTGATATGGAACCTGTTTAAAAGGAGAAATAGGTTGAAGCATGGAAAGAGTTCTTCCCACAATTTAGATTTTAACGTATATTCAGATTTATGGAGACATGGTAGGACCACCTATTCTGGACTATAAATTCCTACATCTTAGCCTAGTATCATATATTTTTTGGAAAAGCACACTCCGGGGATTTATTATATCTCAGTCATCTGGAAACGTCCAAAGAAGGCTTTGTGAAGAGCAATAGAGATGATTAATGAATATTTTGGCAGTGTTTTCTATTTAAGAGATTTTTAGGAGACTTACTCTATTCTCAAGGTGAAGAGATTCACGAAAGTGAGAACGTAGAGGCAGAAGCTAAGCAGTAAGGGAGGCAATCACTCATCGCACTACTGTTGGGATGAATCAATTCTGTTTGGATACAAATTCGTTAATCTAATTAAGATCCTTACTAAAGTTTGGGAAATCCACTGGGACATTTTAGGAATTATTGGAGACACAATAGATGCATCTCAATTGTGTCGGATTAAAATTAAATATACTTACAGAGAAGGAAATACGCTTGCAGATTATTTAACAAACATGACTTTTGACATTATTGTAAGGTTTGACAATTACAATTTTTCAGATCAGTTAAATCAAGTCATGCGGATTCTTAATTTAGAAAAATAACAAGATACATATCTTCACCTCAGGATATAAAATATTAAGTCTTATATATGTGTGGGGAAGAAGAAGAGTGGTTATTTCGTGATTAACGTTTCACATATATTTTAAAGGTCTGCACATAATTAAAAAATTTGAAAGAGGCTCACAAAATTAATCCTATGTCAACACATGAGGACAGAATTAAAAAGTCACCAACTAGAAAAAAGTGGAGTCATTTCTCAATGTACATTTGTTGATACAGAATACTCATAAAGTAATAAAGCAACACAATAAAACAAAACCAAAAAAACTATGTTCCAATTCTCAACTTTAGACTTAGATGTGAGAAAGCTAATACTTTGTAAGTTATTCTATTAAAGTTGAAATAGAATAGGAAAAGATGATGTATAGAATTCCTCCTTGCTACATTGTTTTCCAAAGATTGTAAAGTGTCATATATGCATAAAAGGTCAGGTTGTCGACGACTCTTGTGGCTTTTCAAGAGTTAGTAATTTGAATCCATATTAGTGCTAAAACTACTCCACTAGAACAACATAAAAATAAAGAAAACAGGAATAAGGAAACATAATTTATACAATTTATACAAAAATTATATCATATTTATACAGTAGAATTACATTTGCTAAGGATAATTAAATTTTTTCTACATATTATTAGATTGACAAGTTTATTCAATAATTACATTATTGCTATAATTTTTATAGTCAATCGTGGCTACTGCAGAAAGTAGACATAAACACATGATTGCAATTACTACTATACATAATTTAAGACCATTGTACAACAAGAACCTACTAAAAAACTAGATTATTCATAAAAAATATACTAAAAATTGGGCAAAATCCTCATAGTTCATAGTCAAAAAAGTAACATACTTTTAAAAATAAGGGAACTCCAAGAAGATTTGAAATTATTATCTCACAAAGGAAAGAACAACAACAAAACAGTTCTCTGATAAACTAAATTAGTCACTCCCTTAGGTTTCTCTATTTCTAGCAGATGACTAGGGGGATTTGTTGAAACTTCAGCATCTCCTAAGAGTGGTGAGAAGATGATCTGTGTGTGGATGTTTGTCAGCGGGAAAATATAGAAGTTTTTCATATTGGATCTGAATGTTAATGTTTTCTTACAAAGGAGAGGGGTAATGGGAAAATGTTTTGATGGGGGTGGGTAGAGTAATCGAGGGGTAGAAATAAGTTATATTTGTTTAAAATAAATAAATTGTTAAAAATAAAAGAGGTCAAATAATAATATGTTTCATTATATTATTATTAATGTATGGTTATTAATTTTCTTATCGTCATGATATTGTTCTTTCGTTAATATTATTGTAATATTTTCTTTTGACTACGGGGAAAAAACGTGACGCAATCAATATACATACATACATACATACATACATATATATATATATATAAATATATATATATATATATATATATATATATATATATATATGTATATATATATATATATACTAATAAAGATCAGATTTATATTCTTTTGTTAAAATTTGGTCATTAAAAAATCAATTTTCTTGTAGGGTCAGTTATGATTGGTAAAACTACTTACATAGTTTCAAGTTAGGGCTTACTTCAATATCGTCTCCTTTCCCAAGTCTCTCACTGCAAGCTCCCACTGAAAATTTAGCAGTAATTCGGATAATATTATTGCATCCAGAGTATGGTAAATTATAAATATACCAAATAGGAACAAAAAAAGTGTTTTGATACATATTAAATCAATTATAATGATATGGAACATAGACCTCGCTTAACTCAAAAGCAAAATCAAATATAATGATATGGAACATAGACCTAACTTAACTCAAAAGCTAGTTCATGAACAAAAGGATTGTCCAAATAATATAAGCAAGACTATTCCAATCCCCAACTAATGTAAGACATTAGTCACTCTAATGCACCATATATTCACCCTTAAAGGGGAGCCAAAATGGGGACGAACATGAATATGTCATCACATAAAGATATGGTATTTGAATCTAACTTAACATAAAAATCTAGATCATGAAAGAAGGATCACTCGAATCCATATAAGTTAAACCATTTTCTTTCCCAACTAATGTGGGACTATAACCCACTCTAATGCCCGTTTCATGATAAAGAAAAGAAGAATGGGATGAATTAGATCAACCCAACTTAATCCATGGGTCCGGTCATGGGTAAAAATGTATTTAGATTTTTGAGGAAGAGTCTTGGGAGAGTTGCAGATGTGAACAACAAACCACCAGCATGGGTTGTGGGTCACTTTATTATTTGTGGGTGAAATTGTGGTTGAACTTGCAATTTCTGGAAATCTGCTAAGAGGTCTATTTTTGCGTATAGGGTGTTAGATTATCTCCCCTTTGTAAATATTTGTCCTCGTATGAAAACTAAAAAATTGAGGCATTGAGTTTCAAACCCTACTACTAAACATTAGAAACTGATTTTTGACTATATTAAGTACTAAGAACATGCAGAAACGCGGATAATGCAAGTACAAACTGAAAGAACATGAAATTAAGACTAAATCTATGCTAAGAATATGAAAATTAACTATTACCTAAAGCTTGAATGTAATCAGAAGTAATGAGGTGAGGGTACTTGGCATTCTTGTCTGCTACTACTTCCCAAGTAACTTCCTTTACAGACTAACTCCTCCACAAACCTTGATTGAAGTGACTTCTTAGTTTCTCAACCTTTGAACCTAATGGTCAAGAATCTGAAATAGTACCTTTTCATAATAGAGACTACCTTAACCGCTACACTTTGTAAAGGCACAATAGATACTGGGTCACCCTTAAACTTCTTCAACAACGAAATGTGAAAAACCGGATGTAATGCAGCTAGTTTTATAGAAACTCTAACTCTTAACCAACTTTACCAACCCTTTTCAAGATCTTGTTAGGGCCTACATATCTAGGACTGGGCTTTCATTTCTTGTTGAATCTAATAACCTCTTTCATAGGTGAAACTTTCAAGGGGTCTCAATCATCAACTTGGAACTCTACTTCCCTTCTCCTCAAAATTGCATAAGATTTATGGCGACTCTGGGTTGTCTTAACGCTATGTCTATTGATTTGTTCTTTCTTCATAGCATCATTAACTGAATCTTTCCCTATGAAGGGTGCTTCACATACTTCAAAACAAAAAATTGGAGACGTACATCTACGCCTATACAATGCCTCATAATGGGCTATACTTGAAATTGATGACACAAGCTCTCAACATGTCCTCTAAATTATAAATGGTACTCTCTGACTACTCATCCTTCTACGAATAAAATGTTGTGCAAAGATTAACTTGAGTACTAAGACCTTTCTTAAACGACTTACAGAAATGAGAGGTAAACTTAGGACCTCTGTATGAGATGATAGTAAAAGGAACCCCATGCAACCTGACTATCTCATTAATATAATGCTTGTTGTAGACCTCTACCGAATATGTAGTCTTGACTGCCAAAAAGAGAACAGACTTAATAGCTTGGTGAACAATCACCCATTATCAACGAGTACGAGGTATTCTGGAGATTAATCCATATTGATAACTTCCCACTTACAAGTAGGAATATTTATCTCTTGAGTAACACTCATGATTTCTGATGTTCTACCTTCACTTGCTGACAATTAGGGCACTTTATCACAAAATCAGCTATATCCTTTTTCATACGATTCCACATAAATACTTCCCGCATATCACTTTACATCTTAGTGGCGCTTATATTAATAGAATATCCAGAGTTATGGACTTCTGCAAGAATCTGATGTCTCAACTCACCCATCTTAGGAACATATAACTTACCCTAATAACGAAACGCACCATCTCCCCTTTGGTAGAAAACCTCACATCTCTGCTAATTGATGGCACCCTTCAGTTGAAGAAATATCGGATCATTTTCTTTATTTTCTTTAACCTCCACTAATATGAAGATTATGACCCATTCTGAATTGTTACAACATGTGATATGCTCATAAGACAAACTCCTAAGGAGCAAGTCTGTGAACATATTTCGCTAGTTCCTTCATTTCTTCTTCTACTTGTGTCACAATATCCATTGATAGTCCGCTAAAAGCATCTTCTATTGCATTGGTGTTACAAGGATGGTTATGCCCACTTATATCATAGTCTTTGAAGAACATACGCCACCTTCTCTAGAAATGATTAAACTCTTTCTAAGTGAATCCATACTAAAAGCTCTTATACTCGGTGCTACGTGAACACCATACAGGTAATGTCTCCATATCATACTACAAAAACTAATGTTGCAAGATCGAGGTTATGATTTTGATAAATTTTCTCATATACCTTTAGATTTCTAAAAACATATGTTATAACCTTACCTCGTTGCATTGACACACAACCTAGGAAGATGCTGGATACATCATAATAGATCACTTAATCATCAGAACCCTCAGGTAGAGTAAGAACATGAGTCGTAGTAAACCTAAATTTTAGTTCTACAAAGATTTTCTCACAATCATTTGACCACTGAAACAGAACCATTTTCTGAGTCAACATAGTTAATGGAGAGGCTATATATGAAATTACTTCCACGAACCTTCTGCAATAACCAGTCAACCCCAAAAAACTTCTACTATATGTAGGCAAGGTAGGTCTTGTACATTGTTTCACTTATTCTATCTTATGGGTATCCACTAGGATCATTTCACTATACATAACATGCATAAGGAAAGCGGTGAATTGCACTGAAAAATCAGATTTTAGAGTTTGCATAACAAACCCTCTAATGATTCGCATGTTCTTTCTAATTTCAATAGTAAATAAAAATATAAACAGTAAAGACGTTAAGCAACAAATCCAAATATTGCTTGGACACTTTGTTCGTCAAGTCCATGAAAGATGGAAGAGAATTAGTTATTCCATATGACATAACTACAAATTTATAATGACCAAACATAGTTTTGAAGGTTGTCTTTGAAATATCAATATTTCTGACTTTGAGCTGATGATAACCAAATTTGAGGTCAATCTTTGAGAAATGATGAGCACCTTGAATTTGGTCAATTAAGTCATAAATCCTGGGTATGGAATACTTATTCTTCATTCTAACATTATTCAATCGCCTATAATTGATGCACATTCTGAGAGAACAATCTTTCTTCTTTGAAAACAATATTGTTGCAACCCAAGGGTGATAATAGGTATGATAAAGTCCCTATCTAAAAGGTCTTTCAACTGCTCTTTCAATTCCTTAAGCTTAGTTGGATCCATTATGTAAGGAATAATAGATATAGGCTAGGTATTTTGAAAGATATCAAATCCAAAGTTTATTTTCCTTTCATAAGGAACTCTGGGAAATAATTCTTTGAATTTATTGACTAGTAGAGCTGAATCAAGAGTTGGGGGTTTAGGAGTTTGATTCCTTAACCCCAACTAGATGATAAAGATAACCCTTAGAGATCATCTTCATGGCCTTAAGGTAAGAAATGAATCGACCCATAAGCACTAAGTTACTACACTTACATTCTAAGATTGGTTCAGGGAAACTAAAAATGAACATTCATAGTTTTAAAATGAAGTGAGGCATAACATAAGTGTAACTAATCCATTCCTAGAACGGTACCCAAGTCCACTATTTCTAGTTCTATAAGATCTGCTAAAGTGAATTTTTGGGAGACTGTGACAGGGCATTCTCTGTATATTTGTCTACCTATGACTGGATCACAGACTGGAGGAGATATTTAGAAGGGTTAACAAAGAGTGTTTGGACTATCACCGAATTTTACTGCCATATAAGGAGTTACTAAAATAAAAGTAGCCCCTGGATCGAACAATGCATAATCATCTAGGTCAAAGACTTGTAACATACCAATGACTATATAAAGAGAATCAACCTGATCATGGTGAGCCTGGAGAGCATACATAATATTTTTGTGATGACTGCCACCTATACTTGAAGAATTACCCTGCTGAATCGAGCGACCTATTTGTGCTGGTTAACTTGTTGACTGAGCTCTACAATTGTTTTGTCCTTGACCCCGCTTTGAACGACAAAATTTCAAATTTTGACCAGACTTACCACACCAAAAGCATCCTTCTTTTCCTACAAGACACTCACTTGTATTGTTCTTACCGCACTTTAGACAAGTTGGGTAGGTTTCGGTGCCTTAAATACTACCCTAAATCTTACATAATAATGTCCTACCTTTATGATCATTTCAAAACTTGGAAGACGGAACATAAGCCAATAAGTATGCTTGACTTGAAGACTTTTGCCAAAACTTTCTATTTCTGTTGAGAATACATATAGTTTTTGGTCTCGGCCTTCTTACTCTCTTTTACCCTCACCCTAAAATTATCACCCTGAAATTTTTGAGCATGGTTCATCAGCATAGAAATGCTCATATCTTCTAGACACTTAGAATTCCTACACTTTCTTTTCACAAGATTGGATACCTCATACATGAACTTGTTAGTCCACTTAGTATTAAGCTTCTCCCGATTGATTACTAAATTAAAAATTATGACTAAAGTTCTATGGTATTGGATAGCTCAAATTATTTACTTGAAAATTGACAATACAACATTAACATATTGATTATAATGCATTCGGAAACTCATGAATGTTAACCTACATAAGTGAATTTACTAACCTAGAATGTGTAATTCCTGAACTTAAAGAACTACATAGCTAGGGTTCTGAGTTTATGAATGAATCTGCGAAAAACAATACTATAATAAGATAATATGATTTAGATCATTCTAACAGCTAAAATCCAACAATTTATATCATTAGAGAAATCCCCGATCTAGACGATATTGAGGAAATGAAGATTCTTAATTAAATTTAGCGACCTAATGGCTTAAAGAAACCCACTAGTAAAATCCCAGATACCTGGTGATGAATTCTAGGGAGAAATTTTTTTGATTTCAGTCTTGTATTGATAAAGACTCATTGCATTCTTCGGAAGGGTTTGGTCGCCTCTTTCTCCTCTTTACGCACTAATTTTCTAAGTGTTGTAGTTATGTTTTAAGGCTAAAAATAACAAACATATGTAGTTTAGGGATTAAACGATGCAGTTTGCGGGTCCAACATAAAAGGAGAACAAAAGACTCCTAACTTAACTACTATCAGATCACAAACAAATGGGACAGATAGACTATTGATTTACTAATGGTCTATTCTGCTCAATCGTCATTTGTGACTAGATATTTAATTGTTAGGGTATGATCCATGGACATGGACCACGGTCTGTGACCTGACCTACTGCCCATGGGTTCTTTCGTGGGTAAACACTAGAGGGATTTTAGGGGCTAAATCTTTGGAGGTTGCAAATGCGAATCGAGGACAACCAACACGGGTCGTGGGTCACTCTGCGGTCTCTGGTGGCAATCGTGGATTGCACCTGCAACTTCTAGAAATCTGTAATGAGGTCTGTTTTCGGTTACGGGATGTTGAAGAAATAAAATCGCAAGGAAAGAGATGAAGATATTTTGACTCCATGAGTGCTTCAACTACTCATCCACCTTCAAAATACATAAGCGACAATTTCCCCTTTGGGAGAAAACCTCAACCGTCAACTGTTGAACTGCACATGCTAACTAAAATAATATACGATCATTTTGATCTTTTCCCTTAAACTATGCAACCAATGAAGGTTCTGGTCTTTTCTAGACTATAAGACCACCATTTGATGTATCTGTAAGACTAACTCAAAAGCGAGCAAGCTGATGAACATATTTTGGTAATTCCTTCTCTTTTTACTCAACATGTGCTACATCACCCTCTAGATAAGTTTTATGGTCTTAAGGTAAGAGATAACTAGACCTATAGGAACTCATCTACTACTATTCCATTCAATGATCGACTTGTTGGAAATTGAAATAAAATGATCCTAGTTCTACAATCAACAAAGGCATAACATGAGTGTAACAAATCCATGCCTAGAATTATATTGAAATCTACCATTTCAAACTCTACAAGATCTGCTAAGGTGACTTTCTAAGAGACTATGATAGTTAAATTTTTGTAACATCCGCAACAATTATCTGAAATTCTAGAAACCCTAAGTCTAAACATAATACAGATAATCAAAAATCTTAATTATAGGGACCTAATGGGTGAAAGGAACCCACTAGTGAAATACTAATACCTGGTGGCAAAATCTATAAATAAATCCTTATATTTCAGGGTTGAAAATATGAAAAACACTTCTTCTTGTTCTAGGGAGTTTTGGATGACTTTCACACTTCTTTTTTCTCTAAGTTTGATGAATTTAGGTAAATTATTGTCCTGGGTGAATATAACAATGTTATTGGGTGTAAAAGAAGTAAAACAACATAATTTAGGCATAAAGTGCAAAAATTTAAGGGGCCAACGCATGGGTAAAAGAACTAAATAACCCTAACATAAAATCTACGAAGGCCATCCGTGGAGGGACCTACTGGTCGTAGGTCGACCTACAAACCATAGGTGGGGTCGTCTGTAAAGTTTGCCAGACAAAGCTTCATTAAAATGAGTATAACATTTTACTTGGAGATGCTATTTTGGCAAACTCGATGGTGTTGGAAAGGCGATTCAACCATCTATAATTTTCTAGGTCATGGTCTGCCTAATTCCTTTTTTGCTAAGGGTTCTGACCATTTTAAGTTGACCCAACAAAAAAATTCCCTCTAACTGGTTGTTGACTCTCACCTATGGTTTGTAGATCCAACCATAGTCTATATTGGTCTACCATTTGTGGGATCAAAGACCATAAATATTTAGTCCTCAAGGGAGGACCCCATTGACAAACCGTCTGTCTTTCCAAAGACCGTTAGTGTCTTCTGTGGTTCTTTCACTAGGTTAGGAAAGGTGCAAATTTTTTCTATTTTCTCATATCTGAGGTGTTACATTACCATTATGAATAAACTAAAATAGAGAAACTAGATATTTTATCTTCATAATTTTACGTAAATTCCCATTCAAAATTAGACGAAAATTTTATTCTTTATTAATAAAAAACAATACATGTCCCTCTTATTAGATATAAAATTATACTTATGAATTTTACACTTTTGATTTCTGATAATTGCTTTTTGTAACGATTCCATAATTGTTGCATGATCCTTTGAGCTTCTACTTCTATTGAACTTATGAATTATCAATACTTAATATAGTTTGTCTTAATTATAATACTAGATGGAAATGCCAGTGTCAAGACGCGAGCTACCCCCGAGACGCGGACACGGAATCTACGTTAATAAGTGATCCAAAGATAACCCTGATGGCATCATCATGAACATACTAAAGATAATAAGCTGATACAGAAGCTAAATCACAATTAAATTTGAAAAGATGGGGAATACCCATATTTTTGAACTGAGATATTTGAAAAACAATGAGTTTAATACAAAGGAAATAATAACTCAATACTAAGCTGAATCAAACTATGTCAGAAATAAGCACCTTAACATCTTTACAAGACTAGAAATACAGGGACAAGCCCCAGCTAAATTAACAAAAACTAAAACTAAATGACTAAACACTGAAATAAAATTTATAATTGTTATCCTCAGAGAACGAGGACACACCACTGAATCTGCTGAACTAAAGATTGAAAATTGATCTATGCATGATATGGATGCTTAGAACCTTTATTTACATCACGAAAAGATGTAGCGCACATATGTGTTAGTACTTGAATGGTACTGAGCATGTAGGATAGAGTAAAGCTGAAATAAAACATAACTGAACAAGCATAAAAGCAAGTATAATAATCTAACATGATAAACTGAATTCTGAGCTAACTGGATGCAATAACCAATTTATAAAATGCTAAAACTAAATATTGAATACACAGATAAATAGTCAATGCAGAGAGTCTGACTGATGTGTGGAAGCTACTAATTACCCATAATAAAACCGCATGAGGTAAATATGGAATCTGCTGTATATGCCCCATTGAGAGGACCCAATATACCCCCCAAAGGTATAAAGGCATGTTGGCGTGATCACTAAGTTGATTTCACACAGAGGGAACTTACAACCTACTTGACTAGTAGTTCTGCGAGTAATTGGGTACGCTGAACCCTAGTCCAACTTGGTATTATGCTACACCCAATGAATTCTGTAAATTAACTAATTTTGTTCTGAGTTTCTGTAAATAATGGATAGCTCAAAACTGAACATGGAATTTTACAATGCAGCAATTAATCTTGTTATGATTCATTTATAACTAAAGCATGTATATCTGAAATGTCTGAAATATCTAAACTAGCATGTGTAATTCAAAAGCTAAAGAAATACATAGGTAAGGTTCAGAAATTCATGCAACAAACTGAATAATAATATGATATCTGAATTGGAACATATAACTAATAAGTTCATGAAGTTCTCTTGAAGTTTTAGAAACCCTAGATCTAATCATGATATGGGCATCAAGAATCTTACTGAAAACTAGGGACCCAATGGGTGAAAAGAACCCACTAGTGAAATCCCACATACCTGGTGATGAAATCTACGGAAAAATACTTATGTTTTGGGGTTAGAACTGCTGGAGCTAGTGGCATTCTTGAACTAGGGTTCTTGAGTTTTTTTCTCCTCTCTTGCTTCTAATTTTCTATGTTTTTATTTAATGATTTGACTTAGATATGTTTTAATTATGTTTCTAGGCTTAAAATGGCTAAAATCTGATCATTTAGGCTCAAAAAATGTATCTTAAGGTTTAAATGAAGTGGGTCCATCGTCTGACTGATGCCCCATCGTTAGGCCCATCGACTACGCCTGTTCGACAAACCTTTACTAAATGGGCATAACCTTTTACTCGGAGGCCTTATATTATCAATGCCAATGGATATGGAAAGATAATTTAATCATCTATCTGTAGGTAGGTCATGAGACACCTAATTAATTTTGTGGTAAGAGTTATGACCATTTGAAGTTGATCCAGCTGCATTTCCCCTTAACTGTCTGCAAATTTTCCACCTACGGTCAGACCTATGGACCGTGCTTGTCATCCATATCTCTTGTCAGAGAGTGGGGGTCTCGATCTATGATCACGGACTATGGACCATAGTATGACCTACTGATCGTAAGTCCGTCCATCATCCAAGACTTAACCAATTTTCTGGGATGAAAATTTTTAGAGTTACTGATCCCATCGATTGTTGTGCAGGACGGGCCGTGGGTCATGCTACGGTTTGTCGATTCAACCGTTCGTTGCACCTGTAGATTATTTTTCTCTAAAGCTGGTTTTTAGTCTGTTTTGCCTACGGGATTTTACATTATCTCCCCCTTGAGAACGTTCATTCTCGAATGAACACTAACTAGCTAAAATATAGGGATAGAGCTGCAAACCCAACTACGAAACACTGAGAAGTGTGTTCCAGACTGAATCAAGTTCCCAGTACATGCAATTACAGTGAAAATTCAAGTACAAACTGAGGGAACATGATTCTAAAACTTAATTTACGCATGAATGACTAGAAAACTAAAGAGAAACTATTATCTCAAGCTGTAGTGGAATCAGAAAAAATAGGAGGATACTTGGCTTTCATAGCTGCTTCTGCTTCCTAAGTAGCTCCCTCTACAGAATAACTCCTCCACAGAACCTTGACTGAAGCGACTTCTTTATTTCTCAACCTTCTGACCTGACGGTCAAGAATCTTGACTGGTACATCCTCATAAGAAAGACTATCTTACACCGCGACACTTTCTAATGTCACTACAGAGACTGGATCACCCACAGACTTCTTCAAGAGTGAGATGTGGAAGACCGGATGCACTGCTTCTTATTCTGCTTGCAACTCTAACTCATATGCCACCTTTCAAACCCTTTTGAAGATATTTTAAGGGCCTACATATCTAGGACTGAGCTTCTTCCCTTTCTTTCCAAATCTTATCACCTCTTTCACAGGTGAGACGTTCAAAAAACCCAATCATCAACTTCGAAATCTAGTTTCCTTCTATTTACATCTGCATAAGATTTCTGACGACTTTGGGTTGTATTAAGTCTATCTCTAATGAGTTGCACTTTCTCCATAGCATAAAGGACTAATTTGGCTCTATTAAAGCTCCTTTACCTACTTAAAACCAACCAACAGGAGATCTATATCTACGCCATATATATCCTTATAGAGGGTAATCTAAATGATAGAATGGTAGCTATTATTGTAGGAAATCTAAATAAGAGGAAGGTGATCATCACAACTACTGGAATCGATCACACAAGCTCTCAATATATCCTCTAAGGTCTGAATGGTAAGCTCTTCCTTCCCATCCGTCTGTGGATAAAATGTTGTACAAAGGTTAACTTGACTACCAAGACCTCTTTGAAATGACTTCCAGAAATGATAGGTAAACTGAGGACCTCTATCTGAGATGATAGACAAATGAACCCCATGTAACCTCACAATCTCATTAATGTAAAGCCTTGCATACTCTTCTGCCGAATATGTAGTCTTGACCGCCAAGAAGTGAGAAGACTTAGTCATCCTATCAAGTATCAACTATCACACAAATGGAGTCATGTTGTCTACGAGTACGCGGTAATCCTACAATGAAGTCCATATTTATCAATCCCACTTCCAATTAGGAAATATCGATCTCTTGAGTTATACCTTGGTTTCTGATGTTCTACCTTGACTTACTGGAAATTGGGGCACTTACTCACAAAATCTGCTATATCCATGTTCATGCCATTCCAGCAATAGACTTCTGCAGATCGCGGTACATCTTAGTGGCACCTGGATGAATAGAATACCTAGAGTTATGGCTTCTCCATGAATATGTTGTCTCAACTCGCCCACATTAGGAGCACACAATCCACCCTGGTAACAAAGTACACCATATCCCCCTTGGGGGAAAACCTCCACTCTCTGATTATGGATTGCACCCTTAAGTTCAAGCAAGATAGGCTCACTGTCTTTCCTTTCCTTAAACTCAACTACAACAAACGATTTTGCCCCATTCTGAACTGTTACACTGCTACAGATATGCTCATAAGGAGATCTTCCAAGTGAGCAAGCCTGTGAACATCCTTCACTATCTCCTTCCTTTCTTCCTCAACATGGGATACACTACCCATAGATAATCTACTAAGAGCATCGTCTACTAGATTCGCCTTAACATGATGATAATGCTTACTCATACTATAATCCTTAAGGAACTCAATCCATCTCCTTTTGTGAATATTCAAATCTTTATGGGTGAACACATACTGAAGGATATTATGATCGTGAACATATCTATATGGACACTATACAAGTAGTGTCTCCATATCTTGAGTGCAAACCCCACTGCTGCAAGCTCGAGGTCATGAGTTGGATAGTTTTTCTCATGCGCCTTAAGATGCCTAGAGGCATAAGCTATCACCGTACCTCACTACATCAACACACAACCTAGTCCAACTCTAAAGTAGGTCACATAACCATCTGAACCCTCTTGTAGAGTCAAGACATGAGTTGTAGGGAATCTAGCTAGTTTTCAATTATGCAAAGTTTTTGTCTTAATCATCTGACCATTGGAACTTAACCATCTTCTGAGTAAACCTATTCAATGGTGAGTCTATGGATGAAAATCATTCCACAAACCTTTTGTAAGAACCTACTAGACCTAAGAAACTTCTGATATATGTAGCAGAGGTAGGTCTGGGCCACTGTTTCAGTGCTTCTATCTTTTGCGAATCCACTCGGATCCCTTCGCTAGATACAATGTGACCAAAAAAAAGCAACAAATTTCTTCCAAAACTCCCATTTACTAAACTTAGTGAATAACTCGTGATCCTTGAGAGTCTGCAGAACAACTCTCAAATGACTTGCATATTCTTCCTCACCCCTAGACAAAACGAGGATATTATCAATAAAGACGATAACGAACAATTCCAAGTACTGTTTGAAAACTTTGTCCATCAAATCCATGAATGCTACATGAGAATTAGTTAGTCCAAACGACATAACTACAAATTCATAATGATCATACTGAGTTCTAAAGGTTGTTTTCAAAATGTCACTATCTCTTACTCTGAGTAGATGATAACCCGATCTGAGGTCTATATTTGAGAAATGTCTAGAACCCTGAAGTTCCCAAACAAGTCATCAATCTTGGGTATGGGATACTTATTCTTGATTGTGACCATGTTCAAGTGTTTATAGTCAATGAACATTTTGAGAGAGCAATATTTTTTCCTTACAAACAACACTGGTGCACCCCATGGGGAAATACTAGGTATAATGAAGCCCTTATGTAGAAAGTCTTTCAACTGCGTTTTTTCAATTCCTTAAGCTCTACTGGATCCATTCTGCAGGGAGGAATAGAAATAGGTTGGGTATTTGGAAGAAGATCAATTCCAAAGTCACTTTTCTTTTCGAGAGGGACTCCGAGAAGATCTTCTGAAAACACTTCTGGAAACTAACAAACTACAAGAACTGACTTAAGATTTGGGGTTTCAAGGCTAGAATCCTTAACCTGAACTAGATGATAGAGCTAACCTTTAGATATCATCTTTCTGGACTTAAGGTAAGACATAAATAGACCCATAGTCTCTAAGCTACTACCCTTCAATTTTAAGATTGGTTCATCTGGAAACTGAAAACGAACAATCCTAGTTCTACAATAAGCTGAGCCACAATGCCTAGAATGACATTGAAATCTACCATTTCTAACTTTCTAGATCTGATGAGATGACTTTTTGAGAGACTGTGACAGGGCAATTTCTGTATACTCGTCTAGATATAACTGGGTCATCAACTGGAGTAGATACTGAGAAATGTTCTGAGAGAGTTTCTGGACTGACATTGAATTGTACTGCTACGTAAGGAGTTACAAAAGAAAGAGTAGCCCCTATATCTAACAATACATAAACATCAAGGTCAAAGACAAGGAACGTACTAGTGACGACATTAGGAGAACCATCCTGATTCTAGCGAGCCTAAAGAGCATATAACCTGTTTTGGCTCTGACCGCCACCAGTAACAGATTAGTTACCCGTCTGAGTTGGGCGACTTGCTGGTGCTTCTGAAGTTGTAGACTGAGCTCTACCATTACCATTCCTTGACCTTTTCTATAAGAATAATCCCTCAGCCTGTAAACAAATTGACCGCACCCAAAACATCCCTCTTTTCCTGCAAGACACTCATCTGGATGGTTCTTACCACACTTAGGGAAAGTGGGTAAGTCTTGGTTCCTGAAACACTTCTCTGAGATTTAGAACCTAGTGCTCTACCCTTCTGGTCATACTTGTTCTTGGAGGATAGAACACTAGCTGATAAGGGGCTGGAGATAAAAACTTCTGCTGGCCATGCGAGGGATTTCCACCACCTGATTTCTACGAAGTATAGTCATAGTTCTGAGTTGTAGAATTCTTATTTTCCTTAGTCTCTTCCCTAAGATTATCACTCTCAACCTGCTGAGCATGAGTGATAAGCCTAAAGATGTTCATATCTCCAAGTAACATCGCATTTTTGCATTAAGTTTTCACCAAATCTTACACTCCATACAAAAACTTATTTATCTGAGCCTT
Organism: Solanum lycopersicum; assembly: GCF_036512215.1. Taxonomy (NCBI): domain Eukaryota; kingdom Viridiplantae; phylum Streptophyta; class Magnoliopsida; order Solanales; family Solanaceae; genus Solanum; species Solanum lycopersicum. Next base: position 28,877,344 of record NC_090803.1, on the reverse strand, counting down.
GGAGTCAACAACCATGGTAGGAGCATACATGGAGAGTTGGTTAAACTTGAGTCAATACTCTTGGACTGTCATGTTACCCTTCCTTATGTTCATTAATTCTTGAGCCTTTGACTCTCTCAACTCTATCAGGAAAACAGTCTAGAAAAGTCTCACTAAAGCAATCAAAAGTGACATGAGTTGAATCTGCACCCTTATTCTCCTTCTACTGAGTGTACAAGATATGAGAAACATCCTTCTACTACTATGATGCTAACTCAACCGGATCATTCCCAGTGACTTTTATTACCTCAAAGATCTTCTTAATCTTATCCAACAAATTCTGAGGATCCTCATTTGCTTGCGATCCTAAGAACTTAGGAGGATTCATCCTAACAAAGTCACGGATCCTTGCTGCCATTGATCCGCCATTTTCATTCACATGAGCATGAATCTGATTGTTCTGGTTAGTCATACTTGAGCCAACATATGTATGGCATTTCTGAACTCAGTATTGTAGATCTACAGCTGGAGGAGCTGCGTTTGCATTTCTGCGTTCGCATTCCAATCGTTAGCTCTAAGAGGAAGCATGATCCGAAACTTAGAACATCAAGTTAGAATGGAATAAGATCGTACCTCACGCACGATAAGTACCAAGAAAGTGAAGTTTTTTCCTAAAACAACTCATAGCCTCCCTCTTATTAGATGTGGTGAACTTCACACCCATGAAAAGGACTCTACTTAGTGCAACTTTTCAGACATCCTAGGACACTTAAACCTAATGCTCTTATACAAAGTTTTGTCACGCCCCGAGCTACCCATCAAAAGCAGACAGAGAACCTAGGACCACAAGTGATCCCAATCTAACCCTGCTGGCATGATCATGAGCACACTAAAGATAATAAATTGATGGGGAAGCTAAATCATAATTACATCTTAAAAAATGGGGAATACCCATATTCTATAATTGAGATATTTGAAAAAGAATGTTTAATACAAAGGAAGTATTAACTCAATACTAAGTTGAATCTCATTATGTTTGAAATAATCCTCTAAACTAGACTAGAAATACTAGGACAAGCCCCAGCTAAATCTAGCAAAAACAGAAACTAAATGACTAAAGACTGAAATGAAACTCATAACTATTGTCCTCGGAGAATGAGGACTCATAATTGAATTTGCTAAAGTGGAGATCGAAAATCGATTTATGCGTGATCTTGATGCTGAGAACCTGAACCTACATCACGAGAAGATATAGCGCACGTATGTGTCAGTACTTGAAAGTTACTGAGTATGTAGGATAGAGTAAAGATGAAATAAAACATAATTGAACAAGCATAAAGTCGGGTATAATAATATGACATGATAAACTGAATTTTGAGCAAACTGGATGCAATGACCAATTCATAACATGTTAAAACTTAATACTGATGATACTGATAAATGGTTAATGGAGAGAGTCTGACTGATCTGTGGGAGCTACTAATAACAGATAATAAAAACACATGAGCTAAATGTGGAGTCCGATGTATATGCCCCATCGAGAGGACCCAATATACCCTGCTAAAGGTATAAAGGCAAGCTGGAGTGATCACTGATTACCTACAGAGGGGACTTACAACCTACTTGGCTAGTAGTTATGGGAGTAATTGGGTACGCTGAACCCTAGTCCAACTCGGTATTATGCTATTCCCAATGAATTTTGTAAAATAACTGATTATGTCTGAGTTTCTGTAAATACTGGATAGCTCAAAACTGAACAAATTAACTGAGAATGCAAAAATCCCACGTACCTGGTGATGAAATCCATAGAAAAATACTTATGTTTTGGGGTTAGAACAGCTGGACATAGCGGCATTCTTGAACTAGGGTTCTTGAGTTTTTTTTCTCCTCTCTTTCTTCTTATTTTCTATGTTTTTATTTAATGATTTGACTTAGTAATGTTTTAATTATGTTTCTAGGCTTAAATTGGCTAAAATTTGATGATTTAGGCTCAAGAAACCGTATCTTAAGGTTTAGTAGTTCTGGGAGTAGTTGGGTACGCTGAACCTTAGTCCAACTTGGTATTATGCTACTCCCAATGAATTCTGTAAATTAACTAATTTTGTTCTGACTTTCTGTAAATACTGGATAGCTCAAAACTGAACATGGAAACTTGGAATGCAACAATTAATCTTTTAATTATTCATTTATGACTGAGGCATGTATATCTGAAATGTCTGAAATATTTGACCTAGCATGTGTAATTCAAAAACTAAAGAAATACATAGCTAGGGTTCTAAAATTCATGCAATAAAGTGAATAATAATATGATAATTTGAATTGGAACATATAACTAATAAGTTCATAAAGTTCTCTTGAAGTTCTAGAAACCGTAGATCTAATCATGATATGGAAATCAAGAATCTGAATGAAAACTAGGGACTCAATGGGTAAAAGGAACCCACTAGTGAAATCCCACATACCTGGTGATGAAATCCACGGAGAAATACTTATGTTTGGGGGCTAGAACTGCTAGAGCTTGTGGAGTTCTTGAACAAGGGTTCTTGAGTTTTCTCTCCTCATTTTTTTCTAATTTTCTATGTTTTGATTTAATGATTTGACTAGATATGTTTTAGTTATTTCTAGGCTTAAATTGGCTAAAATCTTATGAATTAGGGTCAAAACGACGTATCTTAAGGTTTTAATGAAGTGGGAAAAGACCAAAAGACCCTTGGATAAGTTACTGTTTGACCAAACGACGGCCAGGACAAACGGTCCGTCTTCAGACCGATGCTCCGACGTTGGCTTTGTCGATTGGGCCTATTCGACAGGTCTTTACTAAAATGGGTATAACTTTTTACTCGGAGGTTTTGATTTTAGCAAGGTCGGTGGCTATGAAAAAATAATTCAATTATCTATCTGTGGGTGGGTCATGAGGAACTTAATTCATTTTTTTATAAGAGTTATCTCCATTTTAAGTTGACCCAACTACATTTCCCCTTAAATGTCTGCAAATTTTCCACGTACGGTATGACCTACGGACCATGCTGGTCATCCGTAACTTTTGTCAGAGAGTGGGTGAATGGGGGTCTCGATCAACAGTCACAGAATAAGGACCGTAAGTCCATCCGTCGTCTAAGACTTAACCAATTTTCTGGGCTGAAATTTTTGGGAGTTTCTGATGCCATCGACGGTTGTGCAAGACCGACCATGAGTCAGGCTACAGTCTGTCGATGCCATAGTTTGTTGCACATGCAGATTTATTTTGTAAATCTGTTTTTTTGTCTACTTTTGCTACGGAGTTTTACAACCGGTGCATGCATGCGTCCAATATGAACAAATAAAAACATCATATTAGTATTTCAACATTTCCTTTGAGGTACGTATAAAAAACTTGTTTTGTTGAATGCATATCAAGTTTATATTCCGGCATTCATTACATGTGGTGCTCTTTTACAACCCATCAAATATCAAGCTTTGGTATTTCAAGAGTCATATAAACAAATTTATGTTGCTGCCAGAGATTATTCTGTTCTTACCACAATTTTGGCTAGGTTTGCTCATTCATATAATGGGACGTCAATACCATAATTTTCTGGGGTTGTCCCTCATCATCACAAAATCAAGATAGTAGTTTTAAAGTGTTGTTTCCTGTTTAGATTTAGCAAAATCAAAGGAATTAATTCACGTCACAAGCTAATTCCAACAAAAAGAGGCAGCTTGTGAATTAAAATTTGTGGCAGAGATCAACCATTAGATGCAACTCAATTTTCTCCTCTTAAGTAATTCATATTTCCTTAAACCACTCTGACAGTTAAAACTCAAACATTACAAAACGTAAAGACAAATATGAGAGGAAATTGAAAGATAATGGCACCTAAGTTTAATAAGAACACCCTATGTTTGTTTGAAATGAACTCAAAATTAGAAACTCACAACCTATAAAGAGATGAAGAAGTAAGAGTCTTAAACGGAGAAATAGAAGTTGAGTGAGATAGATTTAGCTAAAAAAAATAGAGGAAGAAGATGATAGGAAAAGACTTGAAGAATAGAAAAGGAAGTATGTGTTTTCATTAACAACGTACGAACACCTTTGTTGGTAGATCACTAATTAACTAAATCAAAATAGATGAAGATGAACCAAATATGATAGTTGACTAGTGAAGTTTTAATTAGCTCTAAAAAGAAAATGAGAGTATAATTACGCTAAAGTTTGAGAAAACTTTGCAAGGCAAACTTCAAGTAAAGTTGAGAGAAATAGAAAATCATATATATATATATATATATATATATATATAAAACCAACTTATGTGATAATTTTTTGTCAAACTTAGAGATGAATAAATTAATTTACTTTGATTTAGGTGAAGGAGATGAAGGGTACACCTATTTATAGTTATGATTTATACTCATCAATTAAATATTTCAGTAATTATTATTTCTATCACAAATAATACTACTTTTGTGTTCGTGTTCACCCATAGTTGATAATGATTCACTAGCTATTCTAAGGAAGACATATGTTGATCGAATTTCTTTTTACAATTTTTTTTATAAAATACTATTGTCAATCGACAACAACATCTTTATATGTATATCTGTGTAAAAATATTGAGGCTACAATATCTTAGAAATAAGGCAAAAATTGGAAGACATGAAATTTTTTTAAATTTTGTGGTATAACATATTAAACAAAAAATTTATTTCTCATGTTGACTCTTAACATATTAGAATAATTGTATAATTGAAGAAGTCATTCGAATATTACTTTTGAGATTCTTTTGATATAAGCTTGTATTTTTTCATTTTAATTTCTATGTAAATCATCGTATAATATCTATTAAGTATTTATATTAATATAATTAGTGTGACATACGTGTGAACCGTACATAATTGAATATATAATTAATTAATCATTATTAAAAGTAAATAATTTATAACATTTGTTCACTAAGTCAATTTAATAATTAATAATAATGTCCAAACTGTTAACAAAATAATTTCCCCTTACCAGAAAAAATGTTAGCGTAATAAATTTGAAGATCATTAATGAGTATACATTTTCTCAGTATCATTAAGCTGCCATAACGTTTTTTTTCCTTAACCAATGAATTGAGATCACATTCCCATCATGCACTCTCTACATGGAAGCTTTCGACTTAAGTTTTAATTATGTTTTTTTACCCTCTCGTGAATTTAAATATAGAAAAGGGCCTAAAATATCTTTGAAGTATCAGAAATGATATAAAATTATCCTCCATCCACCTATTGGCTTCAAAAATACCCTTTTCACCCATATTTGGGTTTCAAAATTAACCACTTATTTAGTGATTTTAAATTTAAGCCTTATAATATTTTTTTAATACATGACCTCAACTATTTTTTATAATTTATGTTATTAATATAATTTATTAACAAATCTAGTACCCATCCATTAATAATTAAACCACATCCAATCATTAAAACCGCTCCAATAGTAATGCACAACAAAAAAGCTACTACAAAAGAGTGTTTCTACTAATTTGAGGTGAAAATGTCTATAGAAGTACATTATCATACATTCAAGTCCTCAATAAAAATTACAACTCAAGTGTCTAAATAAATTTACCGATAAACTTAAAAATCTGACTATGTTCATCTTAATTATTCATTCGTCTGAATTATGTGATGTTACTTAATAGATAACTTTTTGAAAAAAAGAATACATTAAAGTTTTAATATTTAAAACAAATAATACATATTTATAAAATTACTTTTAAAAAGCATAAATTAATTCGAGAGGTGCTACTTCTTTACCTTTAACCATAAATTTTAAATTCAAGCTTGAAAAAAATTCCTATTGAAAGTGTCCTCATAAATAAGAAGCTCAACCAAAATTTAATCGGGGCTTCAATTCAGACTCAATAATTTTGAATGTCTTTCATGAATCGGAAATTTCGTCGTGCTTTAGTAGTGGTTAGAGTGATTTTGATATTAGAAATGCATGGTTTACTAATTGGGGGGAGCTTAATTAGTAATGGGTGGGTAGTGGGTTGGTTTATAAATAATATTTATAAATTAAATTATACCAAATAGTTGACTGCCAATTACTTCAAAAAATATTTTAATAGTTTAAATTTGAAACCGTTAAATAAGTGGTCAATTTTGAACCGAAAGGTGGATGACAAGGGTATTTTGGAGCCAATAGGTGGGTGAAAAGGGTATTTTGAAGCTAATAGGTGGATGGAGGGTAGTTTTGTGCTATTTCCATTACTTCAAAGATATTTTAGGTTCTTTTCCAATTTAAATATTATAAAACATATAATTATTTAAATATTAAATACTATCATTTAAATTATATGAATGTTTAAAGATTTTTTTGACTTCATTCAATTAATTTTTAATTAAATATGTAATTTGTTATAGTAGTTAACTTACATTAGAGGGTGACTAAATAAAATCAGTAAGTTAAAAAGTTAGAATTAGGAGTACAAAACTCATCGTTTTTTTTTTTTATGAGTATCTCTATATAGCCAAAATTTTATTGATTCAATGACGTATAAAATTTATGACTCGCAACAAATTTTTTTTTAATTTGAATTTTTATTTATTATTGCTTAAGAAGTAAGTGTTCTTGGACATAAATCTTCAAGATAAAAATATACAAGAACGTAAATGATACTTAATAATGCAATGAATAAATAATATTGTAAAAAAGTATTTCTATCTACTCTTATAGAAATTCTTGAAGATTCACTTATCAAAATAAAGATAAAGAAATATATTATGGAGTAACACATTATAATAAAGTAGCTAAATCTTTTTGTCTAGTCTTATCAAAATACTACTTAATGTATTTGATATTCTTGAAAATTGTTCTATCTTCTCTGCTTTCAATTTAATTGCATTATAGTGATATGTTGTTTATATAAATTCATAGAAAGTGTTTGCAAAGAATGTAACACAATTTTTTGGGAATACTAGAAAGAAAAAGAATTGTCAAAATTCTTTCTTGTTTGTATGTCTTTTTTTTCTAAATCAATTTTTTGATGTACACAACTAATTTTGTTATTCCTTTTGATACCATATCAGTTCGTTTGGTGACTTTTTTGTATTTCTTAGCCTTTTGTACATTTAATGTAATTGAAAGAATATTGATTGTATTGAAGTGTTTTCCTAATAAGTGAATACATGGGAGATATATATAGGTGATATAGGAAGGAGTACTAATCCTAATAGGACTAGGATTAAGGAGTACTAATCCTAATAGGACTAAGATAAGTACACAGTAAATACTATTATTATTTAATACTATTTATTCAATACTATCTGTTATTATCCCCCCTCAAGCTGAGCTGAGCGGAAGCGAACAGAAGCTTGGAATTGAGGTAATCGTGTTGTCGTCTCGGGAGAGGCTTGGTGAGAATATCAGCCGGTTGTTCTTCAGTGGGTACATACTGCACAGTCATGGTGCCGGCCTGAACTTCATCGCGAACAAAGAGACAATCGGTATCAACATGCTTCATTCTGGTGTGTAGGACAGAATTCTTGGCCACACAGATCGTTGATTTGTTGTCACAATAGAGAGCAGGAACAGTGTGAGTGGTGCGGAGTTCGCGAAGAATATATGTGACCCACATGGTCTCAGCAGCAAAAAGAGCAAGGGCGCGATATTCAGCTTCAGTCGAGGACCGAGAGACCTTGGGTTGTTTTTTTGTACACCAGGAGATCAGGTTCGGCCCCAAAAAAATGAGAAATCTCGATGTAGATTTTCTGTCATTTTTATGATTCGCCCAATCTGAATTTGAGAAACCCCGAAGCTCCAAGTCCCCGGGTCAAATGAGTAAACCACGACCAAGAGTGCCAAAAATGTACCTGAGAATGCGTTTTAGACAATGGTAATCATGTTCACTTGGTTGATGCATACGCTGAGCAACTCGGTTGACAGCAAACTGGATGTCAGGACGAGTAATGGGCAGATACTGTAGAGCCCCAATGAGGCTGCGGAAGTGGGTGATATCGGCAAAGGGGGTGTCAGCTCCATTCGTAGACGAAGAGACTGCCATCGGTGTTGGTTGACTGGTGCATTTTTCTAGTCCAGCTTTCTGCAACAGATCTCGAGCATATTTTGACTGATGAAGAAACAAGCCGCTGCCTGTCCGAGAAACCTCCATTCCCAGAAAATAATGTAACGGGCCAAGGTCCTTCATTTTGAAGGTAGTATGCATAGCTCGAGTGACATCCTGAATGAGAGCTGCAGTAGAGCCTGTAATAATGATATCATCTACATAGACAAAAAGAATGACTGTACCGTGTGCTGAATGTCGAGTAAACAGACTCGTTTCATGTACGCAACACGTGAAGCAGAGTCCCTGGAGGAACGTTTTCAGACATGTGTACCAATCACGGGGGGCTTGCTTGAGCCCATACAGAGATTTCTAGAGTTTGCAAACATGAGGGAAGCGGGGATCAACATAGCCCGGTGGTTGCGTCATGTAGATAGTTTCATCAAGCATGCCATGAAGAAAAGCATTGGAAACATCCAACTGATTGATGAGCCAATTGTTGCGCACGGCGAGTGACAGTACCAAGCGAATGGATTCCTGCTGAATAACAGGATTGAATGTCTCGGAGTAATCAATCCCATACTCCTGATTGTAGCCTTTAGCAACCAAACGAGTCTTGTACCTGGGAATACTATCATCTGCATTATGTTTAATTTTGTACACCCATTTACAGCCCACTGGGTGCCGCCCATGGGTCTTAGGTACAAGAACCCAAGTTTTCTGATCAGTCAAAGCCTTAAACTCGTCATCCATAGCATGACGCCAATAAACATTTTTTGAGGCAACAGAGTAGGTTGTTGGTTCACTATCGGGAAGGGGTGTATTTGGTAGTATGGTAGCCTGAAAGGTTTTGGGTTTAAAGATACCGGCTTTGCCACGGGTTAACATGGGATGAGTATTGGAGGGTGGCACGGGCGGTGATGATTCGGGGGTGGCCTGGAAAGACCCAAAACGGATCGGGCTGGAGATGTTGTGGGTATGAGGTGGTTCGAGTTGGTTGTGAGTGTGGGTGGTGGTTGCGGGTGTATTGTGGGTGACGGTCTAAGGGGTGATGAGGGGTAGTTGGGTAGTGGGTGGAGTTATGGGGGAAGTTGGTGAGGGACCCTGTAAGTATGTTGGAAAAAGGGGAAGGACGCCAATAAATGATGTATTTGTGGAGGAGGAAATAGACTCATAGGGAAACTCATTTTCGACAAATTTGACATGACGAGATATGTAGACTTTATGAGTTTGTGGGTCAAGACAGCGATAACCCTCTGAGGTAGGATGATAGCCCAAAAAATACAAGGACGGGATTAGGGTTGTAATTTGTGAGTAATATGAGGGCGTAGCCAAGGGTAGGCAAGACACCCAAAGACGCGGAGGTTGGTATAATTGGGAAGTTCTTGGTGAAGGAGTTGATAGGGTGTTTTGTTGGAGAGGGTGTGACTGGGCATTCTGTTAATGAGGTAGTTTGCGGTGGCTAGAGCTTCTACCCAAAAGGAGACAGGGAGATGAAATTGATGTAGAAGAGCAACCACCGTTTCAATGAGATGGCGATGCTTATGCTCAGCCACCCCATTCTGTTCGGGAGTGTATGGACAGGTTGTTTGATGTATAATCCCAGGGATTGCAGAAACTGGAAAAAGATGTTATTTACATATTCCTTTCCATTATCACTTTGAAAAAGTTTAACAGGAGAATTGAATTGTGTTTTGACCATTTTTTCAAAAGTGACAAAGGTGGTGTATGCCTGTGATTTGTGTTTTAGTGGGTACAACCAAGTGTATTTTGTAAAATCATCCACAAAACAAATATAATAGCGAAAACCAACAAATGAAGGAACAGCAGTAGGACCCCATAGGTCAGAATGAATAAGTTGAAAAGGTGCAGTTGTACGCTTCTCAGATAAAGTAAAAGGTAATTTATGAGATTTAGCAATTGAATAGGAGTCACAATTGTTTACATGAATGGAAGAAAAACCTAATTGAGACATTAAAGAATTTATTATTTGAGTAGACGGGTGACCCAGACGACTGTGCCACAACAGACTGTGGCCATCAACCGAAAGAGCCGTCGGAGCCACAGGAACGCTTTCTGAAACTGGGTGGGCAGACGAACTTGTGCCATGAAGAACGTACAGACCATGCTCACAGGGGCTCTGAAAAATCACCTTCTTGGTAGTATTGTCTAGGATCTAAAAATCATTAGAGGTGAACAAGAGTGAGCAATTATTGTCTTTTGTGAAATGGTGAACTGAAAGGAGATTGGTTTTAATAGAAGGGACGTGGGTAAGGTTACCTAGGTGAAAGATAGCGGTGGGGGTTTTAATGGTACCCGTGCCAGTGTGAGAAATATTAAGGGACTCACCGTTGCCAATAGTAATACCATTGGAGCCATGATATGAATTTGGAGTGTTAAGCTTGGATAGATCAGAAGTAACGTGCATGTTGGCCCCAGTATCCAACAGCCATTCAGAGGAAGGGCCGGCTTGAGATGCATAATTGGCACGGTTATCACTATTTCGGCTCTCCTCATATCGAAACCAGCAACGAATAATGGTGTGTCCTGTTTTCTGATAGATTTGACAAGTTGGACGATCCCGCTCGTAAGTGCCCTGCCCGCCGCTGGAAGATGACTGCCCGCCGCTGCCGAAGGAGTGCTGCCTGTTATTGTTGTCGTGCTGCTGACCGTCATACGGCGGACGACTTCCTACCGACCGCCGCGCCCGCGGCCTCCGCTATTTCTGCCGTAGTCGCCGCGGCTCCCCTGCCGGCCGCCACCACGCCCCCCCGCGATAGTTCTGGCTTGTTGTGAGGGCGGTGGCCGGCTCCATAACAGCGGCTTCTCAGAGAAGAAGTTTTCTCTCTAGATCCACGTTGATTTCTTCACTTTTTAGCCACGAGGAGAGAGTAGCCAGGTCAACGGGCGTTGGACTGATGCGAACCGCCTGTTTAATGGAGAAGTAAGCTGATGGGAGCCCCCGAACGACGCACATGACGAAATCTTCATCGGGAATGACTTCATTCACGGTGTCGAGGGCTGTGATGATGGTGGAGACCTCGTCTAAATACTCCTCCATAGTTTTTGTGCCTTTGGTAATTGTGTGGAGACGATCACGCAATTGAAAAATATGAGAGTGGGAAATTGATGCATAGCGTGTTGCGAGGGCCGTCCACAGGGCTGAAGCAGTTGTGTAGGATCGGACGTGTTTCTGAACAGTGGGAGAGATGACCGCAATCAAACATGATCGTATCTGGTCATCCACTGCTTTCCAGGTGGCATGGGTCGGATTGGTTTTTTCTGATTCGTCCGTGGCGGTGATGACTGCCGGCGGCGGTTCTGTGCTTCCATCGACGTATTTGAGAAGGTAATTGGCCTCAAGGGCTGTAAGAACGGTGATTTTCCATGTAGGGTAAATTATGTCTGATAATTTTTTGGGAATCAGGGCATGAAGATGCTTGAGAAGGAGTTTAACGCCAGAAGGAAGGGAATCGAGAGGATCCACCTCGGTTGTCATGGATGCCGCCGCCCAAGAGAAGAGAGGGAACGATCGGTGCCCTAAAGAGAGAAAAAAACCTAGAGAAAAGAAGATCTAGGCTTTCTGGCTCTTGATACCATGAAAAAATATTGATTGTATTGAAGTGTTTTCCTAATAAGTGAATACATTGGATATATATAGATTATATATATATATAGGGGATATAGGAAGGAGTACTAATCCTAATAGGACTAGGATTAGTACACAGTAAATACTAATATTATTTAATACTATTTATTTAATTCTATCTGTTATTAGTAATGTTGTTGCTTCACAATATATTTACTTGATATCAGCATGAGTTGATATTTCAGTGATTATATATTTTTACTAGGTATTATTACTTTTGCTGCTTTTTCATAATGCATATCCTTTTATCACTACATTATATGAATATATTATATCAATAGATTAAAATCTTATTCATGTTATTTGAAAAATATTATATTGATTGGTAGGGAATACGTGTCCAGAAACTAGTATTGAATAAATATGAGATATAAGAAATTAGATTCAAAATGAACAAATTCAAACATAACTGAACCTGAAGAATGAGTGTCAAAGGGATTGGTCAAGAAAAATCTTCTCATGTTCCGCAGATTAAAAATTTATAGCCCGACGATAATATCATAAGATCTAGAGAGAAGAAAGTAGTTCTTTTTTTCATTTAACTTTCATTGTACTTGTCATACATGTTCTAACTAATCCAAAAGCACTTTTGACGACTCCTAATAGAACGGAAAAAAATGAATAAGAACTTATCTTTGAACTTAAGTTTATATTGTTAAAAATAGGTCAAAAAAAAGGAAAATAAAATTGGATCAACTCTTTCGCTACTTAATAGAAAGCAATCTTAAGATATCATAGGCATATTTTTCTTTTACACTTTGGCTACTCTTAAAAAAAAGCAATCTTAAGATATCATGGACATATTTTTTATTTTGTCTTGCTAAAGATTAGAACTTTAGTTTGTACTTTGTTTTACCGCACTTGGTGCTATACAAATTACCGCACATGGACATTGTAATTTCTAAATCAAATAAAACTATAATGAACACTTTTAGGTAAACCAAAGATGATCATACGGAGGGCTGGAGTATATGGACTTAGATTCACTCTGCCATTAATCTTTTCTCTAACATTAATAACTTGAGAGTCTCTTGCCAGATAAAAGCATGTTGTAGCTTATTTTTCTATTTACTGATAGTCTTGATTACTGGGTACAAAAAATAAAACATGATCAATAATACATATCATTTCAAGGTCAAGTGAGTGGTGCTTTTTTTACATGTAGTTAATGTAGGATCTGAAATATGTCTCAAAATGGCCTATGCTGAAATATTTTGCTTTTATTTTTTTATGGTAGTTGGGAAATTTAAAAATTCATTAGCTTCTTACTGATAGCACCTAATGACTAACTCCAAGTACAAAAACATACATCAATGCTAGAAGGGTGATAAACTTGAAATCCAAGCTTCAATCTTCATTGAATAGGTTGGTGAGACTATGAATAGCTAATATTACCTTAAATTGAAATAAACTTGGGAATAAATAATAATCATGCACAAAGAGAATGCAAAAAATAGTCATTTTTCTTCTTTGCAGTAGAGACTGCAATTTACCAAGATCTCCAGCAACGTCATAGAAAGTATGGAAACCAATCAATATGATAATTCATAGCTTATCCTCTATCTTGAAAATGATTCAAACAAACAGGATATTCACATGAACTTGGGGTTTTTATAATCCAAACAAACAGTACATTTCATGAACTTGTGGATTTTTATGATTCAAACAAACAATATTGCATCTTTTTTTGTACTGAATATAGAAACTTACGCCTAAGAATTTAACTTTGTTTTGTCAAATGGTTCTTAATCACAAGAAACAATAGTTAAGCAAAGATAGATTAAGATTGGCATTTCAAAGAGAAATCCAATATTGACAGAGTGAAGGTGAAAGTTGTTAACCATTAGTAAAGATAACGAATAAAAATACCAGAGCAATTAAAACAAACGACTTAGAGACTTACCAGAAGAAGATCTGAAGCAGTCAAAGAAATAATATGGGAAAGAATTTAAAGCTGATTTTTAGTGGAAGCTTTATTAGACTTTAGAGAACACATGAACTTGGTAAAATCACCACAAAAACCTCTATATATCAAAGTTATACACATATTAGTTTCTATTTTCAAACATGCATGGGAAAATTACATAAGGTTTATGATATGCAACCTAAGAATCCAAAGAATAATGGAAAAAGCTACCATTATAGGTTCTTTTAAAAAAAGTAGGACACATTACAAAATAATTGGGGGAGAAGAGGAACTAAAACTTGGTATAGCCAAAACAACGATTACAACAACCACGAAGAAAATTTTGAGATAAAAAATAGATCCAAAAAACATTCATCAGGATCTGACTAAGAGCAAAAGCTAGCGATAGAACAAATCTACAACATATGTTAGAGTATAGCGATGAATAAGGAAAGAAAGTATAAACTAGATACACACATGAAAAGTTAATTTACAAACTTACCCCAAAGTTAACATTAGAATTACCTATTTCCCTTGTTCATCAAACCCTACTCCCACTTCTAAATAAGAGTAATAACATTTATAACGTTGTACCCAATTTTAACTCGACGTCAACTGATGTGCAATATATAGTGAATTAGGGCATCATTTTTGCTAAAGTGATGCAAAGTTAACTTTAAATTATTGTTTAACCTTATGAAAACATAGGTAAAAGTTCTAATTATCGTGAAGGAAAAAAAACATACTTTAAAATTAGTACATAATTAGTTGGCAAAAACATAGGTTAATTAGTTTTAAAATGAGCAAATTTGAAAGAAAATATGTTATAAATACTTGTGATATGTATCTTCAAAATGAAATCCTACATATTTTGCAACAAATCAGAAAAATAATAAAACCAAAGTCGACCAAAGAAACCTTAATCCAAGGAGTTCAAAACTTATTCATCTTTAATAAAAGTTCACTTCCAATTTTTTTAATGGCGTAAAACTTTCAATGAAACTTGTTCATTAGACATTTTATAACCAAAAACTTTTCAGTGAAGGGATTTAATCAATTTTTTTCGTAAAAATACTAATGGATCTAAGTAAGGTGTACTAATTCATTTCATCGAATGGCTGTAAAAAAAGTGAAAATTCCACGAAAGCCAACATACGTAATCTATTAATGACTAAAGTAGCTAGTCTTAAAACAATAGAAATGTCAAAGACCAAATAAGTGTCATGTTATATCAAGTCAAAATCTTAGAATGAACACAAACATAATAAAGTACTGACTAAAAGAGGAAAGTTCATATTAAACATCCACATAATGGGGCATGTTTTCTCTCTCGAAGCAAGTTAGCTTAGCCTGCGCCCACAATGGGTAAGCAAGCTCATATGTCCACACAGAAAGTTATAATGGAACAGGAAGCACTGCACATGAAGGTAAACTCACAGGGAGGAAGAAAACCAGGTCAGGGAGAGGGAAAACCAACCGAAACAACTAAAATGGCAACTGAATCGAGCAGGAAAATGAATGCACTCAAAGAGAACATGCAGGATTGGTACAATCAAAATGGATATATGTTGACTATAACTGGTAAGTATTCTATTACTAAAAGCTATCAAGCACTTATGGGGCCCAAGCCTAGATGGAATATTGCGGAACTAATTTGAACGTCAATGGCTATACAAAAATATAGATTCATGACATGGCTAGCAGTTCACGAGACTACTCAACAAGGAAAGAAAGTTGAGAATGAGGATTCAAGCGGAGGATACTACATGTTGTTTATGTGAGGAAAAAGTTTTGAAAACTAATGTTCATCTATTTGAAGATTGCAAATGGACATCATCTGTGTGGCTTATGCAACAGTGGACAAAAGTTCCAATGTGAATATTAGTATTGTACAGTTCCTAGAAAACATAAAAAGGAATCTAATCTCACTTGGTTTGTTCGAGCTTAGGAGAAGTAAATTCAACGGGTTATGTTTTGATGAAATTAGTGAAAAATTAGAGTGCCTCTTGTGGAATCATCCCAACCATAACATGTTGCAACTTTTGATGAATCAAGGACACTCAGCAGCAGATTCGATGAAAACCACCTTGGCAGAAAAACTGCAGCTTAAAGATCGAGTTGGGTTTCCAAGCAATCCATTGTCGTGAATAATAGGATGACTTAGAAGAACTAGAAGAAATATTAATTAAAAAATGTGAAGAGAAGGAAGTGTTGTGAGCACCACAATTCATGAGAATCTATTGTAACTACACCTAAATGACCATCACTTTGCACTCAACCCCTTTATAAGCCTTAAAAAGACCTCTTTGATTTTTAGAAAGTGGAAACAACTGTTGACTGGAAAATAATCACTATAAAAAATTCTCAAATTGCCAACAAATTTTACTAACAACTTAAATTAGTTAGTATTCTACAAATAAATTACAATTATATTTCTAACTGACTTATATTTTAAAACTCAACAACGAAAATTCTAATAGATTACCAACAAAAATTATACTAACTAAATATTTTTGTTGGAAAATACGCGGGGAAAAATGATGCAAAATTTAGCAATATTCTATCAATGGATTACAAACTGAAATATTACTAGTGCACACCTTTTTGCTAATATTATCAATGAAGTATATGGCAAAAAAAATGTTTATATGATTTATTATCATATTACAAATGAATTACTAACAAAACATTTACGAACGGTAATATTTTGTTGCAAAATTTACCAACCATATATAAACATGTTGGTAAATTAGTAACAAAATATAATTTGTTGGTAAACTTGCCAACCGATATCCAATTAGTTGAAAAATTCACCGACGAATAAAGATTGTAGTTAGTTAATCACAAACATCATTAAAATAGTTGATAATATACCAACCGCTCACTAATCAATTGGTAAAATTTGATAACATATTAATTATTAGTTTGTAATATTTCATATTAATGTTTGCTTGAATATTAAATATTACCAATTGTTATAAAATTTATAGGTAAATTATTAATTACTAAATTATATTGAATAGTTTATAAACTTAAAAATTGAAGTTAATTTTTTTTTGTAAATCAACGTCTACTGTTTAGACTTTCATATTCTGAATGTATTGTTAGGTGCTTTAACTTTTAAGCTTTTGTGAAAACTTCACTTTGAAAAATATGTTTTGTAAACGTGCTAATATTAGAACTCAGTCAATATCTTTGGCTTCAAAGGTTATTTTTTATCTGATAGGAAGGTTGCTTCGTGTTTTGAGGTTTTCATTTTTTTTGTGTCGTTAAATGTTTGAAATCTTTTGTTTTGGCTAAAATTTGACTTAGGTCAATGTTTTTTTAACGTGCTCAGATGAGAATTTAGTCAGCTCAATTAACTCCAAAGGTCAGCCTTTTTTCTTATTTGATGGTTTGTTTGTGTGTTGAGGCTCTCCTTTTTATTCCGTGCCATTAGGTGTTTTCACTGATAAATTTTGGCCAATATTTAAGTTCGGTCAATATATTTGTTAAACGTGCTTATATGAGAATTTCTCCAATGAAATTAGATGCGGAAGTTAATTTTTTATGTGATAAGATAAAGGGTTCAAATTTTGAGGCTTCCGTTTTAAATGCGTGTTGTTAGGCATTTTAACTTTGATGTTTTGGCCAAAATTTCACTTTAGTAAATATTTTTGGTAATCATGCTCGAATCAAAATTTTATCATCATTGTTAGCCATTTATGTTTAGTTTGGGTCACATAGTATTGTTGCTTCGACTTTTGGGACATCTATTTTCCGTTGGTATAATTAAGTGTTTTAACTTTTAACATTCGGTTAAAATTTTAATTAGGTCAACTTTTTTGGGAAACGTAGTCAAATTTGAATTTTGTCAGCAATTAGCTTTATAAGGTCACTTTTCGTCTTATAAGATAGTTTATTTAGATCTTAAGGTTTTTATAATTAGTTTAAACCACATTTAGGTGTTTTAACTTTTAATAATTAGCAAAATTTAACTTTGCTTAACATTTTAGTGAACATGCTCTGATGAGAATTCCGTCATCGCAAATATCTTTGGAAGGTCATTTTTATATATAATAGGATGGTTGGTTCATGTTTTGAGGCTTCCATTTCAGTTTGTGTTGTTAGGCATTTTAACTATTATGTTTTGTCCAAAATTAGTTTCAGTCAATATTTTTTATGAACGTGCTCAATTAAAAATTTTGATATAATGATATGTGTCTTATCGAGATTAACATAACTTGTTATCATAAATTTTGCACTCTTTCATTGAAATATGGTTTATAAAATTGATATTATTATTTTTGGATTTATATTCGTGCTCTTAGATTTTTAAATGCAATAAATTAATAATATTTACAATTGAATAATGGTTTAGTTAATAATATTTTGAACTTATTGTCAATCAATTACTAACCTAACATCGAACTTGAATGATATATTACCAACAAAGTAACAATCAATTACAAAGTTTTTTAGAAAAACAAATAATCATGCTAACATATTTAAAATTAATCACCAACAAGGGTTATGTGGTGTAGTGGTAATTACTCGGAGTTGTCATCATCCATACCAGATTCTTTAGCAAGTACCTCAGAGGAAGTAAAATCAGTGGGATGCAATCAAACATCTCTGGAGTCTCCTCTTGCTTTCCATCGCTAACTGGGTCTGGATCCCAGATCAACCTTTGCGAAGATCTTTTGATTCTATTTCTCAGCCCAAAAATTGATCTTTGGACTGGTTCTTAGCATGTTCATTGTTTTAGTGGTGTAAATATTGTAGTTGGTTTTCCGTAGAAGTATTTTGAAATCTTACTGGTGAAATTTTTAATTCTTTTTGTTCAATCAAAGATTTTTCCCTTACTCGAAACTTACAGCAGATTACTTTTTCTTTTGTAACATTTTCATTTACAGTGACAGTTCATGTTCTGCTTAGTATTTTGTCTACTCAAAACTTACTAGCAGTTCCTTTTTGTTGAACTTTTTCATATATTTTTCATGACTAGTGGTGAGCTGCCAAGCTAAATCTTGGGATGCGCTATGTTCTGTGCAAGGTTGCACAATATTCATCATTTGGTCAGGATTTCAACTTGATTCAAGCGGTGAATGGCTTTCATGTCATTTGTATGATAAGTTAAAGATTTTGATGGGCTTCATGACAAAAGGAAGATTCAAAAAGGTGTAAGAAACAACAAAACTTGTTGGGAAATACTAATAAGCTTGCAGATTCACGGTCCAACTAGAATAGTTGGCTGGCAAAAGCCTTTTTAGACTCTTCGTAAGAATATTGCAATCAAAATAAGCAGGACAGCTCAACTTTGTCCATTTGTTTTGTCTTCTCACATCTATCTCATGGTTACCCGCTGCCTGCTCCAAAACCTCACAAGAAAACTTTGGTGACACAATAAAGTCGGAATACTCAATAACATGTGTACCATAAATTTGTATTTGTAGTGAATGTAAGTTGTGTAGTAAGGAAAGTATAAGTTCATAAAAGAGGGCAAGTAATTCGAACATAAACTGTTATCAACAATAATTGGTAAAAAATTCACTTTTAGGGATTGATCAGAAGTTTACAACTCTTGCAGGATAAGAGGAAAAACAAAATGGAAAAATAATAGTCTCCAATATAAACTTTAACACTTACTTCCACGTCTCCACGGAATTAAGTAACAATTCACTGCTTATATTCCTGCTCCACTATTTTGTCTCTCTGCTTAGAAATTATCATTGTACTAACACTGATTAATTGATTTTTAGGCCCCCCACGACATCAATATTACATTTGATAGATGGTTTACTAGTATTCTTATTATTGCATACTCTGAACCTCTGTTTGTTTGTGTCTTAGCCGATGGACTATTGAAACTTGTATTGTCATAACTTTATATCTTCTGTTAGTGCCTACAACTGCTATGTTTTTTTTTTAAAAAATAAAGTAAATAAAATGTTGTTGGCCTGCTTTAGCATTTGATATATATTTTTGGTTCACTTGGGGTGTTGCCGACTTAGTTGTTACCAGCAGGTGTTGTTAGATTTTAGCAAAACTGCAGCTTTACCTGCTAACATGCTTATTTACCTGCTAACCTGTTGCTTTACCTGCTGAAATACTACTTTAGCTACTGCTAATAGATGGTGAAGTATTGTTAAGGGTATTTAGGTGTTTAGCTGCAACTGTATAGTAATATGATATTTACAGATTCTTCTTTTGTTAATCATATATTTATATAAAAGAGAATCATAAGCTCGCCTATGTGGCGTCACCACATGCCGATATTCTCTTTTAACTTATTTATTTTCAAAATTGGTGTTTTTGTTTCATGAAAATTTGTGACTTTTATGAAAAGTTGTGACTTTTACAAAAAAAAATTGAATTCTATGAAAAGTTGTTTACGAAGAGTTACGACTTTTATGTAGAGTTGCAACTATAGTGAAGAGATGCGACTTTTATGAAGAGTTGCAACTTTTATGAAAGATTGTGAGTTGTCCAAAGAGTTGTGACCTTTCCGATAAGGCACAATAAACATTTATTCACAATAGACGTGATAATCCCATGTATTGCTTCAATTGAACATTAGTTTGTGTCCAAAAGAGTCCCTCTTATTATGTAATGACTGGTCAGAAGGCCTATATTGAAAAAAGTTGGATGATATCAAAAGATTTATTATCGAATCTACTAACTAGTTCAATTTAATGCTTTAGTCTTTTAGTTCATGCGAGAGAAGGAGATACATGAGAAGAGCATCTTGACATTAGTTCAGAGATTGAATATAATAATTGATGTGGCGCATGCACTTCATGATCTTAGAATCTCACCTTTTAATAATTAAAATGATAATTAACATATAAAGATCATAATAGTTTTGTTGGATTAAGAATATTTGTACATCTAATAGCTTAGAGAATATGCTTTTGTCAGTAAGTCTAAAGAAACTATCTCTACTCGATCCTATTCAATGCATATAAAATGCACTGGCATAAGAACTTGAAACTATATCATTCTCATAATCAAGATAAACTGCATATTATCTTGTTCTACAATCGTACCAATGAAATGTCTAATTCCCATCTTAGATTGTGAACAGAAAAACGTTATACTTATAAGAACTCATGATTTAATCTTCGGCGTAGAGAATAGCAGAAGAAAAGTATTATCAGAAATGTTCTGCTAACCCAAGATCGTTAACTAAGATCGGAAGATTCAACTAAAGAAGAGGAAGCTAGAAAGATGAACTTGTTTATGAAAGAATACTCTTTTATTAGGTTGTTCTTGGTTTTTTTGAATTGTTGACAAATGTACAATACCACCCATATTTATACTTGTTCATGGATACTTCTAGAAATTCTTCTAGATACTTCTACAAATAAACTTCTAGTGAAATTTATTTTCTAGATATCTAGATATTATTTAAGATAATTATCCTAGATATTATCCTACACTATTCTAGAAACATTACTAGAACAATCTATCGTATACCCCAAAAATCAACTTTAACTTTTTCCACACTCCCCCTTAGAGTGTTTTTGTGAAAACTATCCCACACTTTAGCGCAAGAACTCAAACGAAGCTTTCACGATGTCTTATCAAGATCTCAACAATTTCTTTCGAAGTTCTCTTGGTTCTTCAATGATGAAGATTCCACATAAATAATTGATCCATGGGAATTATCTCCTTGTTTAATACTCATACTCGCCCTTTTTCTTATCTTCCCGACATTTGTACTATTCCGATAAACATATGCAATGGACAAATATGGAAATCTAGGGTTTAAGATTCTTGACCCCGTTCCTTGTACTGCATCTCCATAAACGAAGGAAACTTTTATTGGTATCACTTGCTTCATTTCAGTTGGTGATGAATTGATCATCAATTTCTTGCACAAGATCCACCATCACATTCTCTTTTCATCTCTATAACACTAAACCATTTTCGGCCTACAGCAACACCACGTAAGTATAGCCTAAACTAGCAAAAAGTGTGACCTTTGATAAAAGGCTACACTTTTGGAAATTAAACAACACTTTTTAGGGGCTGCCCAAAAGAAGCGTAACCTTTGACATTAGGCAACACTTTTTAAATGTTGCCATTTTTGGCAACACTTATAAAGCGTAGCCAAATAGGTATAAGGGCACGCTTTGAAGACGTGCATTAGCAACACCTATTTTTTGTTAGACTACACTTAAAAGCGTTGCCTTTTCAGATTTATTGGTCACACTTAAAAAGTGTTGCCTTTTATTGGTCATCTATTGCAACATTTATAAAGTGTAACTTTATATCTTATCTATTGCAACACTTATAACGTGTTACTTTATATATCAGCTAGAGCAACAATTATAAATTGTTACTTTATATCTCATCTATATCAACACTTATAAAGTGTTGATTTTATATCTCATCTAGAGTAACACTTAAAAAGTGTAACTTTATATCTCATCTATTGCAACACTTAAAAGGTGTTACTTTATATGTCAGCTAGAGCAACACTTTCAAAGTGTAACTTTTTATCTACCTAGAGCAACACTTACAAAGTGTAACTTCAACATTTATAAGCCTACATGTAGCACAAATATATAATATATTTACATACATACAAGTGACCTAAAACACAAAATGAACTAATTAATCATTAAATTGAAGATAAATATTTCAAATAAACTTCGAGAAATATTTCATGTACAACCAAAACATAGAAAGTGATTGCTTAAAGATCTCTAATATCAACAAGTTCCAAAAACCCAAAAGTGTTATTCAAACGTATATGACAACAATACAGAAATGTCTTCATCTTTTGCTACAATGGATCGAGTTTACTTATGGCCAAATTCAAATTCAATTACCTACATTTTCCTGCACATTTAAAATAAAATTATAAGTTTAGAAGTATCCACAAAAATCAATACATAACAACATGACATGATATTTTCAAAGAACTGCAGCATAGTGCAGCTGCTGAAGGAAGATGGGGAAGTCTGACTAAGTGTGGGGTTACGGAGTCCACGATGGTCCGTCGAGTCTGTGACGGTCCGTCCTGCAGGTTCGTCATGAATTTCAGAGAAGTACTCTCACTACCCATATTCCAAGAGTTTAAGTGTTTTGGAACGAAGACCCTCGACGGACCGTCGTGTCTGTGATGGTCCATAGGTGGCAGCGTAGTGCAGCTGCTGAAGGAAGATGGGGAAGTCTGACTAAGTGTAGGGTTACAAAGTCCACGACGGTCCGTCGAGTCTTTGACGGTCCGTCCTGCTGGTTCGTCATAAAGTTCAGAGAAGTAATCCTAGTACCCATATTCCAAGAGTTTAAGTGTTTTGGAACGAAGACCCTCGACGGACCGTCCTGTCTGTGACGGTCCGTAGGTGGCAACGTAGTGCAGGTACTGAAGGAAGATGGGGAAGTCTAAGTGTGGGGTTACGGAGTCCACTACGGTCCGTCGAGTCTATGACGGTCCGTCCTGCAGGTTCGTCATGAAGTTCAGCGAAGTAACCATTAAGGATCTATCAAACATAATAAATCTACCCACAAGATCTTCTATTAATGGTCAAGCTCTAGATGGTTTCTCTACCATACAAAGGTAAAGGTTTGCAAACCATTAAACTCTATACTAATAACAATAGTATTATAATTGTCTAGCATGTAGATATTTTAATCACAGGCTGCAGCACATTAATACTAACAGCCACAACCACCTAGCTAAAGGACACCAATATTAATAAAATAGCAATAGCTTTATAAAGGTGCAGACAGACCATTAAAAGACCAGCTATAATATCCTTTATAGTGAGCTTGATTCAGAATTTAAAGGTAGAAAATAGTGTCATCATTTTTTAATTGAACACCATTGGCATCTGCCATAAAACATATGCTTTAGCCACAGACTCCTCAATTGCACAATACTAAAAGAACAGTTATTCAACTAACGATTCGAATACTTAAACCAAAAACAAAAAAATTCTTAACAGTTATAAATTGGTGGACTAAACTTAGACAAGTAAAAATAAGTTTTGAATTTCATTACCAAGAACACCAACTAAACTAGAAGAAAAACAATATTGATACTATTAACAGAGAATTTGAAATACAAAATACCTTTTGAATAACCGAATCTTGAGCTGACCCCGAAGAATATGGAAGATTTGTGCCTCTTACAGCTTGTGCTCTACTTGCATCAATAGGTGAAGCAAGGTTAGATCCAACACACCCTGGTATATCTTGAAAATTCAATCCAGGGTTGTTTTGCAGCAATTGAGTGAATAAATATCGCATTTCTTCTCTCAATTCTTCCTTTAGAGAAGTGATTTCATCGGCATGCTTTTATTTTAGATTGTTAATTTCCTCATCTTTCTTCAAAGAACTTATTGTCACTGATCTACCATAGCACCTAACTCGACCAGGCTACTCCTTTCCAAACACTGCCCTAAATGCATCATCAACTGTTTCCCCAGAATTTTGGCGATTTTGAAGTTCAGCCTATTGAATAAAATTGGCATCCATAGTGAATTGTAAGTACTATTTCATTTCCAATCCAATGATAGCGATCAAGCATTAAAACATTATGAAAAATTTTCGTAAAAAATAATTAAACAATGTCGACAAATTGATATCTCCTCGAACTTGCACAAGAAGAAGAAGAAGAAGGCATACGTGATTAAAATTTAATGTAGTCAAACTCCCCAAAATATAAATGTTAAGTCTGAATAAAGTTCACTAATAATCCTCTTTAAAAAACTTACTATTGCAACTTGGGTATCAGCCTGGATTTCCTTTTCCGTCTTGGTACGAGTTGCAATAAATTTTTCAGGCTTTGATGGTTCTTCGTTGTTGTCTTTGGCTGCACGCTACATATTATATCAAAAGAAATTTTAAAGAATCAGTAAGTTCTTATAAAGTACAAAAAAATAAAAATCAATTTTTGTATGAAATGTCAGCTAAGTATTACCAATGCCACGCATACTCTAGCAAAATTAAAAGGTCCCATTCGATGCCTCCACTTTTATTTTTTCCTGTTTTGAGAATTCATCTCGCATATAGCCTATTGTTTAAAACAAAGAGATAATTGAATTAATATGTATAAAAAGAATAGATATGACACAGAATTAGTCGATGAGTGGAAATGCACCATTTTAACGTTACTTGAACAGTTGGGTGTTTCCAATACTCGATCAACTGGCGGAATTGATTATGTGGAATGCCATCAAGACATTTTGCTAGCATATCCTCAAGGGTACTGTTTTTATCAAAAAAATTCTTTTTAATTTTTTGCTTGTGTCGCCTCCAAGCATTACAAACACCAGTCATCACCCACTTCTTTCCTTCTACTGGAAGTAGAAATTTGGACTATGCAAAATAAAATATATTTAGTTTCAGTAAGTAAAAAAAATATGAATTCTCAAGAGTGGTTGTTTTTACATTGACGTATTCCCACATGCGCTTTTTAGTATCCTTTGGCACCACATGCCAACTAGCGTACATCAAGCTGATGAATCTAGGATTCCTTACAATTGTTCCTATAAATTTGCTTATTTGTGACACTATCTTATTAGTTGGTCCCACCGCTTGTCCTTTATCAAATGTCACCTCCTTTATTTCTTTCAAATTTCTTGCATGAATATCCTTACATGTTGTATGTCCTCGAACTTTTTTTGGCATCGACATTTCTAGATTTATGTAACATACATGAAATAAGATATTTCTTTTATAATGAGTTCTAAATCTTACAAGGTTTAAAACATACCTTTTGTACTACAATCAATGTCAATTTCCTCTTCTTGTTCCACACGATAATCCAATCCTTTGTAATGTTCATTAATAATAGGAGTATGCATAAATTCGACATCACTTGTTGTGTTGTTGTCACGTGTTGTTTCATCATCTTTGTGTATCCCTTGATCTTTTAGAAACTGATCAAGAGTACTAGCTGGTATGACCGGCTTCCTCTTTACCTGTTTGCAATTCGGTAGATCAAGAATATCATGTCGTACCTCTCCATTACCTAGTGTTGTTCGAGTCGCATGTTCTGAAGCAGTAACATCTTTATTGAATGACGTATGGAACCTAGAATTAATCATAGGAAGTTTAGTTCCATTATCTTGAATGGACTCTTCAAATTGAAATAACCTCTGTTTAGTTTGTCATTTCCCTGCAATCATACGTGAGGTTCTAAGATCTTCCCTTGAAGACGATTAAATGACTGATTTGTGCCCAAGCAATTTACTCTTTCCTTTATGTGGAATGAAATCCTCAAAATTCTTTCTTTTATGTGATATTGGTGCCTCCTCTTTCTTAGCTTTATCAATGCGTTCATTTGCAAGTTGTTCTCTCTTAATCTTGAATTTGTTGGCCAATTCAGCACTTGATCGGTATTGCATATCAACATCAAGATTCTTCAATGGACTTTGAGATTTGTTTGGATTCAAACCCTTTTTCTTTAGCATTGTTGATTGATTCATTATTTTTGCTTTGTTTAAATATCTTCAATTTGTTTCACAAAATAATAAGATTGTTTAAGTGAAAGAAGTAGCATCAATGTAATTTTGATATATGGTTCACAGATGGATAGCTTATTATAGTAGATTGCAACATTTGAGTTTCTAAAATTTTCAGAATTTCTATAATATCCAAAACTTCCAAAATTTCCTGAATTTATACATTAAAGTACTGTATAATATTGCATAACTTATACAAAACAGAGGCCGTTGGATGCATCCACATTTAAAAACTGGAGAGCTTCTTATTACTTAAATTAATAAAGGGTAAAGAGTTGTACCTCTCTCAGAGCGACAAACTCGGGACAATGACCAAACCAGAAGCAACTTCAAACTACAGAGCTGAATGCCTCTAATGCCAATTGCCTGATAATAAAATGAAACCAGAAAGTATATAAATAACAAACAACCAAATCAAGCAAAAATTAGCTAGAAGTATAGGTTCCTCAATAAAATAATAATCAGATAAGAAGGAAAAATATTACACTCCACACATTAGATATATTAATGTATTTTACCAAAAAAACTATTATATTACAAAAACAGTGAGTGAGCACTATATGATCATCACAACATTAATGAAACTCATGGTGTGTCTTATTCAGACTCTTCTTCAGACTCGACTTCATCATCAGACTCATCTTCATACTCATTTTCAGACTCGTCTTCAAACGCATCTGAGAACTCATCTTTGTACTCATATTCAGACTCATCTTCGAACTCATCTTCAAACTCCTCTTCATACTCGACTTCAAGTTGTTGATTGACAAATTCCTCCACAGGCACATCAATGATTGTTTCTGGTAAATCAATCCTTGTTAAGAGTACTTCACCATTATATTTTGGTATAGATGGACCCTTCGAATGTTTAGATGGCTCAGTTTCATAACTTTGTGGGAGATTAGATTCAACTTCATCACCCATATTAAACAAGTATCTTGGAAAAGTCTTCATAACATAATGTTTATCTTGATCATATGGATCTTGCACATAGAAGCATTGGTGTACTTGAGATGTAAGCACAAAAGGCTCTTCCTGAGAGCATCTCTTGTTAAAATAGACATCTTTTTCAACCTCGTACCAATCACACTTAAATAAAACAACCTTAAAATGGCTGTAATATTTTAATTCAACAATATCAACTATTCTACCATAATAAGTCAAATCTGCAACAATCGGATTTTTATCCTTTGAGCTTGCAAAGCTTGTATTTGAGGCAATTAGTGTAACACCACTATTTTGTGTTTTACGCCTTGCATCACGCTGCCTAACATGGAATCTATATCCATTTATGAGATATCCAGAATATCTTTTTGCAACAGAATTTGGTCCGCTAGACAATTGTTTTATCAAATCAGGCACATCCTCTTGCAAAGCACGAGTTTCAAACCACTGAGAGAAGTTTTGACAATGATTCTTGGATTTTCTCCATTTAGATTTTTGTGACTGATTATTAACCTCTTGCTCATGCTCTCTACAAAACATTTACTATATTTGTTAAAATAATAAATTAAATAAGATAAAAATTAATTATACAAAAGGAATGCTATATTCAAATTAAGGTACCTAATATATTCTTGAACATCGTCACAATTTCCCAATAAGTATGCATGTTCCTGACTTAGTGACTTGTCATCTAAAATGATTGGATCAGTTTTCTTTGCTCCTAAAGGAACTCCTTCGTTAGAAAAAAAACTCACAGGTTCTGCGTGACTTGGGTCACATTCATCATTGTTTTGCGCTCTCCTATTAAATCTGGTATGCACACCCCGATGCAGATATTTTGAGAATAAATTCATGCAATCTATTCCAACTCGTGTCTCTGCTATGCAACCTTATGGAAAATGCCTATTGCGAATTTATGATTTGAATGTACCCATTTCTCTTTCAGTGCAATATATCCATCGGTATTGCACTGGGCCGCCTAATCTCACTTCATTCACCAAATGAATAGGCAAATGAATCATTATATATAAAAATGAAGGAGGAAAAATTCACTCCAACTGATTTACTGTTTCTACGATCTCTACTTCTAAGCAATCCAATTTCTCCAATGTGATTACTTTTTGGCACAAACGATGGAAGAAGGAACTTAGACGAAACAAAGGAACAGCCACATGATCAGGAAGAATACTTTTAATTGGTATTGGAAGCAAGTAATGTAACATGAAATGAGCATCATGGGTTTTATAATTAGACACCTTTCTTTCATCCAAGTGCACACACCTAGATATATTGGAGGCACTACCATCAGGTAGCTTGACTGTCTTTAAAACTCAAAAAAAGATGGATTTCTATCCATTTGTCATTGAGAAGCATGCCTTTGTAAACTTTGTTCTCTTACTATCTTCTGTATCTTGTGGATGAAGGTTCTTCCTCATTCCCATATCTTTCAAATCATACCGTGCTTTTGCATGATCCTTTGTTTTTCCTGAAATATCCAAAAGAGTTCCAAGTATGCTATCAACTATGTTCTTCTCTATGTGCATTACATCAAGGTTGTGACGTAACAAGTTGTGCTGCCAGTAAGGTAATTCAAAAAAAATTGACCTTTTTTCCTTGGGCCATCATTTGATCTCTTTTTCTTATTCCCAAACACATTTTCAAAATCACGTAAGCTATTAAGAACATCAGTTCCCTTTAAAGGAGCTGGAGGAGGCCTAAATTCAGTTTTTCCATTGAATGATCTTTTGTTTGATCTCCATGGATGATCCATCGGTAGAAAAACACGATGATCCATATAGTACATTTTCCGACTATGTTTAAGATAGCGAGAATTAGTGCCATAGTTACAACAAGGGCAAGCAAACTTTCCTTTTGTACTCCAACCAGATAACATAGCATATGCAAGAAAATCACTGATTGTCCACATAAGAGCTGCCCGCATTTGAAAAGTTTCATTTCTGGAAGCATCATATGTTTAAACCCTGGAATCCCATAATAATTTTAACTCGTCTATCAATGTTTGTAAGTAAATATCAATGTCATTTCCAAGTGATCACGGTCCAGGTATAAGTAAAGAAAGTATGGAATATTCAGATGTCATGCACATCCAAGGTGGCATATTATAAATCATCAACATAACTGGCCATGTGCTATGTGATATACTCATGGTTCGAAATGGATTGAATCCATTACTTGACAAGCCAAGTCTCACATTGCGACAATCTTGTGCGAAATCTGGATGCACCCTATCAAAGTCTTTCCATGCTAGACCATCAGCGGGATGCCTTAACTTTCCATCTTTAGAACGTTCCTCTTCATGCCACCTCAAAGCATCTGCCGTCTTTGAGCACATAAATAGCCTTTTGAGTCTAGGAATTAATTGAAAGTGTCTCAAAGTCTTTGCAGAAACTCGATGTTGTTTTTTTGAAGACTCAAGCTCACTATCAACTTTAGGAGCTTCAATATATCGTGAAGCTCCACAAGTATGACAAAATTCGTCATCCTTATGATCATTCCTGAAGAACATGCAATCATTTGGACATGCATCAATTTTATCATAATCCAGACCAAGATTCTTAACCATAGACTTGGTTTTATTGTAAGACTGAGGAATTTTAAACTCGGGCATCACCTCTTTTAATAACTCTAGAAGAGAAGTGAATGATTCATTGCTCCATCCATGTAAACACTTCAACAAATATAAGCGAAGTGTGAATGATAATTTATAGAAACCTATACAACCAGAATATAATTCTTGGTTTGCCTCTTCAAGTAAGCTATAGAATTTCTTGGCATCTTCATTTGGACCATCATAAACTCCTTCAGCCTGTGCAACATCTCTAAGTTGATCATTCAACAACACATCAATATCATCACACGAGTAATCCATATCATCATCAACATTCAACTTGATATCCCATTCCCCTGATTCATCCATCAAGTATAGCCTTTAACGAATCCATGGAACATTAGATGATCATACACTACATTCCTTCGGTTTCAAAGAATATTACAAGATTTCGCACATGGACACTGAATTTTCTCTCCATGAGGATCTCCATAAGAGTAAGCAAAATCTATAAATGATTCAATGTCATCAATATACTCTTTGCTATACCTTGCTAAATTCATCCAATCCTTGGATTGGATATGTGAACTCTTAGAAGATGATATCAATATTTAGTCTTTAAGCAATAATCATTAACCAGTTAACAAATACGTTTTAAAAGTCACGAGTAATCTATCAGAATCATGTGTTATGAGATTATAAAAGTTTCTTACCTAGTCATGAGGCTTTCGCTATGTCAAATCAAGCCCTTAATCCTCCACAAATGTTTTTCAATGTTGATGATACTATAAATGAAAAATAAGTACAATTAATAGGATATACATAAATCTGTCCATAGATAAATGTGAAGATTTTGAGCGAAGAAATGCAGAAGAGACCACCTACGGAGCTTGTGACGGTCTGTCGTGCTTGTGACGGTCCGTAGGTGGCAGCGTAGTGCAGCTGTTGAAGGAAGATGGGGAAGTCTAACTAATTGTGGGGTTACGGAGCTTGTGACGGTCCGTCGTGCTTGTGACGGTCCATAGGTGGCAGCGTAGTGCAGCTGCTGAAGGAAGATGGGGAAGTCTAACCAAGTGCGGGGTTACAGAGACCACGAAGGTCCGTCGAGTCTGTAACGGTCCGTCCTGCAGGTTAGTCATGAAGATCAGAGAAGTAATCCAGTACCCATATTCCAAGAGTTTAAGTGTTTTCGAATGATGAACCTCGACGGACCGTCATGTATGTGATGGTCCGTAGGTGGCAGCGTAGTGCAGCTGCTGAAGGAAGATGGGGAAGTCTAAGTGTGGGGTTACAGAGTCCACGACGGTCCGTCGAGTCTATGACGGTCCGTCCTGCAGGTTCGACATGAAGTTCAGAGAAGTAATCCAGTACCCATATTCCAAGAGTTTAAGTATTTTGGAACGAAGACCCTCGACGGACCGTCGTGTCTGTGATGATCCTTCATACTTGCCGTCGAGGGTAATGAAGAGAGCAGAAGTGTGGGACGACAAAGTCCATGACGGTCCATCGTGGCCACGACGATCCGTCGAAAAACCTCGTTTTTGAGGTTAGACTCCGCATTGTTAGACGTTGGATTATTAGTTAGACTCTTCAATATTATTAGGTTATCTTGAGACTTTTATCATTGAGTGTTTGTGATTTTTGTTGATTAATCAAGCGAACTTTAGGATTTTCGTCTTTCTCATAGAAGTAAGTTTGAGCGTATCACTCCCTCTCTACCCCTTCTAGACTTGAAAAATATATCCTATATCGTCTATCTCTAAGGCATATGATTCATTTTCTATATAGTGCAACTCCAAATACAAAGAAAGTTTAGCAAATTCATACTACTAGGTGATCCCAAAACAACTAAGAAATATTCAACTAAAGTTTCTAATGTACACTTGAAAATGCAATAGAGAAACAACAAATGACTTCTAACACTTCAAGGCATGTAGTCGAAAAAAGAAACATTTTACAAGCAAATAGCTACAAGACATAATCAATTTGGTTAACAAAGGAACAAACCAAGCTTAAGGTGAGCGCAACTATGAACTCAGGAAGACTAAAAAAATAGTGACATTAAAACAGACATTTAAAACTTTTCAAATTCATGTAGAGTAGCTACTTACAGTTGAAAAAATCTATATTAGGGACAAAATATCATAGGTATCGCCACTTCAACAATTTAGTTCTTTGAAGTAAGACGACTTAGCTACAACTCAGTTCTTCATATCAAAACCTAAAAGCTATAATTAAGACTTTTTGAGATAAAATTTCATACCTTACAAACACTGTTGCAACAACCCAAGATGTGAGGCGTGTTCATGTGTGAAACATTTTATTCATTTGTGAAATCCGACGGAACAACTCGTTAACAAAGAATCTGTGATGAAAAGAGCAACTCATCAATAAAAAATATGTGACAAAAATCACTTTCTTCAACACTTCGATCTTCAACAAGGAATCTGTAAACAATTTTGACAGAAAACTGTAAAGGAAATCGTATTTTCGTATTTGGGGAAAAAAACATCTTACACTAACAATGCTTGGAGCGTAGAATCAGTTGGTCAACATCTGCTCAGCTCAGCTCCTCTGATTTTTAGCTCCTCCAATTTTGGAGAGTAGAATCAGTTCAGCTCCTCCGATTTTCAACTCTTCTTCAGTCTTCAGCTTCCTCTCTTCATCTCCTCCGATTTTCAGCTTCCTCTCTTTGATTTTCAGCTCATTCAGTCGATTTGAAGTTCTTGAGAAAAGAAATCATGTGGATTTTTCAGCTATATTCTGGGGCGTATGTTCTTGAGCGTAAAAATCGTAGAAATGTTGGAGTGAATATAATATTTTGGTGAAATTTTATTAGGCCACACCTCTAAAGTGTTGTATTTACAATTGTAAAAATAGGACCCTTTAAAAGTGTGGTCATATATATAAATAATTGTTGCCATTAATTTCATACTATGACAACACTTAAAAAGTGTAACCTATACCATTAAAGGGTACACTTTACAAGTGTTGCCAATATTATCGTTGCCAGAACATAAAAATTTAGGCTACATTTTAAAAATGTTCTCAAAAAATTTTTAGGCAACACTTTTCAAGCGTTACTCAGATTTAGTGTGGCCATAGGCCTAAAATGGTGTAGTGTAAATTGTTTTTCATCTTTAGCGATTCCAATAACTATGTTGAATGTCTCTCCACATGAAATTTGGTCTTCAAGGTCAGCTTCACATCTATATGATATCCATCATTTCATTTGCTTCCAATATTTAAACTAAGCCAATACCGACATTGATATTACTGACAATTGATAAGAGACTTCAACTTTCCATACATATTCCTCAATACATTCTCCATATATCTCATCATTGGCATATATATTTCCAGGCAATGCTTGTTCAGAATTTCTTTCCTTGATTTCTTCGATAGAAGCAACCATATCGCTATTATGAAAATCTTCAAGAGTTCTTGCTTCATGTTGATGATATTAATGTCTTGCTTCTCCACATGGTTGACTGTATTGTGTTATGAATCTTCGATCCAATCTCTTTCAAGGTAGATGGAATTCATGGCATCTATTGCTCGAGCCTCCGCTACTAAACATTGTTCCCTATCTTCTTCTTCTTCAAGAACTTTTTGAGCCATATTGCTCTCCTTGGCTCGACAATATCTTTTTATATGTCTAACATTACCACATCGGTAGCATTTGAGAGACATATTACCATAATTATTAGAAGATTATTCCTTTTCTCCAGGCTAGCTTGAAACAGCCGAGCATCGGCAGTACGACATATCTCTTACTTTTCCTTTGAAGTTCCTCTTGTGAAATTCTCATTAAGAACATCTCATAAATACTCTCCCACAAGGTATGATTCCATACATGCCTTCCATACCTTATAATTGGACTGATTCAACAACTCAATCCCCAGTCCATTAACATCGCTGCTAAAATCCATCAACGCAAACTAATTGAATCTACCACCAACCCGATATTGAAAGAACACTTGCAATCCAATCTAGAGATATGTAGAGAATAAAAGAAGAATAGTATAATCATGAAACCTTCTCCTATACCAAGATCGTTAACTAAGATCGGAAAATTTAGCTAAAGACGAGGAAGCTAGAAAGGAGGAATTTCGTTTATGAAAGAATACTCTTTTATTAGGTTGTTCTTGGTTTGATGAGTTGTTTACAAAACTGTACAAGACTGCCAATATTTATACTTGTCCATGGATGGTTCAAGAAATTCTTTGAGATACTTCTACAAAGAAACTTCTAGTGAAGCTTTATCTTGTAGATATTTAGATATTTTTTAAGATAATTATCCTAGATATTATCCTACACTATTCTAGAAACATTACTAGAACAATCTATCATATTCCCAAAAAATAAACTTTGACTTTTTTCACACTCTGTGTATAAGCTAAAACTTTATACACTAAATCATCTACTATAAATGTTAAATCTAAACACATGGTTAATAGTATATCTCTCAACAATCTAGCACTAAGATTTTTAACCATCACGATTGTTATAATGTATTATATTTAAATGCATGCTTAATAGTATACATCCCAACAATATATATCCCAACAATCTCCCATTTAGACTTTTAACAATCATAATTTTTATAATATACTGTATCTAAATGCATGGTTAATAGTGTATACCCTAACAATCTCCCACTAAGTTATTTAATCTTGAAAATTGTTAGAAAACTATTTATAAATACATGATTAATATGATATATCCTAATAACCTCCCACTTAGACAGTTAACAATGCATTTACAACTTTTGTAGATATTTCTTTTATTTTTTTAATCAAAAGGATTTTACCAAGTTGTTTTCTTATGCAACTTCGTCTACTACTAAGTCGTAACTTACCGATTTTGTATTAGATCTTTAGAGGCTTTATCATGAAACCCTTCAAAAACTTACTTCTTTACATGATTTTTGTTATGAAATTCCTCTTAAACAACAAACCAATCAATCTTTATTATGATTATCTCACTACGACTAAGTACTAGTATTATAATCACACTTTCATGTTCTTGAGTTTTAATATTTTCTTCAAAATCGTTCGATATGTAAATGTTTACAACTTTTCATGAAGTGTTCTTTTAATTTGCTTAACATCAGTTCAACTACTTGAGATACTAGTTTTCTTATGTCTAGTAATGTTTCTCCAACTACATAAACACAATGAAACATCAATTCTGACATGCCCATTAGATTATCTTGAGCGTAAAAGTTTATAACTTACTCATTTTTTATTCCTTTGTTCAATTCGTATAAAACTAATTTAATTTAAGGATATTGGTTTAGTAAATGATCCTTTTCTATAAATCAAACAATTGTGTTAACAATTGCCTTATTTTCTTTAGATCATTATAATAAACATTCTTTCATTCTTTATTTAAGTACCACACACATTCCGTTTTTAATTTCAATTTTTTTATTCTCCCAATCAGCACATGTGCTGGACAATTTTATATCCGAACATGTCACTGGTTGAACTTACGTCAAATCCAACAAGATATTCTATAGTTTTTTAAGGTACTGAATTGTAATAAATTGAATTCAGAATGTGATATGTAGTTATTGGAACCCATCTAAAAATAAATAAAATAACTAATAATAAGTCAATACTTAATCTTGTAATCTTCATAAGAGTCTACTTCTTTTATCTTCTACACCAATATGTAACTATTCTATAACATAAGTGACTTGTGAGCACTGTAGAGAGTTTTACGTCAATACAGTCAAAATGTACTGACTATATATTTTTCACGATGCTATTTCATTTGTCTTAAATATTTTGATCAATTTATCAAGACATTAAGAATAAAAAAGAATCAAAAAATAAGTATTCATATCATGAGTAACCCTTTGTAGAAATCTCAAAAATACTCAAAGATACCTCTTGCCTGAATGTTCATTTACCTCACAAGTCAAAATAGAATAATTCTAACTTAACGCTTCAACTTTTTTCTTATATTCCTTCTTAACAGACCTCACATGTTGGTAGTGTCTTCACTTTCAATGAAGTGTGATGTTCATCCATTAACCAACCTCTATGTTCTATTCCAAATTTATAAATTAGACTCTAGTGTACAATGAGTTTCATTCAATTTAAAAGATTCTTTTTTTATGAGATAGATTAATAAAATTCAATACATGAAAGATAATACTATTAAAAAAAATCATGCATCCATATACCACAAGAAATAAAATATTAATCAAACTCAATGATAGGAGAATTACAAACAAATATATTAAATATTCATCTCTTATATAGTTAAAATATAAATAATTCCTCATAACATAAAGTACTTGTACAATGCATTTTTTGAAATAATATCTTATCTCTATCAAAACAAAAACTTATGTAGCACTAAGTGGGTGTGTAAAGTCTATGGAGAATTTGAGATCTAATAAATTAAATAGATTATAATATTTTGACTAATCCTAAATAAAGAAATGCAGGGCTCATTGATACATATATATACATGCATCTTGAATAGACAATCGATGGGATTGGAGAACTTCTCATGCAATACACATGTAAAATGACCGATTATTTACTCCATAAACTTATATAGACCTAACTCAGATGGAGAGTCTAGTGTTAATTTGTGTAATACCCCGTATCCAAAAAACAAAAAACCAGTTTTCAGAAAATCTTCAGGTGCAACAGACGATGGCTATCGACGGACCATATCTTGACCCAAGGTCTGTCCTTCACATCTGTCGATGGGGTGAGAAACCCCCAAAAATCTAAGTCTAGGAAAATTTAACTAAGTGCGAACAATGGGCGGACCTACGGTCCATAAGTCATACTACTGTCCGTATTCTACATCGTCGATCAACACCCCTTTTACCTATTTTATAACAAGAACCATGATTGACTAGCACGATCCGTAGATGGACCTACGAACCGTAGGTGGATGTTAGCAGACAGTTAGGGGGGGGGGGAATGCAGTTGGGTCAACTTCAAATGATCATAAATTTTAGCACAAAATGTGTTAGGTGTCCCATGACCTACCAAAAGATAGATAATTTAATTAGCTTTCCATAATCACCGACCTTGCTAAAATCAGATCTCCAAGTAAAAAAGTTATGCCCGTTTTAGTAAAGGCCTGTCGAACAAACCCAACCAACAGACCCAAACGACGGACCGTTGATTGAACGATGGCCCGTCAGTCTAGGTCCTCGTTTGGTCCGACAATAATTAACTCAGGGGTCTTTTGGTCTTTTCCCACATCATTTAAACCCTAGGATTTGTTGTTTTGACCCTAAATCATCAGATTTTAGTCACTTTAAGCCTAGAAATATAACTAAAACTTACCTAAGTCAAATCGCTAATCAAAACATTGAAAATTAGAAGCAAGAAAGGAGAAAAAGGTCAAGAACCCTAGTTCAAGAACGTAGCAAGGTTCCACCAGTTCCAACCCCAAAGTCTAATTGTTTCTCCTTGAAATTTCTCACCATCTGTGTGGAATTTCAATAGTTGGTTCCTTTCACTCATTGAGTCCCTAGTTTTAAGTCAGTTATTGATTCTCTTATGATGATTTAATTTAAAGTTTCTAGAACTTTGGTAAAACTTCATAAATTTATTAAATTTATGTTCCAAATTAGATTGTAAAGTTATTGTTCAGTTTATCGCATGGATTTCAGAACCCTGACTTTGTATATCTTTAAATCTTGAATTACACTTTTTAGGTCAGATATTTTAGCTATTCTATTATACATGCCTCAGTTTTAATGCATCATTATCAGATTAAATGTTGCATTCTCAGTTTGCATGTTCAACTTTGAGCAATCCAATAATTACAGAAAATTCAGACATAATCAGTTAACTATATCACTCAATGGGAGGAGCATAATATCGAGTTGGACTAGGGTTCAACGTACCCAATTAGTCCCAGAACTACTAGTCAAATAGCTTGTAAGTCCACTCTATGGGAAATCAATTTAGTGATCATTCCAGCATGCCTTTATACCTTTGGCAGGTATATTGAGTCCTCTTGGTGGGGCGTATACATAAGACTCTACATTTAGCTCATGTGGTTTTATTATAGGTTATTAGTAGCTCTCACGGCTTATTCAAACTCTCTTGCATTAACCATTTATCAATATACTCAGTATTCAGTTTCACAATGTTATAAATTGGTCATTGCATTCAGTTCGATCAGAAATTTAGTATATCCTATTCATATTATTATACTTGCTTTTGTGCTTGTTTAGTTATGTTTTATTCTAGCTTTATTCTCTCATACATGCTCAGTACCTTTCAAGTACTGACGCATACGTGGGGTACATATTCTCGTGATGTAGGTTCAGGTTCTCAGCATTCAAATCATGCATAGATCGATTTCTGACTAGTTCAGCAGATTCAGTGGTGAGTCCTCATTCTGTGAGGACAATAGTCATGAGTTCTTTTCAGTATTTTAATCATTTAGTTTCAGTTTTTGCAAGACTTAACTGGGGCTTGTCCCATTATTTCTAGTCTAATTTAGAGGCTATTTTTAGAGATTGTTTCATTTATCACAGTAATAGAATATGTGTATATCCCATCTTTTCAGTTTAGAATTATGATTTACCTTCCGCAACAGTTTATATTCTTTAGTATGCTCATGATTATGCCAGTAGAATTAGCTTAGGATCACTTGTGGTCCTAGGTTCCGTGTTCGCGTCTCGGGCGTGACAGTTTAAGCAAGTGAAAATCCTGTACTTACATTGATCGAATCATATATTACTTAGGTAGGAGAGTTATTACAAATTTAAAAAACTAGATTAATAAATAAATAGTGACTTGTCTCATTTTCATCCGATAGGGAGGAAGGTCTAAGCCACACATAAGCTAATACTTACTATAATCTAATCAAATATGACCAAAAAAACTCATATAATGATCTCGAAAAAATAAATTTCTTATTGGAAAAAATAAATTTCTTATTGGGCATCCATAATACTTCACTATTATGGATGTTTAACATGCAAACCACAGATATGAAAGTATTAGGTCCAGGATGTGCTGATCATTCCCCACGTTGTATTACACTGATGCAAAAAGAGGATATTACACATAAGACTTTTAACTTCCTAAACAATTTGGCGAAATATGAGAATTTTCAAGAGATAGTACAGAGAACTTGGCAACATTGACCAAGCAATGGGACAATGTATGGGATATGGCAAAAGTTACACAATGTGAAAAGAGGTTTAAAGAGCAAAATAGTGTTGCATTTTATGGGGTACAGAGAAGAATAAGAACATATAGACAACATTTGCAAGATATACAGAGTTCTTTGAGAAAACCAGGTCAAGCACATGACATTATAGAGATAGAAAAAAGAGGTATAACTGAATCTGGAGAAATTGATTAATATTGAAGAGAGCATCGTGAAGCAGAAATCAACGGTACAATGGTTACAATTCAGAGAAGGGAACACAACATACTTTCATGCTAGCTTGATGAAATGAGAGTCCCAAAATAGGATCACAAGCTTAATCACAAATGCGGGAAGGACTATTACTAGTAGAACTGAAATTGAGGAAGAGATTACAGGTTTTTACAAGAAATAATTGGGATCTTGTGCCAGTCAACTACCTACAAATAGAAGGGTTATGCAAGATTGTCCAGTCTTGAATAAAGTCCAACAAATCAACCTGAATGCACCTGTGAGTATGCAGTAAGTTGTTGTGGCTTTGAAGAATATAAATTATAACAAAGCCATGGGATATGATATTAATACCTATTTCTTGAAGAAGACTTGGGGCCAGATAGGAGAGGACATTACTTATGTTATGCTACACTTCTTCTCCACAGGTAAATTGTGTAAAGTCGTCAATTGCACCACTGTGACCATTATACTAAAAGTAGATTGCTCTTCCAAGGTATTAGAGTTTAGGCCTATATCCTGTTGTACACTATTATACAAGATCATATCAGAAATGCTAACAAACATGATGCAATGTGTGATGGAGATATTGGTGAATTAAAATCAGTCTGCTTTTGTGACATGGAGGCTGATTAATGACAACATCATCTTAAGCAATGAGTTAGTTAAGGGATATGGAAGGAAGGGAGTATCCCAAGACATATGCTTAAAGTTGATATGGAAAAGACTTATGATTCTGTTGAATGGAGATATCTTAGACAGGTAATGATTTACCTGCAATTTCTTGAGAAATTTATTGAGTGGATATACAAGTGTATTAGTACAGTATCATATTCCATACTCGTATATGGCCATCCTAGTACTCCTTTCACAACAAAGAAAGGACTAAGAAAGGGAGATCCTTTGTCTCCTTTTTTGTTTGTGCTATCTATGGAGTATTTGACAAGACTAACCAAGAAATTAAAGCATGACCCTAACATCTATTTCAACCCAAAGTGTGAAAGAATGCAGATTGTGCAAATCAATTTTGCTGATGAACTCTTGTTGTTCAGTTAGGGGGGGTATTATATCAGTTAGATTGACGTTTAAAATTTTCCAAGAGTTCTTTTTAGATTCTGGTTTAGTTGCAATTGATGATAAGAGTTCTATTTATTTTGGAAATGTGCCAACAAATGTACAACTTGAAATCCTTTAGGAACTAGGTCTATCACAAGGCTGCTTACCTTTGAGATACTTAGGAGTCCCACTGATTTCTAAGAGGGTGTCTATTCTACAATATAAGCCTTTGATTGTTAAGATAATGAGCTGAATACAAAGTTGGACATCCAGATTTCTCTCTTATGCAGGAAGGACTCAGTTGATTAAGAGTGTCTTGTTCTCTATTCAGGTGTTCTGGTCACAGGTGTTTGTGCTACCAAAAAAAGTTATCAAATGCATTGAAAGATTATGCAGGACTTTTCTGTGGACAGGGGGAATAGATGCATCCAGGAAGGCACTAATTGCTTGAGAACAACTATGTAGTCCTAAAACTGCCGGGGGAGGGGGGGGGGGGAGGGGGGGCTAAATTTGCTGGATATCCATGCATGGAATAAGGCTGCAATAAGTAAGCTATTATGGAAACTGAGTACAAATAAAGAAGACTAAGGGTAAAGTGGATTCAAATGTAATATGGGAAACAAGGGACTCCCTGGGATGTTCTATCCCCTCAAGCTTCATGGATTGTGAATAAGATACTTCAGATGCACAAAGAATTGGAGAGTATTGGCTGGAATGAGGAGTATGTCAAGAGTATTAGAAAATTCTCCGTAAAGCATGTATATAAAACCATTAGATGAGAATACCAAAAGGTTGAGTGGTGGAGGATTAAATGTAATAATGCAGCCTGTCACAAGTGGATTTTCATCATATATTTAGCACTACAAAGCAGGTTACTCACAATGGATCAATTAGCAACATGGGGCTGTGTGGAAGTACTCCAGTGTGTATTGTATCGAGCAGAAGATAATACATATTGTAAAGGGAAGCAAGAAAAGGCTGAATATATAGAATGACATTGGCTGCAATATGTACTTCATCTGTCAAGAGAGGAACGAAAGAATTTCCAGAAAATAACAAGAACCCCGAGAATGTTGGCAAAACAGATTGTTCAAGAGGTGCATATGCGAGAAAGATAAAGAATGACATTAAACAGTGTCCTAGAATATTTGAACTTTTATCTTGGGTAGATGCAAGGCTTTAGCTAGAATGGTAATAGTGTAGTAAATGTTTTTTAGTGTAGCAAGCTGATAATGCATAGCTGGGAGATATCCAGTATGCATGAGTTACTGTTTTGTATTGTTTTGGTAATGAAAATATTTTATTTACCAAAAAAGAAGAACTTTTGCTGCTGAGTAATTTTTATAATATATCATCTTTTTATTAAAGATACACGAATTAAGAATAAAGAGATAAATTCTAAAAAAAATTACTTTATTTATGTACTATTTTCCAAAAAAAAAAAACATGTTTATCTAGACACTTACTAAAAAAAATGTTTTTGTATACATTGACTATTAGAATTCAAAGCGTACCTCATGGATATCAATGCATCTTCAACAATAAATTTGGAAGAAGAATGACTACTCATGCAACATACATATATGGTGTGATTTATTCAATTCAACAAATTTAGAACAAAAACTTACTCAGATGGAGAGTATATTTTAATTTAGTTTACTTGCAAAGTTAAGCGAAAGGTGTCAAATAAGCCTCGTTTTTGTTTTTGGTGACATATTGACTAATAGCCGGTCAAATCGTCTTTAAAACGTAACTAACTAATTATGGGATAAAATTAATATTTTCAAAACATTCTAATCTTTTATATATACAAAAAAACGCATTTTTATTATTCAAACCAAATTATTTAAAAAGAAAAATCTTTTCATCTCCCCTCCTCTCTTCTCTCTCTTCTTTTCTTCATCTTCTTCCTTAGAAATTCGGAAATCCGTCATTACTCTTCTTCTGCAGTCGTTACTCTTCCTCTCCAGTCATCCATTACTCTCTCTTCTTTCTGATCTGTTATCGTGTTCGACTAGAAATGGGTAAGTTATTTTTTGAAATACTTAACAATTTTCAAAGTTTTTTTCTTGGATTAATGAACAATAAAATGTGTTGTAGGTGTAAAAAATGATTAATTGACTTAATGGTGTGTATTATTTTATTATTTTTGAAAGAAAATCAGCCAATTCAAAAAATCCTTATTTTGAGGAAATGTATGTGTAATGTTATCATTCAATGAAAAGCCATTGTTTGTTGCTGTTGTTGTTCTTTTATTTGGCCATTTTGTTTATATGATTTTAAAGTATGTTGCCACATTTTAGTGATATGTTAGTCATCTGTTGCCACATATGATTCAAATTTTGCAATAACCAGTACAGATGTCTCAACATATGATGCATCTATCACTACATAAGATGTATATGTTGTGCAACAACAGGTACATATGTGGCAACATAATTTTAATTTATTGCAACAGACTATCCATCGGTTGCAACATGCTGCTATTATTATATTATAATGAATTTTAAAATTGATATGTGGTCATCTGGTGCCACATAAGATTAAAATGTTGCAATAATCTGTATAGATGTATCAATATATGATGCATCTGTTGCTACATAAGATGGATATAT
The DNA here is from genome assembly GCF_036512215.1 of Solanum lycopersicum. Lineage (NCBI taxonomy): Eukaryota > Viridiplantae > Streptophyta > Magnoliopsida > Solanales > Solanaceae > Solanum > Solanum lycopersicum. Next base: position 28,834,759 of record NC_090803.1, on the reverse strand, counting down.
TGCACAACAACATGTACATATGTGGCAACATAATGTTAATTTAACGCAACAAACTATCCATCGGTTGTAACATACTACTATTATTATATTATAATGAATTGTAAAATCTCAATATTTTTTTATTTACCTTGTAGATGAAATGATACAAGAAGTTTCATGCATGACAACAACTCAATCTTCTAACATGAAATGCTCTTTTTGTCTATGCGGAGAATGTGATCAGCAACATGATTATTTTATTAGTCATGTTCAAAAACTCACTGATATTTTAAGGAAATGTCTCGTAATATTGATGTGCAAAGATCTAAGAATACTTCACAACCTTTGAAATGTAAGAGGTTGAAAAAAATCTATTTCTCAAACACTTATATGATTATTTAAAATAAAGAAAAGGAGAAGAAGGCAAAAGAGGAGAAGGAGAAGAAAAAGGAGAAGAATGCAAGGGAGGAGAAGGAGAAGAAGGCAAAGGAGGAGAAGGAGAGGAAGAAGAAGGCAAATGAAGAGAAGGAGAAGGTGAAGAAGGCAAAACATGAGAAGGAGAAGAAGGCAAAACATGAGAAGGAAAAGGAGAAGAAGAATAAGGCAAAGGAGATGGAGATGGAGAAGGAGAAGGAGAAGGAGAAGCAAAAAGCGAAAAAGAATTGGAAGAAAGTCAAAGTTGTCAGTTGTGATGTGAAGAGAAAATATTCATTTGAAGGTTATAACATTGACGGCGAGGGTCCAACTGAACTAATGTCATCCTTCTCGTAATGGATTAAAGAGGGTCTTTACAAGCATCATGCAAAAAAGTAAGTAAAGTAAAGCAAGTAAAGTCGTTCAAGTATAATTAGAATTTCTTATTGTTGTCCAATATATAATGATTTATAATTATTACACAATTGCAGAGGAAACAAGGAGGATCACTACTTAACCAATTGTTCAAAACTTCAATTTGACGAGCTTGATTTAGTGGTTGCATTTCCAATAAATTAGGACTGGTTCTAAGTAATATCTCAACCCAATAGGTTCTGGAATGATGAGGTAAATCCATGCTCACTTTTTATATTTACTGTTTAGCACATGAATATATACAATTAAATTGGTACAGTTGTTTGATGCATGTGTGCAGTATGTGGATGTCATATTTTACTATCTGCGTAAGAATTCGAAGCAAAAGATTGAGTCTGAATATCAATATACCACCAATAGTTGTTTTTCCAAAACATACATTGACAATTCTAGTGAATATGATGATAAAATCATTGACATAATGAAAGGGTATGTTATACCTTCGGGAATGTCTTGCCACTTGATGGGTGATGTTTATGTTCCTGTAAATAGTAATGGGGAATTCCATTGGGTCTTGGTAGTCCTTGTATTGAAGGAACAGTGCATAAAAGTGTATGATTCCATGTCCTCAAATAGGTCTAATAGAAAAATATCCTCCGAGATTCAAAAGATGACTACAATGTTGCCGAAGTACCTTGAGTTGAGTGGATTTTTTGAGCAAAATGAGCAAAGCGACAGGTCAGTTCTTAAATGTTACCAAGGAAAGAATAAATCTCACCCATTTGAAGTCAATCATGTTATTGGGTATTGCCCAACAAGAAAGCATTACTTTGTCCTACGACTATCAAAATGTGATGTTATTATATTTTCTGATTGATGATATACCGTGCAGAGATTGTGGAATTTTTGTTGCTGCATACGTTGAGTATTTGAGAGATGGATTACAAGTACCATCATGTGGAATTAATGATGACACCCTTCGCTTGATATATGCTTCACTCTTATGGAATTATGGGATTGTAAAGGCTCGAAATGGTTACGTTAGTAATAGTGAAGACCCAGAGATGCGTAGAACAAACAAAAATAAGATTGATGAAAATTTTGAGTTTAAAACCATTGATTAGATAGGTTGTTATGTATATCATATCATTGTGAATTACCTTTTTGTTGATAAGTTATAAAAAACAATTGGTGAAGTGTTAACTAAAATGTAATTTTAGTAGTAATAAACACGACAAAATTATATGTTGCAACAGTTCGTATATATGTAGCAATAGATAGTATATATGTAGCAAGATATAGTGTATATGTAGCAACAATTCTTATATATGTATCAATAGATAGTATATATGTAGCTACATATATACTATGTTATTTGTGGAAGAAAAAGGGAAAAATACAGAAGGAGTTATTTGAGGCACAAAAAGAAAAAAATAAATGAAGTTCATAAAGAAGAACAAGAACTTCATAAAGAGTTCAATGTTAGTGGTGATGATGAGATTAAAATCATCAATACAAACACTTTCCCTGTGCATCTGCATCCTGATGCTAATTGTGACAACATCATTAGGTCAGTCCTCGAATGACCTTTCGTCAAATTCAGGGATATCCTCAAGAGAAATCAATTAAAAGATTTTTTCAAAAATAGTTGTTTTGGTCATTTTCTTGATTTACCCATTGATCCACTACCAGGTTTTCAAATAACCATCGTATATGAACTTTGGAAAAGAAGGTTCATTTTTGAAAATCCCAATAAAAAAAAGAAATTCTAATTAATTATTGTAACATGCAAGTTTTCTTTGGCATAAAAGAGTTTGCCATAGTTACAAGGCTAAAATGTCATCATCCTGTTGAGCCCATCCCTAAATACATTGTTATAACAGAACCACGACAAAGAAAGTAGTTAAAGAAGTAGAAGAAGCAGGACAACAGTCACTACCAACTAAAGAGTAGGACTTGATATCCCTTGTTGGCAAAATCTTTAAAAATTCTGACTTATTAAGTTTGTCGGAATGGGAGGATTCAACAAAGAAGCATAAGAAGTCATTGTGCTTACTTTGGTTGACACATAATATTCTTTGGCCAAAGGATCCGAGAAACAACATACTTTTAAAGTATGTCAATTTCGATAAGAATATTTAAACTTCCAAGAACTATCTGTGGGGTCATGAGAGCTTTCATCTAACTGTCTACTACATGTTGAGGCCTTTAGGAGAAAAGACCAGCAACTTTTTTGGTTTTCCATGGGCTTTCATGGTAAATCTTAATGTTTTTAATATTTTTATATTATATTAAGTAATACTTCAACATTTTAGTTACAAATTTTCCTTTTTGACATGCCTGAGCATTTGAAGCCATTCATTATTTGACACACCAAGTAAATGCAGTAGAAGAGAGATCATCCCCAAGGATGATGAGATAGTTGATGGCAAGAACAAAAACTACCAAAGAAGGGTATATTCAAGATCTTTCTAACCCTACTTTATATGTAGTAAGTTATTATTAGTATATTACAGACATATGTTGCTACATTTGTGTCACAGATGTTGGTACAAATGAATCATCTGTAGCAACATGAGTCACATGTTACAACACATGACTCGTGTGTAGCAACATGTGACACAAATGTTGCTACAGACGAATCATGTGTTGCGACATATGCCACAAATATTGCCACAGATGTATTTGGCATTATACCTTTGCCTATCATTGGATCACTTTTTAAAAAGAGTAATTTCTTATAATTATATGTTGCAAGAGTTTTGTTATATGTTGCGACTTTAACAGCAGAAACTGCATATGTTTCTACAGATGAAAAATCAAGGAGACACTAATAGACGATTCGATCGATTTAGGAAAGGAAAAATAATAATTTGAACCAAATTAATAATAAGGTATAACATTTGGAACAATGATTTAGAAGGGTGTTATATAACTATAATATGGATTTACTAGGACAATGTATGATGAACTAGTCAGATGATTGTCTTTATAAATATAATTGCTATAATCTAATGGAGAGTGTTGTTAACGACCATAATTTGTTACTTAGATATGTTGTAGGACTATATATTGGTGTTACAAATCTAATTACGTTACAATTTAATTGAATTAAGCCCCAAATAAGTTATTTGTTATAAATATATGTTGCAATAGTTTTGTTATATCTTGTGAATTTAACAACAGAATATGTTGGTACAGATGAAAAATCAAGGAGACACTAATAGAAGATTTGATCGATTTAGGAAAGGAAAAATGTAAATTTGAATTTTTTTAGTGATTTAGACCATAAATAATAAATAATAATAAGGTATAACATTTGGAACAACGATTTCGAAGGGTGTTATATAACTATCATATGGATTTACTACGACAATGTATGTTGAACTAGTGAGATAATTGTCTTTATAAATATAATTGCTATAATCCAATGGAGAGTGTTGTTAACGACCATAATTTGTTACTTTGACATGTTGTAGGACTATATATTGGTGTTACATATCAAATTACGTGACAATTTAATTTAATTAAGCCCCTAAAAAGTCATTTTTTATAATTATATGTTGCAAGAATTTGTTATATGTTGCAAATTTAACAACAGAAACTGCATATGTTGCTACTGATGAAGAACCAAGTAGACACTAATAGATGATTATATCGATTTATAACATAAATAATCAATAATAATAAGGTATAAAAATATAGAGTGTTGTGTACGACCATAATTTGTTATATCATAATTCGAATATAAGTACGAAACAAGTGAAGGCAACATTTCACCATATGTAATATAATATGTTGCCACATATATAATTTCAAAATAAATACAAAAACAATAAAATCAACATCGTCTTCAACAAATCTTAAATTAAATTATTCCCACAGAGTAGTATGCGGAAGAAATTTAACTAGATAATCTAGTTCTAGAATACAAATACACAACTCGCAATGAATATCATCTTCATCGTAACTTTATCTGGGCCAACCAATCCTGCGGGCATTTTATTGGGATTGATGCACAGGGCAACAAATGGGTCTTACACTCAAAATATTTGGTTCTTTCACCCACATTCGATTTAAAATGCACCGCAAATGGTGTCGACATCTTCTCACTATTACTGGCATGTTTTTTTTCATGTTGGCAATGTACATAAAGCCTTCTCTCATGGAAATACTGCCTTCAAATATCGAAATTACGACAAACATATACTCTGCACCTCTGTGGCCACCTTCTGCTGCTTTTTTAATCATTCTCAGTGCAGTTAGATTATTACGATTGAAAGAATCAAACTATAAGAGAAACAACACATTAAGATTACAAAATAAATAGATTCAAAGTGAAAATGAACTAAAAACAGTAAAATTACCACGCCTTTTCTTTATAAGTCTTCTAAGTTATCCGATGTCATGCAAATATTCATGAAAGACAGGGCATGTTGATTCGTCGTCCATGTAGGTTCAGTAGAAAGCTGGCCAATGTAACCTTCTGATATACAGAAGGTTCATTACCAACTCTATTTAGGAACCTAAAACATAATTTAACACTAACTAAATCTTCTAGAGAGTAGGAACCAACCCTTTCAACGATAAGAATTACTAGTTCAGTCGGGAGGGATTCAAAGAGGTTTAAGCTAGTTGAAGCCATTTTTGAGAATGAAGAAGAAGACAAGAAGAAAAGACAAATTTTAACTTATATCTCCCTTCTTGTGTTCTTATAAAGGCAAAAAACTTTGAAATGTTGCAAGACATGACGTTTCAATAGAGTGAACTGAAGAGTCGTAGTTATTAAACAAAAAGTATAATCTAATAACATTTATTGCATATGTTGCCACATCTAATATATCTAAAAGCACAGTCCACATAATCATTATTTAATATTAAATGTTGCAACATATGATTATATGTAGAAACATTTGAGTAATATGTTGCTTTCAAATGATTATATGTAGAAACTTTCGTCCGTCACAACATGTGGCATATGTTGCTACAACTAATTCGTGTGTAGAAACATTTATTTCATATGTTGCCACATCTAATTTATCTAAAAGCACAGTCACACGTAATTATTATTTAAAAGTATATGTTGCTACAGATGATTATATGTAGCAACATTTGAGTCATATATTGCTACAAATTATTATATGTAGAAACATTCGTTGGTCACAACATGTGGCATATGTTGCTACAACTTATTTGTCTGTAATAACATTTATTGCGTATGTTTCCACATCTAATATATCTAAAAGCACAGTCTCACGTAATCATTATTTAAAAGTATATGTTGCTAAAAATGATTATATGTAGCATCATTTGAGTAATATGTTTCTACAGATGATTATATGTAGCAACATTCGTCCGTCACAATATGTGGCATATCTTGCTATAGCTGATTCCTCTGTAGCATCATTTATTGCATATTTTGCCACATCTAATATATCTAAAAGCACAGTCCCACGTAATCATTATTTAAAAGTATATGTTGCTACATATGATGATATGTAGCAACATTTGAGTCATATGTTGCTACAGATGATTATATGTAGCAACATTCGTCTGTCACAACACGTGGCATATGTTGCTACAGCTGATTCGTCTGTAGCAACATTTATTGCATATGTTACCATATCTATTATATCTAAAAGCACAGTCCCACGTAATCATTATTTAAAAGTATATGTTGTTACTAATGATTATATGTAGCAACATTTGAGTCAAATGTGGCTACAGGTGATGCGTATATCGCAACATTCGTCTGTCACAATATTTGAGTCATATGTTGCTACAAATTATTATCTGTAGCACCATTTGAGTCATATGTTGCTACATATAGTCATCTATGGAAATATATACTCTTAAATAATGATTACGTTGGAGTGTGCTTTTAGATATATTATATGTTGAAACATATACAAAAAATGTTGCTATAGATGAATCACAACATGTGGTATATTTTGCTATAGATGATTCACCTGTAGCAACATTTGTTGCATATGTTGCCACATCTAGTATATCCTTTAGCAACATTTTACATGTGTAGACATAGAAACAAAGGAGCAACAAATCACGCATTGGGGAATTTTTAAATAAGATTATATAATAGAGATCATCCTCAAATAAGAAAGAACATTCATTAAAATTCAACAACACAATGCTTAACACTTCTTATGAGGCATTTCGATTTGGCCATGTAGTTTTTTTGTGGCCAAAGTCCCTACATACTGAACACTTATTTTTTGCTTGTTGGAAATGATTCACCAACTCCACGTCGTTTATTATATGTCCTTCTTACGTGTTTAAATGGATCAACATATGGAGGACGTATTTCTCTCTGTATGATATAAAGAGGGACAGTCCATGCATCTTCAGTTGGCATCGGGTGAATTTCCTGACAATATGCTATTATGTATTTTTCCACTGAATAATATGGAGAGGAGTACAAGTAGATCTGATTTCCAAAATCATTACCATGTTGTGATCGAATCTCTCCCATGGCATGTGGACAAGGTTTTTTGTTCAAATAAAAAATTCTTCAAGTAGAAGTTCTTCTTTGTAGATCCACACTAGCAACATCTTTATGACCAGTGACACTGAACTTGTAGCTAGCTATTTGATGGGACAACAAGTTGTTGCCCGCATTTACATACTCTAATATGTCATTTTCAATTGAAGGAACAAATCTATTTGCGGAGTGCACCAGTTCCATATGCTTTTGGTGAAATAACAATGCAAATCTCCTGTTAATTTCATTAAATAGAGCGACAATGTTAAATTCTCTTTCAACATCAAACATAGCATTCACCGATTCTGCGATGTTTGACGTCATAATGTTATATCTACACAACAATAGATAAAAATCAAACAAAACATATAAAGTAAAAATAAACTCAATAGAGATAGTACCTATTTCCCAGGAAAAATGCCCTACTCCATGTGTGAAATCCAATACGTTCAAGAGCTTCAGCGACTTTTGGTACCAAATCTCTTATTTGATTGAAATGGTCGTTGAAATCACATATATTGTACGCCTTTGCTGCTTTATAAAAATGGGACACTACCTTTTAATTGTGAAAGTTATTTCAAAAAATATCCCCAAGGTGTCTCATGCAACAACCATAATGAGATACAGGGTAGATTCTTGAAACCATCTTTCAATTACTTGGATGCCTATCAGAGATAATGCACAACTCGTCAGTATAATCTAAATAGCTTCTCATATTTTGAAAAAATTATTCATATGAGGCATCACTTCCCTTGTCCACGACACAGAAAGCCACTGGAAATATATGATTCTCGGCATCTTATGGCACCGCCGATAGCAGAACTTCTCCATACTTGCTCCTTAGAAATGTACCATCAACGACTATTACTTTTCTCATTTCTTGAAAACCAATTATCCAAGCATCATATGATACAAACAAGGACTAGAACCTTCCATTTCATCGAGCGACAATGTCGTCTCGCTTCCTGGATTCACAACTTCAAGCATATACGAAACGTATTAAGCACTGCGTACCCGTGCTCATGTGTTCCCTTAATATTAGACTTAGCATGATCCATGACCTTATAAATCTTCCAATATCTTACCTTACAACCCGATTCTGTTTGGAGTTGATTTGACATGTCTCTTGTGGATGGGCCTTTACCATTGGGAAACCTATTTTCAAAGTACTTACTTATGACTTTTGCCTTGGCATGGCGATTATGGCTTGTAAGATGCTCGAAACCACATGTATGGTACTTTTCAAAGATTCTAATGGCAAACCTGACACTTGTTGTAAATTTCACAGCCCTCAGCCACCAATTGCAATCCGGATATGAACATTTAAAGGAAAACACATTACTAGAATTGATCACCTTTTTCAGTTTAAAATATTTTTTCAAGCAAGCAATTTTCAATGAATTTTTCAGATCTTGTTTCATCATCTCTAACATTATTCACACGTGAAGTTTGAGAAGCACATGGATTTTTGCTGCCAACTATAGGTGTGGGGGGAAACTTGCTCTCAAGGTCCAACCCTTCAGCTTGAGCTTCACCTTCACCTTCACCTATTCCAATTTCATCATCAGGATTATTCATGTTCGCAGGATGAAATTCATCATTAAACATATCTTGTTGGGCTTGGTATACATTATGATCCTCCTCGATAAGAGTTTCTTCCACGTAGACTCTTAATATTGGTGGTTTCTCTGTTCCTCCCCAATAAACACTCAAACTAGATTTATTAGTTATTCTAAACAGTAAAAGCTTCTCATTATGAAAAAAATTGAGAATGAAACTCATGAAAAGATCTTGCTGTTTACAATTGTATCTACACTTCTGCACAATTAAATTAAAGAACTCATCATACAAAATATTTCTTTCGACATACATCCCAGCTGCACCGGCTCCTCATTTATTACTATCATCCTAACACCATATGAATCGATTTTTCTTCTCGACTCATTCATCAGGATAATAAATCCCTACAAATAATAACATTGTACCTGAAGAAAATAATTAAAACTACAATTACTAATTATGAAGAATAAGCATGTATAGCAACATATGACTATGCTTTGGCGATATTTGAGTCATATGTAGCAACATATGACTATTCTGTTGCGAGATATAAGTCATATATTGCTACATAGGACTGTTCTGTTGTGAAAAATAAATCACATGTTGCTACATTTTTTAGTTATATCATATGTAGCAACATATGAATATTCTGTTGGGAGATGTAAGTCATATGTTGCTATATATGACAATGTGATTGTGAAAAATAAATTAACATGTTGATACATTTTTTAGTTATATCATCTATAGAAATAGATAACTATCCTGTTGCGAGATGTAACTCATATGTTTCTACATATGACTCCTCTATTGTGAAAAATAAATCACACGCTGCTATATTTATTAGTTATATCATATGTAGTAACATATGACTATTCTGTTGCGAGATGTAAGTCATATGTTGCTACATATGATTGTTCTGTTGTGAAAAATAAATCACATGTTTCTACATTTTTTAGTTATATCATATATAGTATCATATGACTATTCTGTTGCAAGATGTAAGTCATATGTTGCTACATACTACTGTTCTGTTGTGATAAATAAATCACATGCTGCTACATTTTTTAGTTATATCATATGTAGCAACATATTACTATTCTGTTGCGAGATATAAAGTCATATGCTACATATGACTGTTCCGTTGTGAAATATTAATCACATGTTGCTACATTTTTTTGTTATATTATATATAGCAACATATGACTATTCTGTTGCGAGATGTAAGTCATATGTTGCTACATATGACTGTTCTGTTGTAAAAAGTAAATCAACATGTTGATATATTTTTTAGTTATATCATATGTAGCAACATATGAATATTTTGTTGCAAGATTAAGCCACATATGACTGTTCTGTTGTGAAAATAAATCACATGTTCCTATATATCACTAATATGTTGCGAGATGTAAGTCATATGTTGCTACATATGACTATTCTGTTGTGAAAATAAATCACATCTTGCTACATATGACTATAATATGTTATAAATAGTCAACTGTTGCAACATATGTAACAACACGTTGGAAACGCGAATGCAAATTATTGAAAAAATGAAGGTACCCAGATCAGATGATAATAATTGATTTTAAATAGCTATTAATTGTACTTACCAGAAACAATGGTGTATAATGCTTATGCAGTAATTCCAATTGAACAAAACAAAATTTGGTCCACCTGTAACAAATTAGGTAAAAAACTTATTTAAGAAGAAGAAAGCACAAGAACTACCAGCGAACACCCGCAATGTACGAAAATAAGAAGAACAAGAAGAGGAAGAGGAAGAGAGAAGGAAGAAAGGAAAGCAAGCTAGGAAAGACGAGAGAAGAAGAAGAATAAGAGGACGAATATGACGGCTGGAGGCGGGGAGAAAAAGCTTTTGTTTTCTCTTTTGGCTCGATATTTTTCCCATCAAAATCGGTTAAATTAGGTTTGGTATAGTCAATTTACCATTTTAGCCTTTATTTACTCCTCATCAAAAATTGGTTAATTTAGGTATTGTGAAATTACGTTTTTACCCTTCATTTAATTCAGTGGACCAAACTGTCAACTAATAAACTCAAGGGCAACTCCACAATCCTTAATCATTAATCACATAATTGTCACCTACACCCAATACTTAAGACTTATGTCACCACCCATTTATTTTGAAACCTTAATGTCACTTTTTTTAAAATATCCCAGGTTACTTGGACATCCTTATCCCTAGATCCATTGATCAAATCAAATATTACTAAGTTAGGGAGGGTAACATAGATATTAAAAACTAGAGATTAAATTTTAATAACTTGTATTAATTTTATCGGATAGGGAGGAAGGTCTAAGACAACACATGAACTTAATACATCACTAAATTTTAGTCATGAAGACCATAGAAAATAATCTCTATAACCACTACATCGGAGTCAAGTAATTTTTCCATATAATTTTTCAAGATACAAAAGTTATCCAAAAACAACATCTAAACGGCCTCAAACTACCAAATCACTACATGACGAATGTTTTAAATTTAATTGTTTCTCCTGAACTTACCAAATTTCAAACTCAAGTGGTTTTAGTATATTTAGGAATTAAAATAATATGACTTTATCATATTAAGATCAAATTTTAAACCGACAAACTACCTAAAACCCATCTAAATAATTTTCGATGGAACAATCAAATTTCAAGTTAATAAGATATTAGATAATTCATGACAACCTAAACTATGATCAAATTTGAAAAGTAATTGTTTTACACATAGGTAAAGATTCAAATAATATGATTCAAATTTTCATTTTCTTTTTATAATTATCTCATGAGCATGAAGCATATGTTGTGTCCTTCCTCTGGCTAAGACACTCAATACCTTCTTATGACAAATTATTCTCTAAATTAATACACTTGAGAATCCAAGATATTCTTATTATCTGTTTTGAGTTAAAACCTCCATATCTCTTCTCATGGATGTATCAAACGTTACTAGTATTTTATGCTAAATTATTATTTTGTAAATAAATATTTTCTACTAATATTCACTTAGAATATACTGATGAATTAAGGATTCAATAATGACTCAAATAAATAGATCATTTAAGTGAATCCTATTTATTAATCACAATCATCAATCATGTATTACAAAATATATTATCAGATGTACTAAGTTTAAAGAATTTTTAACGATTTCAAATAAATAAACAACTTAAGTGATAACTATTTATTAACCATAATCTCTTAAATTGATATCAATGTAATGAATAAAAAGTTCAAATAATTATTGAACAAAAAAAACTAATTGAATTGAATAGTGACTTCCACAACCACTTAATGTGGTTTGAAGTCTACAATTAGTCAAGAACAAATTTTATAAAGTTAAAAAACATACGTCCCAATCAGTTCAATATAATTTATTCAATCACAAATCACTATGATTCACTTTCTTGTCAAGTTTGCAATATAGATTAATAACAAACAAACCTAAAAATGTTGTAACTAACCGCCGATAATAAAAAGAAAATCAAATACACGTGCAAAAGTTATTACCTTCACACACACACACAATATATATATATATATATATATATATATATATATATATATATATATATATATATATATATATATATATATTAGGTTATCTATAAAGATGTGAGTATGACTCTTGATGTCAATTGTTAGAAAGTTTTATGCACAACGCAAGCATATCATAATCATAATACTTACATGAATAATAGACTACACATCGTTTATGCTATAACAAATACAATAATGTTAAAGCACATAAAGTTTCTAAAATTTCATTCAAGAATTACTTCTCGAAGCGTGGGCAAATACCTTTAAATGAATACACAAGCTAGTCAACAATCAAAAACCTTCAAGCAAATCCACAATCTTGACCACCATTCCGTGATCTTCTACAGTGATTCCATGTTTACTTCCGAACTAACTCAATATTTGTGTGGGCAAGTATTTTTTTTAGAAGCTTATCTACTTTCAAGTGTTACAAGAATCCCTTTATATAGAGATTTCTTCCTAGTCCAAGGAGAAGGAATGCAATGTCTTAGAATAGAAATACATGTACATATCACTTCTCTTATAAAATAAAAACTCATGTCCTTCTACCTTTCTTAGAATAGAAATAAGTGATTTACATCTCATCGGCCGGAGAACAGAGAAAGGTACAATAATCTCCCTTTTTTTAGAATAGAGAAAAACACATACTTCTCCTTTTTCCTTTAAAATATATTCGAGTTCTAGTTAAATATGGGCATTAAAAGGACCAAAAAATTAATTACTGAGACTTCCTATTATGAAATAATTTCAAATAATTAATTTAAATTATTCTGACCATAATAAATTACAAATTATTCAACTAGAAATTCAGAATTGCACTCTTCTATTTATATTTCTACATTCCCCATTATACACATATATAATTACCAAAGTTAAGATTGCAGATACTAATCAATCAATTAAATTATTGACGAACGTAATTCAATGATCAATTTTCTTTAGAGAACAACTTATCTTATTTCATGTGCCGTATTCATAAATCAACTTGCAAGGATTTACACAATGAAAACTTTTAAGCTTCTCAAAAAGGCATATCATCAATCACTATATTGAGTCATGGATTCCGTCAAATAACTTATTATTTCACCAATATATATTTACATCATCCAATCTATCAGGAATATTGACCCATCTTGGACTCTCACTTTCAATAAATCAAAACGATAATTAACATATAGATATCATAATAGTTATGTACATTTAATAGTTTAGAGAATATACTTTTTTCAGTCCCTCTAAACAAATTATCTCTACTCGGTCACATTCAATACATACAAAATTCAGTAGGACAAGAACTCAAAACTATATCATTCCCATTATAAAGATAAACTACATATTATCTTATCTTGTGCTAAAATGTGTCAATGATATGTCCAATTCTCATCTTAAATTGTGAATATAAAAACTTTATACTTATAAGAACCAATGACGTAATCCTCTGTGTATAAGCTTAAATTATATACACTAAATCATCTACTATATAAGTAAACAAACACCATAAACAAATATATGATATATTAAAAATTAATAAATAATTATTCTATAACATATTATATATCTAAACGCAAGGTTATTAGGATATATCGCAACAATCTCTCACTTATACTTTTAACCATCACAATTGTTAAAATGTGTTATATCTAAATGCATGGTTAATAATATATATCACAACATTATTGACACAAAATAAAGTTGGATGAAAGCAATGCATGAATAATTAATTTTCTCCAACACTAGGCATTATTGTACCATTTGATATTAGTATAATTCTCTTATAGATCATGATACTGTGTCGAGAAACATTCTACCATAAAAGACACTAGTTAGCTATTGATCAAGACCGGAAAGAAAATTATAATACCGTTAGACCTAAAATTAAGTTGTCCAAAGTGTGGGAAACCCTCTAAAAACTCTTTTCACCGTTTTAAGTACCAAGGACTGTGTACTTTCTGAAATGGTATATTGTTAGGGAAAGTAAAAGTTGCGCCTTCTGTACCCATATATCTTCACCTGTCAAAATTTTACCATAGATTATATGAGAGTGAACATATACCTTGCTTTAGTTTGTTGGGTTCCGTGAGAGGATCAACTATGTGATGAAGAATGCAAATAATAATATTGATTTTATCATATTATTGAATATGTTGATATTTATGCATGTTTTATAATGTTTCAATTGCTTTTCTGTATTACACTACTTGGATAGTCGTATGATCCTACATGTACACGGTGGTTGTATTATAATTCTGCACTTGCTCTTATTTTTGTTGAGTACAAGGCATCTTCACGCAACCGTTGCAAACCTCACTTAGGAGATCGAGGGTAAACACATTGTTCAGAATACCATGGAATTCTCTATTGTCTATGTCCACCATTTTCGAACATATACCTTTCTTTAGTTTGTTGATAGTTCGTTTGTAATCTCTTGTTAGATATGGATATCATTATAATTTTGGTACATTGACTTTCTGATTCAAGGTTTATCTTCCGCATTGTTAGTTAATTAATATGTCTTTATGTATAATGAAACCTTGTCTTTAGTTATTTAACTTTCTTCCGTGACTTAAATACCTTATTTTTAGATTTCTTGCTTTAGTTGGTTTTAGAACTAGTTCTCCCACCGAGTTGTAGTGTGTGGGTGTCAATCATGATGGTCCAGGTCATGACAAATATATTCTTCTTGATCTCATTTCAGATGTTATGTTGAAATTTGATTTTAATAAGGACTCCTATTGCAAACCTTATCCCCTCTCCTCTCGTAGAAATATCTCCAATTAAGTAATGTATTATTTGCAATTATTGGACTACCTAAGAATATATTCAAGATCTATGAAAAAACAAAATTTTATAGTAGGAAAAATCAGAGATTTTAGTGATTCGGGAAACTTATTGGATGTAATTAGTCCAAAAGTATGGGATTTCTACACTTTATTCTAGTTATTCAGTTAGAAACTCAAAATAGTTTAAATAGAAAAAATGAGGAAATATCACAGACAACAAACATAATAGATATAATAATGATCTATAGTTATACTTTAGATAATTTCTCTTTATAGCTATTGTAATGTTTCCTAGAGAGGTTATGGTTTATATATTTATGTCCGTTTGTTGTTGTAAAACTCTATTCGCAGAGGAACATACTATTATCTTACAACTTACATGAATAATAGAAAACCAATACGTTTCTGCCAAAACATATATAATTATGCTAGAGCAGATAAACTTTTTTAAATTTAATTTAATCATTACCTTTTGAAGAGTGAGCATATATCTTCCGGAAAATCCCCAATTTAGAAAGACCTTCAAACAAATCCATAAGATAGACACCAACTTTGTTGTCTTCTATAATGATCTCAAGTTCACATAAGAAATCTCTCCTTAGTTGGGTAGACAAGTATGATACAACACTAATTTATCTATTTTCTAGGTTACGAGAATACCTATTTATAGAGATTCCTAACCATTCCAAAAAGGAGTAGAAAACCTAGTTTTTTCTTGAAAATTAGAAAAAGACCACATTATTCTCTCTTATCTAAGAGAAATAGAATTCTGAGTTCTACTTAAATGTGGGCATTGTAGGGACCATAGAATATATTGTAAAAAGACTATCTAAATTGTGCATAAAGGCCTTTTATTGAATTAAAACAATTAACATGCCTCAGAAGGCCCAACCTAACAAATAGTAAAATAAGAAAAGAGGAGAAAATGCAAAGACAAAAACAAAAAAACAAAACAAAATAGAAAGTATTCTAAAGCTCAACTCCAACTTCAAGATCATGTTCGTCTGCCATGGTGGTTATCGAAGTCGAATCTGTTGGTGACTTTCCTCGTGTTGATAAAGGCTGCAACAAGCTGTGGTTGGGATTATTCCACAGGAGGCACTCTAATTTTTCACAAATGTCATTGAAACATAGCCAGTTGAATTCAGTTCGCCTCAGCTCGAACAAATCAAGTAAGATTTGATTCACTCCAACTCTCACTCCATCAAGATTTTCCAACGAACTTTGACCTCCATTACAATGATTTTACAATTTCATGTTGATTCAACAAGAAATCTCGCTAATACTATAGTCCAAGTATTTCTTTGTTAATGTTTCTAAAATTCATTTCTGAGGCTTCCTATCATATCATATATTTATATTAAAGAGAACCCTCGGTCCGCCTATGTATTCATCACAAGAAAGATTTCCTTTTTCAACTAGTCTTCCTCTTTCATTAAAAGATGTAACTTTTATGTAAAATTGCGATATTAATGAAAAAGAAGATTTTTTTCAAAAGTTGTGACTTTTATGAAAATGAGTGACTTAATGAAGAGTGTCAACTTTAATAACAATTTTTGACTTTTATGAAAAGTTTCGACTTTAATAAAGAGTTACGACATTATGAAAAGTTGTAATTTTTTATGGAAGGTTGTGAACTTTCAGAAGGGTTGCAACTTTTTTAAATAGTTGTAATCTATCTGTTAAGGCATAATAAACATTTATTCACACTACTCTTTATTGTCTATAAATATATGAATTTCCTCTAAAAAAATTCAAAAAAATATGACCTTTTTCTTCCACTTTCGCAAAATTAAATTTTGGTGTACTTTGCTCCTGTTGAGTGACTTACCGACACCACTATTTTTCTATCATTAAGTTAGTGAATAAAATATTTGATGATGTAATTCTTTAAACATCTAAGATTGTAGGGGAATAGTTTTATTAAGGGGACATTGTGCATTCAGTGAATTCGGTTTATTCCTTTCTATTTTATACAATTTATTAATATCTTGGTGTATTTTTTTAAACTCATTAATTTGTCCTTATGATATTAATTTTTATTTTTGTGTACATGTTTTAAACTCTTTTTTTTATGTTTGTACAAAGTTATTGTCTCTGGTTATATTGAACATGTAGACACATAGTACTCATATTCATTGTGCTGAAAATAATTATTGTACACATTTCAAAGAATTCATGTTTTGATATTTTACATTAAACTAGGTAAATTGTCGTGCTTCGCACGAGATTGAACTATGTTATTAATCTCACATTGATCATTTGGCAATATTCAGATTTTTGATATATACACAACATTGTTAAGATCATCTTATCTTAAGGCAATCTAAAATCTTAAAAGTTGTATATTTTTGTGATTTTTGATGTTTTAATATAAAGAAATTATGAGTGATAGAGATATTGTAAGTATAAGAAAGTAGTATAAGATATCTCCATGGAAATAGTTGGTCAGAAGTAATGAAATTTTATAATTCCAAGAACTTTTAAATAACAACATAATTCGTTAAAGAAGAGACAAAAAATCCTCGAACAACAACACTCCCAAGTAAAGTGGATCATCACGTCCAGACAAGAAATAATTAACTAATTCAAATGAAGGTCCTTCGACTCCTTTCTTATGACCCTAAAATTGTTAGTATCATAAATATTTTTCTTCATCGTCTCTAAATAGTAATTACATTGTTTAGGTTTCATATCACCAGACAACTTATTTGGAATTGAAACATATTTATTGTTATGGTTATATTATGCATTAAGAGAATTAATGTAATTATCAACAAAGTAGTAAGCCACATAATTCATAATTTGATATTCTAAACTAAATTTTTTACACATAATATATTAAAATCTCATATCATAATTTTCTGAGTCCTTGAACTCACAAATATGCACAAATAATAATATCGACAACTTTACTTTCCTGTCAATCAAGAAGTTGTTTAATATTTTTTTTATAAAGATAGTCTATCGGTCTGTATCAAAGTTTATAGTGCAAAAATTTAATTGAAAGAATCCAAAAGAAAGAGTTATTACTTCATTATTAAAAAAGAAAAAAACTTTATCAAAAGAAAGAATTCTCACTACGACAAAAATGATTTTCATCGACAATTATAAATGTCCCAAGGAAAAGTCCATAGCAATATCGAATCTAATGGTAATTAATTAATGTTGGTAAAGGCTCTAGATCTCCTCGTTACTTTGTATATTCATTCCCGATAAAAAATATTTTTATTTTAGTGTATTTTTGACATTTCTTAGTATCAAGAGAACTTGATTACTTATTATGCCTAAAAAGAATAGAAGCACAAATATGACAAATTATTTAACTTGCGATAAAAGAAGTGAACTAATTGTTCCTATACTAATATTCTAGGAAATGTTCAATGGCATATAAAATGTTTGTGCCTAAGAATGAACAATCAAAATAATATATTAATTGTGGCAAAGAAGAGACCAATCTGTTTGGTTCTTTTAACAAACTTCAGCATTGATTGACAATATTAGGCCGGTTCTTTTATTTATTTTGTCAATCATCATAACATGATTTCAAGTCAGCTCAACACAAGTACTTTCAGTTCTAAATGGAGAAAAAAAGGTCATAGAAAAATCATTAATCCCTCAAGTAAGCTATGTAGGATATACAAATATGAAAATATTAGGCCGGATAAAAAAAGGAATATGTGTTCTTGTAAATTAACAAGGAGAACTATATGCAGAATATGGAGAGGAATAAGCCTCTGACAATTAGCTTATCATATCATATTATAGAAATAGTAAAATTAACCGTGCTTCGTGTGAATTAAATATTACAAAATTAATAAAAACAATATTCAAAACCTATCATGCTTTGAAACTAAAACATTATATGGAAAATAAAAATCATTACATCTTAACATATTTTTATCCTCAATAACATAAGCATAACATAATAATCGTAAAAATATATACTAGGATCTGGCATAAGCAATGTTGTTTGTAAGCCATTTAACATAAGCAAAGTATACAAATATTTAATTTTGAAGAAGAAGAAGAGGATCAAAATTTTCGTTGTTGTAAAATTAGAGGAAATCCATCTATTTATAGACAACAAATGATAATGTGAACAAATATTTATGTGCATTATTAAAAAAGTTAAAAGTATTTGGAAAATTTAAAACCCTTAGGGAAGGTCACAACCTTACATAAAAGTCACACATTTTCATTAAAGTCATAACTTTTCATAAATGTCTCAATACTTCATTAAAATCACAATTTTTCATAAAAGTTGCAACTTTACATGAAGTCATAACTTTTCATAAATTTCACAACTTATAATGAAGGGGAATGCTACTTTTGGAAATAAAATAAATTTTAAGAGAATCATGACTTGTGGTGGCGCAAATTTCATTTTGACTTATTAACTATGACTTGTTCCAATTGAGCATATGAAAACATTGAAACAAAATAAAAACAGACTCTATAACGATATTTAATATACAGGAAAACAAATAAAACCCACATTAGTCTTCATTTTCCAATAGAAATAGGATTCTTAGTTTAAGTAAACTATGATAATATTGGGACCACATAATTTTTTTTTTAAAAAAAAATATCACCAATGGGCATAGAGGCCCCTTATTAACTTGAAATAATTATAGGGCCACATAAGGGCCCATTCCAACAAATCCTAAAATCATAAAGCACTAGAAAATGAAAATACAAAAGAAAAACCAAAATAAGTAAGTATTCTTAAGCCCCAACTCAAACATCAAGCTCTAGTTAGTTTTCCATGGTAGTTGTCAAAGCCGAATCTGCTGGTGAGTGTCCTCGATTCATCATAGGCTGCAACAAGATGTGGTTTGGATGACTCAACAATAGGCACTCTAAATTCTAACGAATGCCATCAAAACATAGCCCGTTGAATTCACCTTGCCTCAACTGGAACAAACCAAGCAAGATTTGTTTCTCTATCGATTTCTTTTCCATACTAACACCAACAATTTAAACAAAGGACTGTGATCACCAGTTCTGTTTTGGTTCGATTTTCATTTAAAAAACACAAGATTCTCTAAGTGACTAAACATTGAAAGTTTACTGGACCGTCAATGAAGCTGACAAACAGTCCGTAGTTGACTTCAATCGATTGCACCTTCAACTTCTGAAAATTTAGAATTTTTCTTCTTTTCTTGAATCATGGGTGTTACAATTATTTATATTATTCATCTATAATCCTTATTATGCATGCTCAGTTCACATCCCCTATGTTACATCCTTTCATGATGTGGGTTTGGGTATTCAATATACAGATCACACATAGATTGGTTGTTGATCTCCTGTTAAATAGGTTCAGTGGTCGGTCTACATACTCCGAGGACAATAGAAATGTTCTAAACATGTCTTTTTGTTCAGTTTTAAGTGTTTCTAAAGTTAGATTTTGCCATGTACCAACAACTTATTTTCCATTCTGTGTTATCAAAACCAGAAATTACTTATTGTAATAAATTGTTCAAAAACACGAAGTAACTGAAATTTATAGAATCAGTAAGCAAGATGAACATAAATTTATTTCAGAAAAATACTTAAATCTGAAAAAACGTACTAGAATCTAAAATAATCTTTTATTTTGGAAGAAGATCAAGTCCACTGAAATCACAGTGTCCCCTTAAGGAAATTATTCCCGTCTAGTATTCGAGGTTTGATTTGGAATATAACCTCCCGGGGAATCTTGATAAGAAAAGTGTAGATACCAAATACTCTACTCTAAGTTAATCATTCCACAAAAGGAAAGTACACGAAGAAAAATGTGTTATGAAGAAGGAAGAAGATCAGAAAATTCATTGAAAAATATTCTGAAGACTGAGTGATATTCACAGGCAAGAAGAATATGTTCTTAAAGGTTGCAACCCATTCAGAATTGACACGACCATAAATGAAAGTTTGCAACCTTTCAAATGGTATTGACTGTTCCTGAAAGTTGCAACCTTTCAGAACAGCCATGGCGGGAATTTTTAATAAAACTAAAAATAAAACGTGTCATGCGTGCGGATCTGAGTCGGTTCAGGTTAACTAAGAAGTTGACAACATTTCGGTTAACTAAAAACTTCTGTCATCAACTAATTAATTGAAGGTATTTTTTGGCCATTTAATTAATTAAATAAATAAATAAAACAAACTTTGTCCAAAAAATAATCTCTCAATCGATCATTTGCCAAAACCGAAGCGAGCGACGACGATGATGGTGAGAGGGGGTCCCTCTTTCCAACCCTTTTAACAATTAATAGGATTGTATATGTATTTAAACTCTCCTATTTTCCTTTCCATTACCGATGAGGGACAAATGCCTATTCATTAAAGCATAAGAGGAATTTTCAAGTTCCCAACTCTTCAAGTTCTCAAGTCTTCAAATTTCTCTCTTTCCCTCTATTTCCCATCAATTCTTGCTACATACCCAACAATCCCCCACATTGGTGGGGAATCGTTTTAGCATAGGAATGCACGGAAAATTGTGTACTTTACAAGCAAGGATTAATTGCATTTGGATAAGTAGGTTTCCCCTTGGACTTTCCATACTGAACATTTGTCGGATATACTCGGTAAATCGGTAGATGTGATATCTTTGAACCGTCGAGCTTTGGTGTATACTTAGGCAACCATATGTCACACAATTAACCCTTTACTGTTTATGATTCTTACGGTTGTATTCGTTTCAGCCATGAACACCTCCTGGTTTCATGAGTGTATAGAGAATAGACTTTTGACATAAAATTCTCTTTGAAACGGCTTCCACTTCACACACACATAGGTGATTTCTAACCTATCATCTCGTAGATACACTATTTGGTCAAATCTACCAAACTTAGGAAATCATTAAAAACTTGAAGCTTTATTACCTCATTAAAAAGCCTTAAAGTCTTAACCTTTTCCTGAATATTGTCTTCATCATGAAAATGGATTGAGTTAATTTACAATGTTTAACCGTCAACCACAACTTTGTTTTGCTCCTTGAATCTAGCTCTTGGGATCTACAGTCTTCTAGATAGAGTTACCTTCATGCTGACTTGTCCTAAGCCGTAAACTCATTCCCCTAGATGATCTTTCAACTACCTCTCTCACTAGGCCTTTCGTTAGTGGATCTGACACATTATCGCTTGACTTTACATATTCAATTATGATAATTACACTAGAAAGCTGTTGTCTTGCGGTGTTATGTCTCCGTCGTACATGACGAGACTTCCAGTTGTACATAATGCTCCCTTCCCTACCTATTTCTTCTTGAGTATCGCAATGTATGTAAATTGGTCCAACAGGTTTGGGCAAAAATGGAATATCCTCTAGAAAATTCTAGAGCAATTCCTCTTCTTCACCATCCTTATCCAAAGCAATGAATTCAGATTCCATTGTGGAGCGAGCAATACATGTCTGTTTGGATGATTTCCAAGAGATTGCTCCTTCACCAAGTATGAACACATAAGCTCTCGTGGATTTTACATCATTTGACCCGGTGATCCAATTTTCATCACTATATCCTTCAATCACAGTAGAATATTTATTATAGTGCAAAGCATAATGTTGTGTATATTTTAGGTAATGCAACACATGTTTCATTGTCATCCAGTAAGTTTCATTCGGATTACTGTGTACCAAATCAGTTTACTAATAGAACATGTTGTATCTGGTCGCGTGCAATTCATAAAATACATCAATCTTCCCAATACTCTGGCATATTCCAATTTTACCTTCATTCTTTTTAAATGTACATCTTAAATCAATTGGAGCTTTGAAAACATTGAAATTCAAGTATTTGAACTTATCCAATACTTTTTCAATATATTGAGATTGAGATAATGCTAGTCCTTGGGTGTTTTGATAATCTTGACCCCTAAGATCAAATCAGCAACTCCGAGGTCTTTCATATCGAATTAGCATTTATATTGTCAATTTCTTTACTCATTATTAACATGTCATCAACATACAAATAAACAATGACTTCATGATTCATAATATTTTTAATGTAAACACATTTATACATTCGTTAATCTTGAATCCTTTTGCCAACATTGTTTGGTCAAATTTAGCATGTCATTGTTTGGGTGCTTGCTTGAGTCCATAAAGTAACTTCACAAGTCTGCACACTTTCTTTCCTTTACAAGGAACTATAAACCCTGCATGTTGTTCCATGTAAATTTCTTCCTCCAACTCTACATTTAAGAAGACTGTCTTTATATCCATTTGTTGGAGCCATGCACTGCTGCTACTGCTATTAACATCCTAATTGATGTTATCCTTGTTACTGGAGAGTACGTGTCAATGTAGTCCAGACCTTTCTTTTGTTTGTGCCCTTTAACTACCAGTATAGCCTTATATTTGTCAATAGTCCCATCAGATTTCATTTTCCTTTTAAAGATCCACGTTGATCCTAAAGGTTTATTTCCTGGAGGAAGATCAGTCAATTCCCGAGAGTGATTGCTTAAAATTGATTTAATCTCACTGTTGACTACTTCTTTCCAATAATTTGACTCTGACGAAGACATAGCTGCTTTAAATGTTTTAGGCACATGTTCAAGCAATAGTGCTACAAAATCTGCTAAAAAAGAAGTAGATTTTCGTTGCCGAGTACTACGCCTAGGTTCCTCACCAGTTATAATATTTTCCATTGATTCTTCTCGTGGTCGGTTTGTTCTTTCACTTGTTGACTTACTTCTAGTTTTATACGCACAAATATTTTCAAAAAACTATGCATTATCTGATTCAATCATCATATTAACATTAATCTCAGGACTATCAGATTTGTGAACCAAAAATCGACAGGCTTTACTATTCACATCATACCCCATAAAGACACAATATATTGTTTTGGGTCCAATTTTAACACTCTTTGGTAAAGGAACCTCTACCTTGGCTAAACACCCCCACACTTTGAAATATTTCAAGTTGGGTTTTCTTCCTTTCCACAACTCATATGGAATTGATTGTGTTTTTCGATGGAGTATTTTATTAGATGTAACAATGTCTTCCCCCCAAAGGTTTCGCGGTGAACAAGATTGATCATTAAGGCATTCATCATTTTCTTTAACGTTTTGTTCTTCCGTTCTGCCAAACCATTTGACTGTGGTGTATAAGGTGCAGTAGTTTGATGACTAATGCCATATTCCAAACATATCTCTGCAAAAGTAGATTCATATTCTCTACCCCTATCACTCCGAATCATTTTTATCTTTAGATTCAATTGGTTCTCCACTTCATTTTTGTATTGCTTAAATGCATCAATTACTTCATCCTTACTATTAAGAAAATATACATAACAAAATCGAGTGCACTCATCAATAAAAGTTATATCTATGTGAATTAAGTCTAAAGTTTTAGAATTTATTTCAATAGACTTGTAAGGATGTTAACAAACTTACGTTCCACACAAATTTTGCATTTTGACTTATCGCATTTAAAATCAGGTAATACTTCTAGATTAGCCAATTTTCGCAAGGTTTTGTAATTTACATGTCCCAAATGGGCATGCCGTAAATCACTTGACTCCAATAAGTAAATAGAAGCAGAATTTTTATTAATACTGTCAACAACCATTACATTTAGTTTGAAAAGACCCTCATTGAGGTTACATTTTCCTATTAACATTTCATTCTTACATATTACAGCTTTAGCATTAACTAGGACACACTTAAACCCGTTTTTAACTAGTAGTGCAGCAAAAAATAAATTCTTCCTAATAGTAGGGACATGCAGAACATTGTTCAAAGTCAACAGCTATTTCGGATGTCATTTTCAACATTACTTTCCCAGTTCCTGCAATTCTTGTTGTTGCTGTGTTACCCTTAAATAAATCTTCATTGTACTCAGCAAGAGTGTACGTTCCAAACGCTTCTTTTGCAGAGCAAATATGTCTAGTGGCACCCGAGTCGAGAAACCACTCCTTGGGATTTCCAACGAAGTTACACTCCGATATCATTGCACACAAGTCATCTGCATCTTTCATCTTTTCCACGATGTTTGCTTGACTTTTGCCTTTGCCTTTACTTTTGTCCTTTCTTGGAGCATGATAATCAAAAGACCTATGACTAGCTTTGCCACAATTGTAACAGTTGCCTTTGAATTTCTTCTTGGCCTGTTCTGACTTCTGCCCGTTGGACTTCTTTCTCTTTTTGTCTTTGATAGGAGCTTATTCAACATTATTAAATCCAATGATTGTTGAACTCTTACACGATTTCTTTTCAGAGTTTTTTTATTATCTTCCTCAATCTTGAGCCGAATCATAAGATCTTAAAACTTCATATCTTTACGCTTGGTCTTTAGATAATTCTTGAAATCATTCCACGAAAGAGAAAATTTCTCGATCATTGCAGCCACTTGAAAAGCTTCATTTAGTACATCTTCAGCAATCAGATCATGGAGAATAAGTTGAAGTTCCTGCACTTTTGATCCAACAGTTTTACTATCTACAATTTTATAGTCTAAAAAATTTGCAACCACAAACTTTTCAAGCATGCATCTTCTGTCTTATATTTCTACTCAAGTGCATCCCACAACTCTTTTAAAGTTTTTATTGCACTATAGACAGTGTATAAGTCATCCTCTAAAACACTCAAAATGTAGCCTTTACATAGGAAATCTGCTTGTTTCCATGCTTTAATAATCATGAATTTTTCCCTGTCTGGCATATTATCAGGAGAAACTGGAGTATCTTCACTTGTAAATTTCTGCACACCAAGAGTGTTAAGCCAGAAAAATACACGTTGATGTCATCCTTTGAAATTCACACTTGTGAATTTACCCGGTTTCTCTGCTTGTTGTACAAGAGTTCGGGTTGGTGCAGCAATAGCAACTGTGAAACCATTGTTTGTCATTTCTGATAAACAAAAATTGATACAATATAAGTAAGCAATAAACTATAATTGCACACTTAAAGGAGTATAAAATCACGAAGATTTTTGTCTCCACCAGAAACACAGATTAAAAATAATTTCCTTAAGAGTGTTTTCCAATCGATGTTATCAAAACCAGAAATTATTGATAGTAATAAATTGTTCAGAAACATGAAGTAACTGAAATTTATAGAATCAGTAAGAAGGATGAACAAAAATTTATTTCAGACAAATACTTAAATCTGGAAAAATGTACCAGAATCTGAAATAATCTTTTATGTTGGAAGAAGATCAAGTCCACTGAAATCACAGTGTCCCTATAAAGGAATTATTCTCCTCAAGTATCCGAGGTTTGATTTGGAATATAACCTCCCTGGGTAAAATGAACTTAAACAGCAAAGTGTAGATACAAAAAAATCTACTGTCACCGAATCTATCCACAACAGGAAAGTACACGATTAAAAATGTGTTTAGAAGAAGGAAGAAGATCAGAAAATTTGTTGAAAAATATTCTGAAGACTGAGTGGTATTTATAAGAAAGAAGAATATGTTCTGAAAGGTTGAAACTCTTTCAAAATTGACACGACCATTAATGAAAGTTTGCAACCTTTTAAATGGTATTGACTGTTCCTAAAAGTTTCAACCTTTCAGAACAG
The DNA here is from genome assembly GCF_036512215.1 of Solanum lycopersicum. NCBI lineage: Eukaryota > Viridiplantae > Streptophyta > Magnoliopsida > Solanales > Solanaceae > Solanum > Solanum lycopersicum. The sequence goes on along the minus strand of NC_090803.1, from coordinate 28,808,094 downwards.
TCATGGAAGAAATTTTAAATAAAATGGAAAATAGAACGGGTCAGTGTGCGCATCCGAGTCGGGTCAGGTTAACTTAAACGTTGAAAACATTTCGATTAACTAAAAACATCTGTTATCAATTAATTAATTGAAAATATTTTTTGGCCATTTAATAACCCTTTCAGAATTGACAAGACCATTAATGAAAGTTTGCAACCTTTCAAATGGTATTGACTGTTCCTGAAAGTTACAACCTTTCAGAACAGTCATGGCGGGAATTTTCAACAAAACGAAAAATAAAACGGGTCACACGCGCGGATCGAAGTCGGGTCGGGTTAACTAAAAAGTTGAAAACATTCCGGTTAACTAAAAACTTTTGTTATTAACTACTTAATTAATTAATACAATAAATAATTGAAACAAATTTTGTCCAAAAATAATCTCTCGATCGATCATTTTGCCAAAGCCAAAGCCAAAGCCAAAGTCGAAGCGAGCAAGCGACGACGACGGCGCGAAGGGGGTCTCTCTTTCCATCCCTTTTAATAATTAATAGGAGTTTAAATATATTTAAAATCTCCTATTTTCCTTTCCATTACCGATGAGGGACAAATACCTTTTCATTAAATCATAAGAGGACTTTTCAAGTTCCCAACTCTTCACGTCCTCAACTTTTCAAATTCCTCTCCTTCCCTCTATTTCCCATCAATTCTTTCTACATACCCAACACAACTTTTGTCATTTTAGACAAAGTACTAAATTCAGTTTTTGTTTTGAGTTTAATTTTCTAGTTTTAATTAAACTCATAGAATTTTATATATTTAGATCAGTATTGTATATTCCTCACATTTAGTTATCACTGTTTAAACTTTCGCATAGTAGATCTATTGAGTAATCTTTTAGTATGACTATGATATGCCAACACAAGGTTAACTTGGAGTCACTCATGATCCTATATTTCGTCTTTATATCCAAGGGGTACACTCTAGGTGTGATATTTAAAGATTTTCATATATTTTTACTGGGTTATTGATTTTTTTCTTGATCCTCATTCGTAACGGCAAATATTTTCATTTTTTTTGATTGATTTTATTGTTTTTCTTCCTTGATCCTTAGTTATAAAAAGTAATATTGTTATTAAGTTTAGCTTATATTGTTTTGATTTCTTATAATCCTTTTGTTCCAATATCTTGTATAAATACCCTATTTGAACAATGTATATCATTTGTTGTTTTGATCTATTAATGAGAATAATTTACTATAGGTTCTTATATTGAATTCATTCTGCTGAATCTTTTGAATCAGTTCGGAGATTTTTCTAATAATATTTTATACTATTTAAGACCAACATGATTTAGGGAAAAACATTTATTTTCTTTCTAAATAGGCTCGCAACAGAGAATAGAAAGAATTAAGAGCATGATAAATGACACTAGAGTAGAAGATCACATTTTCCTATCAGAAAATGGCGGATTTTATAGTTATGAAGATCATCTCCTTCTGGCCCTTGATTTTTGTTATTCACTGTAAACTTCTTCCAAGAATTTTAAAGGTAGGATATCTCATTTTGAATTTTCCAACACATTGTTCCTATGTAAAAAAATTACTTCTACATAACTCATCAATTTAGTACATGATGGGATATAAATAACACAATTTCTCAAAATCTCCTATCACTCTGTCACTCAATTTTTGACGACGTTATGTTTTGGCGTAGAGATATTGAGTTCATGTATTGGTCTGATTCTCTTGAGTCTGAGAGAATAAAGTGTTACTGTGTTTTCAATCCCTTAACTAGAGAGCATCAAATGATTTAATATCCAAATGCTCCATGAAATGAGTAAAAAAAGTCTAGTGGTTGATTAGCCTAATGCAAATCAATAGAAATTGGTAACAATAAGCAACCTTGTTGATAATTCCAACTTGTTCTTAAAATTTTACTTACTTTCTATATGGCAATATGGCTTGCGGCGTGAAATCCAACTGAGAATTAATAGTGTCATATACTTATCATACGGTATTCCACATTTCTATTGTCATTTGTCTCTACTTTCTCAAAAGTGACGGTAGTGTTCTACCATTTGATACAAAGGGAGAAGAGGGTATACCCATTCACCCTTCTGAGTTTATAACTCATTATATTCTCAGTTATGGAAAATTTTTAACTTGTACAAATATGAGTAGTAGAGATATATTAGTAGGAAGGGAGCGTGGTTTACTGACCATTGTATGCAATTTCATATAGAACATAGTCATTAGCACTTATGAATGAGCAAGAAGCCATTGATGGGTTTCCTCTACTTTGGACCACTTTGTTTTAGATCCAGATAGGCATATTATAGGCTTGCCTCTATGGATCGACACAAAGCAAGTGTCCTTTTTGGAACGATTTCCATCAAAGTAATATCATGATCTATACAAGTATGATACCAACATGAATGTGTACAAATATGTTGCACTTCTGAACAACTTGATTATTCCGTGTATTGCTTCCACCAAACTTTAACTCTTCAATATTTTCATTCATGCCAGAGAAGGAGATATATGTGAAGAGTAGCTTGACATTAGTTTAGAAAATGAATTTTATAGCGTATGCGGCATATATACTTCATGATCTTTACATAGTTCAGATTGATTACTAAATTCATGAACTAGTTTCACTAAACCAAAATAACCCAAATGAGCTGTGAGATATTTATAAAGAAGAATGTTTTGTCGTTTTATGTCAGAGTGTATCATGGGTTTTTGACACTCGTGGTTCATATAATGAAGTACCTACGCGACATCTATTATTATATTCATTCTCTGAAGTATGGTCAAGCTACTATTTTTGGTGTTTCTCATTCTATGTCATAAACTAAAAGACAAAATCCTTAAATTTCAACAAGCTGGTACCTTTCATAATAATTCTTATAATGTTTTTGAACTTTTCAGCAACATACGCCTATTGCACAGTCGTTACATATTTGGAGGGTGTATTAAGGACAGAAGATAATGTTTGATTGAAGCAATTCATGTAAAAATAAAGTGTGCCTAGAACTGCAAAAATTTTGAACACGTTGATGTTGGTATAATAATCGTATAGATCATGATAATGTTTTGGGAGACGTCGTACTATGAAAGACACTTACTTGCTGTCAATCCAGACGGATAAGACTATAATATGTCTGTCCGAAAATAAAAGAAAGTTTCCCAATGTTTGGAAAACCCTCCAATAGCTCCTTTTTGTGTCATAAGTGCAAATGACTATGTACTTTCTTAAACTACATAGAAGGGAAAGTAAATTGTGCGCCCTCCTTAGTAATATATCACTAGTTCTCATAGCCCTACAATTCATAAAATTTGCGTAGCTGAGATCATAATGATCAATAAACTCGGGAGGGTTAATGAGTATACCTTCTACTTTCTTTGTATCAAGCGCTAGAACACTACCACCACTTCTGAGAAAATATAGGTAATAATTTCAATATACAGGTGGAATATTGTACGGTAAGGGTATAATATTATAGGTTATAAGATTTATTTAACGCCACAATCCATATCACTCTGATGAAAGTAAGAAAAAATTGTAGAACAAGCCACACTTTTCAACCAGGTTACTTACGCTACCAATTTGAATTGATCTGCATTAGGATAATCAACCACTAGACCTGTTTTTTCCAACTCATTTATAGGAGCACTATACATTACATGAGCCTTAAATCTCTATGTCAAAACATAACGTCGTCACATATTGAGCGATAGGGTTAGAGAATATTTTGGAAGTTGTCAGATTAATCTCCCATCAACTACTAAATAGATGAGTTGCGTAGTGGTGACTTTTTTGTGTTGGAACAATATTTTGGAAATTCAGGATGAGATATTCTACCTTAAAAATTCTTGGATAGAAGTTTACACTGAACAATAAACATTATGGGAAAGAAGCAGAATATTTCTATCACTATATCATGCGACATTCTTACAGTCTTTTATAGACCACTGTGTTCCTCTACATTGTTGCCATTTATCATACCCTTATTCTTTCTATTCTATTTTAAGTCCTTTAAGGAAAACAACAAATGTTTTTCCCTAAAACAAGGTTGTTTTAAATAGTATAGATAATTATAAGGAAAATCTCTAAAGTAATTCGGTATATTTGATGAACAATCAATGAACTAGATATGTGACCCTATAATAAATCATTCTCATTAAGAAAGCAAAAACAAATAATATATAATGTTAAAATTAATTATATCCCGCTTATTATTATAAATGTGTTTAATCGATTCCTGAATTTTTTTAATTTAATGATATTACACATCAAGTCCATATAAGAAGACTATTAGTGAATTCCCCGACGGATGTGGAACTCTAACACCCGCCTACATGACCAAGCCCATGACTAAGCCCAAATAATGTGAATTGAGAGTCCAAATGGAGATACTCTGGTACAATGTAAGGCTAAGACATTTCAACACCCAAAGTTAGCTACATAGGGTAGGATTATTACATTAGCCCATACAAGGTTCATCATTATTTGGCATCTTGCTCCACGCTCATGTTGGGTCGATCGTGAAAAACGGTTAGAGTCCTAGATTGGTTCGATAAAGAAATGTTTAGCTTATATGGATTTAAGTAATCCTTCTCTCATGATATAAGTTTTGAGGATATGTTAGACCAAAGTACCATATCTTTACGTCATACCATAATCAATTTCATCCTCTTTCGGGATTCCCTTTAAGTTTGAATATATGGTGTGTTTGTGGGACTAGGAGCCCCACATTAGATGGGGATTGGACTGATGTTTTGCTTATACGATTTGGACAATCCTTGATTCATGAGCTAGATTTTAAGTTAAATTAGGTTTATGTTCAATATCATTATATTTTATATAGTATGTATAAAAAAACATTTTATATTACGTCCTATTTGATAAATTTTAAATTTACCAATAACATTAACCCAATTACCACTAAATGTTCAGTGAGAGCTCACAGCTAGACACTCGGAAAAGGAGACTACATTCAAGTAATTCCTAACTTGAAACTCTGTAACATATTTTAACAATAATAACTGCTCACTATTGTTGTTAAATGGAAAATCTATTACCACTAAATATCTTATTGTTGAAGTAACTTGAACTACTGCAACCTACTTCCTTAACAAACTTTTTAGGGACTTGGTCTTCTTTTATTTTTTGTCAATCATCAAAACATGATTTAATCCAAGCTCAACACAAGTACTTTTGGTTCTATATGGAGAAAAAAAGGACCTAGGTCTATCATTAGACAATATTTGGCCGGATAGAAAAAAGGAATTTGTGAATCATATCATTTTATAGATTAGGAACATTGATATACCGTTATACTTGCATAAAAATTTCATTTTGGAATACTACTTGTGGGTTGTTTCAATTGAGCGTATGGAAACGTTGGATCAAAATAAAAACAGAACATGTGAAGATGTTTAATTGGCAAAGACATTGTTGAATAAATACATAACCTTAGTGTGCTCTGTCTAGTGTGCTTGAGTTGTCATACAAAAAAATACACTGAGATGTCATGGAAATTATATGTACCTTTTAAGAACTTCCATGTAAATTGTTAAGTGTAATTCTCCTAATTTTATTTGAAAAAAATAAAAGGTTCAAGCAAATTTTAAATGGAAGATTACCCAAAGATCTTGACCTGGCAATGCAAAAAAATTTAATCTATTTGAATTCATCTTGGCCTGGCAATGCCAAAAAAAATTTCTATTGGAATTCATCGCTTGAAATAAATGAAGAAGAATAGAAAGTCACCTATATTCTTCTCCTCCTCCGACTGATTCCTCCTCCTCTGATGATTCTCCTCTTTGATCGGAATACCTTGAAAACGTGATTAAGACTTGTTGGCTTGGTTGAGATATTTTAAACAAAATTTTTAAAGGAACCTCTAATCCTTACTTTAAGTCTCATTTAGGAAAAATAAAATTTAAACTAATAGGTACCTTTGATGATAAGTGTTCCTATTTCATCTAAGATTTTGCAGTAATATAAGCCCGAGTAGCAGTCGTTACATCATATGAGGACGTCTTATCGCACAAGGTAACTTGAGATGAAGCCAATACATGGGATGATAAACTTTATCCAATACAAAGGCATTTTGTTACCCGTTGATATTCATATTTTACTTTTATAAATCATGATACTTTGTTGAGCGACATTCTACTAGAAAAGACAATTGTTAGCTGTTGATACAGACCGGAAGCAAATAATCATGCCTCCAAATCTAAAATAAAGTTGTCCAAGGTTTGGGAAACCCTTAAAAATTGTTTGCACTATTATAAGTAGCAAGGACTATGTACAATATGAAATTGTATATCCTCCGGGAAATTAAATGTTGCGTCCTCTGTAGACATATATCTGCACCTACCAAAATTTACCATTGCTTATATCATAGTGATCAAGAAAGCCATGAAGGTCAATTAGAATATGTAGGAATTTTCAACCAGCTTACTTATGGCTACCAGTTTGTAGCTATGTGCATCCGGGTAATTATTCTGCATAGCGTGAATTCTCCACAATATGTCTTCCGTATATTCCACAATATATTCTTCTTTCTCTCAGGTCGTTTGTTATGTTGTAATTTTAATGTAATAACCTTGTTCAAACCCTGTCCTCTCTCTTCTCATAAACATTTCTCCAATTAAGTAATGTATTATTTGTAATTACCGGACTACTAAAGAATATATCCAAAAGCAATGAAAAACTGAATTTTGGTAATTAGAAACATCCGTGATTTTTGCGATTGGGGAAACTAATTTACTGTAATTAGTCCCAAAGTTTAAAATTTCTACACTTTTTACTAGTTATTTAGTTAGAAACTCAAAATAATTTGTACAGGAAAAATGAGGAAATATATTGAGTAGCAAACATAACAGACATAATAAGGATATATAGTTATTGTTTATAATTTCTTTTCATAGCAATAGTCATGTTTGCTAGAGAGGCTGTGGTTTATATATGGTTGTCCGGTTGTTGTTAGAAAGTATATGCATAGAGGAAGCATACTATTATATTACAACTTAGATTAATAATAGACAATCAATATGTTTATACTAAAACATATACAATTATTATAGAATAGATAAACTTACTGAAATTTAATTTAATAATTACCTCTTGAAGAGTGAGAATATATCCTCAAACAAATCCCTAAGTTGGAAAGACCTTAAAACGAATTCACAAGATAGACATCAACTTTTTTGTCTTCTATAATGATCTCAATTCCACATATGAAAAATCTCCATAGTTGGGTAGACAAGTATGATAGAAAACTAATTCGTCCATTTTCAAGGTTAAAAATCCCAATTTATAGATATTCAATCTCAATCGAAAAAGAGTAGAAAACCTAACTTTTTTTCTCTAAAACAAGAAAAAACCACATTTTTGTTCCTTTTCTCATAGAAATAAAATTTTGAGTTCTATTTAATGTGGGAATTGTAGAGACCATATGATTTTTTTCTAAACAAAGAAAATCTAAAAGTGAGCATAAAGGTCCTTCATTGAGTTGAAAAAATAACTAGGACTCATACAATCCCAACTTAACAAATCCTATAATCGGAGAACACAAGAAAATGAAAACACAAAAACAAAAATAGGAAGTATTTAAAAGCGCCAACCTCAAAAATTTCATAATCGGAAAGGATGAAAAAATTAAAAGACAAAAAAAATAGAAAGTTTTCTATATTCCCAACTCTAACTTCAAGATCCAGTTCGTCTGCCATGGTGGTTGCCGAAGTCTAATATGCCGGTGAGTTTCCTCGATTAGTCAAAGGCAACAACAAGTTGTGGTTGGGATAATTCCACAAGAGGCACTCTAATTTTTAACGAATGCCATCGAAACATAACCCATTAAATTTACTTCACCTCAACTCGAGATAACCAAGTATGATTTGATTAACTCCATCTCTCATTGCATCAAGATTTTCCAACGATCTTTGATCTCTATTACAAATATTTTACCATTTCATGTAGATCAGCAAGAAATCTAGCTAATACCACTGCGCAGTCCAAGTATTTCATTTTTAATTTGGTAAAATTTCATTTCTAAGGCTTCTTATCTTATCATATCATATATCATATCATATATTTATATAAAAGAGAACCCTAGGCCCGCCTATGTGGCACAACCATAAGTAAAAATTTCCTTTAAAATTTATTTATTTGCAAAAGTTGCCTTCCTTTTTCATGAAAAAATGTGACTTTTATGAAAATTCGTGATTTTAATGAAAATTTGCAACTTTTATCAAAACTTGTGACTTTTATGAAAATTTGTGACTTTAATGAAGAGTTGCGACTTTCATCCAAACTTTTGACTTTTCTTAAAAGTTGCGACTTTATGAAAAATTGTTACTTTTATGAAAGGTTGTGAACTTTCAAAAGGATTGCAACTTTTCCAAAGTGTTGTAACCTTTATTTTAAGTCATAATAAACATTTGTTAACACTACTCTTTGTTGTATATAAATATATATATATACTCTCATTATTAGAAAATAAAAATTATGATTTTCTAGCTCAACTTCCGCAAAATTAAATATTCTTTTACTTTGCTCATACTGAGTCACTTACTGACACCACTATTTTTTTTATCAATGTGTTGGTGAATAAAATTGAGGATGTAATTCTTTTAACCTCTTGTATTGGAGGGGAATAGTTTTTAGGGGACATTGCGCATTCAGTGGACTCGATTTATTCCTTTCTATATAATTCTATTTTTGACATATCCTGGTATTTTATCTATACTAAGTTTATACTTATGACATTAATTGTTATTTTTTAGTGCATGTTTTAAACTCTATTGTTTATGTTTGTGCAATGTTATTGTCTCTTGTTATATTAAACATATAGACATATAGTATGCATTTTCATTGTTTAGAAAATAATTATTGTATTTTGTTGCAAGAATTCATATTTTGATTTTCTATAACTAAAAAGTACTATATATAAGCGTACATGTTATATATTTTTACATGTATATAAAATTCCTCACTTATTAATTGAAGGAATTCACGCAAGTTCAAAAGTTATAGTTGCTTTAATGTTCAAGAATAATTACATTAGTTCCCTATATTCAGTTAGATTCCTTATTGTCTATATCATGTTTAGAGTTAGGGTTTCTTTACCTTCAGATAATGTTGCGAATGATACAGAAATTTCCATGTCTCTTAGATATTCACCTTAGAGTATCTCATAGAGTTAGAAATGGTAGATTTTGATATAATTGTAGGCATGGGTTTGTTATATTCCTGTTATGCCTCGGTTAATTGTAGAACTAGGATCCTTTGGTTTCAATTTCCAATGATTCAGTCTTTCAAAGGAAGGGTAGTAGCTCAGTGCCTATAGGTCGAATTATCTTTTACCATAAGGTCATAAAGGTGATCTAGAAGTTGATGTAGCACATATTCAGGAAAAAGGGAAGGAGTAAGCAAAAGATGTTCATCTTCTTGTGCTCTTAGGAGTTAGTCTTACAAACACATCAGACTGTGGTGTGATAGTCAAAAATAGACCAGAACCTTCATTGGTGGCAAAGAGAACACATGAAAGTGATCGTTTTGTTATTTCGGTCAAAAGATAGGGGTTTTATCCAAAGGGGAAGACCGTCGCTTATATGTTCCTTAGGTGGATGAGTAGTTGAAATAGTCATGAAGACCATGTACCCTCATTGTTTTCCTTCCAATTCTGCTTCTATAACACCCCATAACTAAAAACACACCTCATTGCAGATTTCTAGAAGTTGCAGGTATAACCCAAGGTTGCTGCCCACAGACCATAAGGTGACACACGACCCGTGCTTGTTGTCTATGGTTTGCATTTGCAACCCTCCCTTGACTCAGCCTGAGAAATCCCTCTATTTGTTAACCAATGACAAAACCCATGGACCGTAGGTTAGGTCACGGACCGTTGTACCGTGTTTTGCGATCAAACCGTCATATCTCAGTCTCCAGTCATGACTGACAATTGAACAACACAAACCATCAGTAAATCCACGATTTAGCAGTCTCGTCCGTGTATGATCCTGATAACATTTAAGTCAGGGGTCTTTTGTTCTTTTCTTTATGCGTTGGACCCCTAAGAAACGTTTTAACCCTTAAAATACGTGGCTTTTGGTTAGTTTCAGCCTAGAAACGTAATAGTTTTGTTAGTTTCAACCTAGAAACATAACAAAAACTTACCTAAGTTAGATTATCATATTATATTATTAGTGGGAAGATTCAAAGCTCAAAATTGAATTACCATTATACCCTTATATTAAAATAATTAAACAAATATTATAAACTATAATTAAAAATTTAATAAATAACTCATTTAGGTTGGTGCATGAATCAAATTCACATTAATATATTATAAGTGGGAAGATTCAAAACTCAAAGTTGAATTAACATTTTACCCTTATATTAAAATAATTAAACAAATATTATAAACTATAATTAAAAATTTAATAAATAACTCATTTAGATTGGTGCATGAATCAAATTCACATTAATAATTAATTACTCTATTGTGAAAATCAGGAGTATTTGAAAAGTTTTTCCATTAAAAAAATTTAATATGGACTAAAACCATTGAACTAATTTAATGCAAATTAATTATCTACTCAAAGGTCATCATAGCTACTTCTATAAATTACCTAGCATAATCTTCATGTAAATGAGAAGAAGAGGATGAGAGATTATCATGCAAAAAATGAACTTTGCAAATCATTTTGTATGTGCAGAAATAATTTTTTGTTTGTATCCGCTCCTTTTTGTCCGTACAAAGTATTATATGTTTCCTTTTTATATATGTTGATGTACTTTTTTATGATTTTATTTTTTTACTAGAATATTTTGTATCCTACATGAAGAAAATAGCAATATACAATTCATGTTCTACTATGTATCTTGATTACTAATGAAATTCATATTTATGAAAGATTAATCAGTTCATTTGACATACTTATTTGGCTCTCGATAGAGTGTTCTACTTTAGTATAAATACATTTTTGAAATTATTATTTATGAGTAGTGAGAATAATGACTAAATGAGAAATGATATATATATATGAACTAAAATAAAATGGCCACCTAATTGGAGATAAAGAATGGATCATACTCTATATAGTATATATGTGATTTTGAGGTTGTATTTTTATTTAAACTTTTCATTTATATGTATAATTTATTGATCTTATTAGTCTATTATATGTTTGTTGGAACATTCATTCCTAAAATTGATCATATATCTAGAATAAGTCATTTTGAAAAGTTTATATTGCTCAATTTATATTAATTATTCAAAGAGTAATGTTATGAAAAAAAGGAGTATTATTCTTTTCTCTTCATAAATCATGTGTACAGTACTTTTTAAGGTTGAAAAGAAGACGTATATGTGATATAATGATAAAAATAATTGACATATTAATCATGGTAATGATTTCAAGTGTGTTTCGTAATATACCAAGTGTTTTTATCATAAGTTTGCATATGTACTACATTGACGAAATCTTTTAGCATTTATAATTTTATGCATCAAACGTCTATCTACTATGCTAATAGGCTATTTATTGTTGATGTAAAATTTTAACTATAGCTAGAAAATTGTCAAACTCCCATCTATAGATTATTGGTTGGAGCTGGACCCATAAATAGTTAGTAGTAATTATTTTCCAAACTAGAATGTCTACTTTTGGCTTAGAGATATTATTTTATTTATGATAATGTGATATTCTTCTGCCTAACTATTGAATGTTAATTATTTCTCATACACATAATTTTTTAAAATTAAAAGCTCAATGTGAAGAGTCATTCTCCACTATTTATGTAAAAACACTTTGACAAATAAATTTTTAATATGCTTTTTAAGAACCAATTACTAAGATTGATATTATCATAGGAAGGAAATTACACTATTCAAAATGAGAATAAAAGAGAATGAGAGAAGGATAACTAAAAAATAACTAGATATATCATCTATTTAATGTTCTTCATATTATATTTGTTATTATTTAGCGAATAAAAGATAAATGGTTAAACTACTATTGTTAATTTAAGCATCTTTTTAATTACTTAACTTTTTAGTATATAAAAGTTTAATAATAATAATAAGGCACAAACGTGCAAGGCACAAACGTGCAAGGCACGTTCTGAGAATCTAGTTCACAAACACATTGAAAATTAGTGCATAAAAAGGAGAAAGTGGCGTCCAAACCATTCCTATAATGCAATAAGTATTGATCAGTTTCAGCCTAAAATCGAAAGATTTGTCCTTGAAATTCTTCACTATGAATGTGAGATTTTACTAGTGGGTTCCTTTCACCTAATAGGTCCCTAGATTTCTGTTAGAATCTTGATTCCCTTACTAGCTTCTAGACCTCAGGTTTCATGAATGTTATAAATTATTGGGTTTTAGATTTTAGAATGATCGAGATCATATTATCATGTTGTAGTATTGTTATTGCGCATATTCACGCATAAAGTTGAGAATGCTACCTATATAGTTCTTTTAGTTTATGAATTACACATGCTAGGTCAGTAATTTAGTTATGTATTTTAACATGCTTCAATTTTTTATGTATAATTATCAATATATTAATGTTGTATTCGATGTTTACATGTCAGTATTTTGAACTACCAAATATTACAAAATTGTAGTCATAATATGTTTATTACTTAACTAATCGAGAAAAACTTTATATGAATTGGACCAAGGTTAGTCATCCCAAATCCCAGAACTACGTGCCCCCTAGGTTGTAATTCCATTCAGTAGGCATCATTTATTAATCACGACAGCATGCCTCTATACCTCAGACATGGCATATTTTGTCCTCTCGATGGAGTGTATGTATACAACTCCACATTTAGCTCATGTGGTTTTATGTCAATCATTATTAGCTCTTACAAGTTAGTTATATCCTATAACATTGACCGTATTATCATTATAGTTCAGTTTCAGCCTAAGTATGTTACTACTTTGTCATAACACTTAAATTAGTTATGTGCAGTATATTTAGTATCCTTATCATGTTCATCTCATATTATTGCTTTCTTACCAATGTTAAGGAATGCTATGTTCCTGAAAGATATGAACATCTCTAGGCTCGTGACTCATTCTCAAAAAGTTTAGAGTAATAAGATTGGGTAGAAGGCTAAGGAGAATAAAAAGGCTAGGACAATAAACTATAAGTATTCTCAACATAAATTTTATAGTTGATACTGCTCGCAACTTTACCAAAAGTATGCAACTCCAGCACCTTCATGGTCTAGTGCTCCATCCTTGGAGTTTTGAAATGATCAGAAAGCTAAGATATCGGTCTCTAAGACTCAAGGTAGAATCTCAGGAACCAAATTCTACCTAACTTGTTAAAAGTGTGAAAAGTTAGGATGATTTGGGTGTGGTCATTCTTGTCATATATCGAAAGATTGTCCTTCTAAACATGGTAAATGAGGTAACAATGGTAGATCTCAGTTTAAAACTAAATAAACATAAATAGATTTCCCGACTCATTAGGGTAGTTCATCTGGTACACATGGTGATCCTATTCACTTAGGTATTTAAGTCTTTTTTTGCATTCGTTTGGCACTTATACTACACAGTTTTATGCCTACCTAGAATCGTCATTCAACTAAAATCATCCAAACATGGGGCAAAAGAAGGTGAAAAGTCAACCAAAACTCCCAAGAACAATCAATATTGTGCTTCAAAGTTTCAGACCCTAAATACAATGTATTTCTCCGTAAATTTATCACCAGGTATATGGAATTTCACTATTGTGTTCCTTTCACCCATTAGATCCCTATAATTAAGTTAGTTTCTTGATTATTTATATCATGTTTTGACTTAGGGTTACTAGAACTTTAGATAATTGTTGTGAATTAGCTGCTAAAGTAATCCTTATAAGGGTATTATGCTTTCTTAATTGCTTAATCATTGCATGAAATTTTGAATCCTCGTTTTGTGGTTTCGTTTAGTAAATGAATTAACCTTGCTAAATCACCTATACAAATAAACATGCACAAGTTTTTCAAATATTTCATTATCAGTACTTAATGTTGCCTTTTTTAGTTAGAATGTCACACTCTTGACCTAGCAATTTTATTTGAGATATATTGTAATGTACACATTCTAGTTGAGAGTACGTGAATAATGAGTTAGAATAGGGTCAGTTATTCTCATAGTCCCAGAACTATGTGCCCCCGTAGGTTTTCAGTCCCCTATGTTGTGTATCAAGTTTAGCGATCACGCCATTCATGTCTTTATACCACTATGAAGGTATATAAATTCCTCCCGATGGGACGTATACATCGAACTCAACATTTAAATCATATGGTTTTATGTCAGTTAATAGTATCTTCCAGAGTCAGACATCAGTTCATTTGACCATGCCTTCAGTTATGTTTCAGCATTTAGTCTCAGTATGTCATGTTCCTTATTACTACTTGGCCATTGCATTTATCTTTGTCTTCAATCTATTTCAATATTTACATTCAATTTTGACTATATCATTGCTTTGTATGCTTTCTATAATTATGTATTTTATTTATCTATACTATCTATCATAAATGATCAATACATTCCAAGTACTGACACATCGTCTTTGTTACATCCTTTCATGATGTAGGTTCGGTTACTCAGCATCCAGATCACACATAGATTGGTTTGCGATCTCCAGTTCATCACCTTCAAGTGTGAGTCATCACACTTCAAGGACAATAGACTTGCTTTACACTTAAGTCATTTATTCAATTTTGTATTTTTCTAGAGTGTGATTTGGGCATGTCCCAACAGTTTAAATGAGTTAGAGGCTTTTTAGAAAAAGTACTAGATTTAATTTATGTTTTGAGTCTTTTATATATTATGTTTAGTATTGGGTATTCTCCACTTTTAGTTATCATACTTTAAGCTTCTGCATAGTATATTTATTAAGTGATATTTAGTATGCTTATTATACGCCATCTTAAAGTTAACTTGGGGCAACATCTAATCCTATGTGCCGTGTTTACATCTAGACATATCCTCGGAGTGTCCAGATAACGATTATCATATATTTTGATTGATTTTATAAACTTCTTTATCCTCATTCATAACTGTAAATATTGTCATTTTTTTAATGTTTGTATTGATTTTCCTCCTTGACCCTTATTCATAATAGTAAACATTTTTCATTTAGTTTATTTTATATTGTTTTGATTTCTTACGAATTCTTTTGTTTGAATGGCTTGTATAAATACCCTATTTGAATTGTATATTTGTTTTTTCATCTCATAATAAGAATAATTAACTATAGGTCCATATGTCTTGTTCATTGATTCAGCTGAATCTACCAAATCACTTAACTGATTTCCCTAATAAAGTTTATACTATTTAACACCAACTTGTTTTGTGGCAATTTTTTTACTTCCTTAATTGAATTGAAAAAGAGAATAGAAAGAGCTAAGGGCATGAGAAAGGGCAATAGAGTAGAGGAACACATTGGTTTATCAATGAGTTTATTTTTTTGCAGGATATAGTTATGAAGTTCATCTCCTGCTGGACCTTGATATTTGTTGTTCACTATAAACTTCTATCAAATAATTTTAAAGGTAGGATATCAATCCTGAATTTTACAAAACATTTTACTTACGCCAAAAAGTAACTTCTACACAACTCGTCTATTCGATACATGATGGGAGATAAATCACACAATTCCCAAAAATCCTTTTTAACCCTATCACTCAATCGTGTCAATATGATGTTTTGGCGTAGTGATTCTAGGATCATGAAAGGGTTTGATTCACTTTGAATCTCAAAAAAATAGGTGTTACTCTGTTTTAGTCCCTTTGCTATAGAGCACCAATTGATTCATTATCTGAGTACTCCAAGAATTAAGATAGAAAAAAACAGACCTATTGGTTGATTACCCTAATGCAGATCAATATAAATTGGTAAACATAAGTAACCTTGTTGAAAATTCCAACTCGTTTTACAAATATAACTTACTTTCGATAGAGTGATCTGGATTGTGGCGTGAAATCCAACAAAGAACCAATGTTTCATATCCTTAACTTAAGCTAGTACACCTATTTATTTGCATAATTCATTCAATTTTCACTGAAGTGATGGTAGAGTTCAACCTCTTTCTAAAAGAGAGAAGAGGGTATACTTGTTGACCCTCTCGAGTTTATTTATCATATTATTCTAAGTTATAGAAAAATTTTGACTGGTAGGTGTCAAGCCTGGAGACTAAACCACAGACTTGGATGACACTCGAAGACTTTTGCTTATACCCAAGCGACCCCTTGGTCTGACTTGCATAATTAAGTGAAAGAATCAAGCATGATTACAATGATCACTTTGACTTAATCAAGTAATTAAGTAATATAACTCAATATATTTAAAGAAATAATATTCAACTTCGCAAAAAATAGGAACCAGAGTCTTTAACATGGAACTATAATGTAAAGACAAAGTAACTACTAACTACCTATAAATCCTATGAAAAAACTCAAATGGATGATGGGAAAAAACCCACAACCTCCTAATGAACTATACTAGAAATCAATTTAAAAGGGTCCTCCACAATGCAAGGAGGATCACAAATAGACACTGAGTGTTTTAGCTGGATCAACGAGGAGCTAGATGTTTATCGTGGTTACCTGTGTATGCATCATAATACAATGCATGCCAACTATAATCAATACATTCAATGTAGGAGTACACCAGTTGGAATGCTAAAAACAACTTAAGCTTGAAAAGAATAAGAATGAGCACTTACTTGGCTCTTCTCATTTCATGAATACTTAACTCAATATAAAGCAATATATATATATATATATATATATATATATATATATATATATATATATTAAGATTAAAAAAAATAGTGTAAACAACTTAGTTCGTTAAAATTCAATAAAAACTCAACTTTAGTTTTAAGATAAGGTAATATAGTTTTGATAGGATATTCTATAACCGACAAAAACCACTATAAGCCTAAGTGGTGATACATTTTCTTGTTCACGTTGCTAGAACTTTCCTATACTTTGCAGTTGCATAGAACTACTTTAACTTAGTAGATCCCCTAACTTAGCATAAGTGATCATTTTAGAAGTATGACCCTTCGATACCCATTATCTCTACTTGATTTATGGAGACTTGAGTTAATATGAACTTGCATCCCAATATCGGAACTCAATATTACTCCAAAAAAATATACTTATCTTATATCTTTTTAGAACAACTTCTTTATTTTGTTTGAGATAATAACTCAAAACGTAGCTTAAAATCACTCTGTTGGAATCGATGTTCCCTTTTCTTTCTCAAAACTCTTTAAAGAATCTATGTTTCTTCTTATCTTAAATGTGAAAACCTTTATAAATTTTGGGAATACATAGACCACTAAGC
Organism: Solanum lycopersicum; assembly: GCF_036512215.1. NCBI lineage: Eukaryota > Viridiplantae > Streptophyta > Magnoliopsida > Solanales > Solanaceae > Solanum > Solanum lycopersicum. Next base: position 28,790,737 of record NC_090803.1, on the reverse strand, counting down.
TTTCAAGAAATGAACTCAGATCTTTTACTCTTTCCTTATCTTGAACTTTTAGCTTTTAAACAAAGTTAGAACATTTGTAAAAGACTGCTGAAAACTGTAATGAACCTCAATTTACTTGATTCTGAACTTTGATCTTAACTCTATATTGAACTTGACTTGTAAATGTTTCTTAAATTGAATTATGGCTTCAAGAATTATGATTTATGTTTGGAAGGATTCCATGATGTTTTGGAATGTTTCCGAATAGCTAAACCTTAGAAAAAGTGACGAAATTAGCGTCTTGGAACAAGTTTGCGATGTGGAGATGCTCCTAAAAAATTATTTACGAAATAAGCTTTAGAGAAAGTGGAGTTCACGTCCTCTCAGCGACGCGGAGCTGGTGGCGAACTTGTTTGACGCAACCTGGCCAACTTTTTCCTTTTTTGTTTTCCAACCCCGAGTCACCTAAGCTCGAATATCTTCCTCAATATCATTTTAGATCCCGATACCCAAAAATATAACTCATGATCCTAACTCAAAGAAACTCTAAAACTAAACATTAAAGGTCTCAAAAATACAACGTTCAACCCAATTCAAGAACCATTTTAAATCAAGAACAAAAGTCAAGAACATCAACTTTCAACATTTTATAAGATGGATATCACTCAATCAAACTTGTTTGGCGAGTGGTGAACAAACCCAACCCCTATAAGAAACTTACAACTCTTTTTTAGGGTTCACCATAAATAAAATCACAAGCAAATGATCGTTCTTGGAAGATCTTGTTTTTCCTCTTCTCCTTTTTCTGGCGTATTTTCTCCAAAAGCCTTAACATGATTCTCAATCTTTGTAAACTAAACCAAGTTAAGTTTGTACCCCAATTAAGTCAGTATAATTATTTAGTATAATTGGGTAAGGAAAAGACCAATTTACCCTTTTAATTCTAGGATTAGACATCTCCTTAATCCAATAGCCAATCTTCCGATGGGAATAACTCACTCATCCGAATTCAAAATTTCAAAAACTCGACAACTTTGAAAGAATTGTTCGAAGGGAAATCCAACCATATCTGGAATTACACCTAACACATCTGGAGCTATCTATCATGGTCGTTTGAAGTTGACCAAAAACGCAATTTTGCTAAGTAAACTAAATTTCAAGATTTTTTTTCTGCCCAAAAATGATTATTTCCAAATTTAAGCTTCTTCCTAATTATTTAAATTTTTTTAGATGTTACAATATCTTCCCATTGGTATCATTCATCCTCGAATGAGATTATTCTCACTAGGCTATGTGTGGTAACATCTAGTTCAAACACCCAACAACCAAATATTCAATAAACAACATGTTCAGTCATAATTTGAAAAGTACTAAGAAGAACATTAGTACCTTGATCAGCATTTTCCCGGGATTCCAAAAGATGCGGATATCTCCTCTACATATCCTCTTCTTCTTCACAAGTAGCTTCCTCAAAAAGTTTGTTCCTCAAAATGGCTTTGACTGAAGCTACTTCTTTTGTTCTCAATTGCTAACATGGCGATCTAGAATCGGAATGGGAATTTCCTCATAACATAGACTATCCTTTAACTAGTATTTTCAAATGGTAGTTATTGTTTTGGATAGCAAGCCCTTAGAAATATCTTTCCAACGGCGCCGATTTTGCACAATTTTGATATTGTGTGAGGGTGATACGCCTTTCAGAAGTTGGACTGTCTAATTAATAGAATTTCCAATCTAGGATTTTTAAGGGTACTTTAGTCTATTAGATACCCTATTATTTTATTCTGTTTTTAGGATTTTAATATTGGTCAAAACTGAACTTGGTCAGTTTTAGAAAATTAGAATTTTCAAGGTAGGGTTAAGGAGAAAGTAGAAGAGAAAAAAAGAAGGGGGGAAGGACAAAATCATCAAGATCAACCAAGAACGTTGTTGTCTTCATTAAGGAACTTGCATCAAATAAGTATGTGAGGATGTCATAACATTGGGATCTTTCTGCCACGTGCCAAGCATATTATTTTTGTTTGGATTCGTCCTAAAATCATTACAATATTGACACCTTGATATGCTTTTCTTGAATTCATGTGTTGTTCTTGAATTGCCTGAGTTGTGATGTTTTTGAAATTGTTATGTCGCATTATGGACTCGTTTCGGGTTACATTCTTAGGTAGCTATGCAGGTTATCGGTATCTAAAAGATATTTAAGAAAAAGAATCGAGTTTGGGTGAATTAGGAAGAAAAACAAATAAAAAAATTCGACGGGAAAACTTGTGACCTGGTCCCGCGTCATGCGTCAAACACGCAGTTTCGAAATTTTACCTCCTCAATGCGGAGCCTGTATGAGGTGTTCTGCGTCAAAAGATTTTTTTGGAACCAAAATTAATTGTGCCTCTGTGTCGCAGACCCACCCTCAAATTCTGATTTTTGTATTTTTATCCTGTTTTTCTATCTATAATCATTCCTAAATATCATGAGATCTTTCCAAAGACGAATCCAATTCTTTGAATCCATAATTACATTCAAGGATAAAATAAGACTCAAATGAAGAGAAGTTAAGAATTAAATTTTAGATAAATCAAAAGTCAAATGAGCGGAGTCATTTCAAGTTTTTCATAAGTCTTTTCAAGCATTTTAACTTTGTTTTAACACTTAAGTTGTTAAATTAGTAAAGAGTGAAATAGAAGTTCTTTTATTCAAAGTTACAAGAGGACTAAGTATTCCATAAGACACTCAAAATGTTATAACATTTAACTAGTAAGAAAACTTTGATTTTCAAGGAGACTTAGGGTATGTTTTTAGAAAAGAACTACAACTTTCTAAGAGAAGCAGGCAGGGAAACTATGATTTCCAAGATAGCTATGAGAACTAATATCAAAACCACAGAATCAGTATGTTTTTACAACATAAGAGCAAGAATATTTTTGGGAGTAGTATTGAGCACCGCTATGGGGAGACTTCCAGACAACTCCCGAACCCCCTAAACCATGTAGCCACCATGGGTATCAAAGGTTCATACTTTTTAGATGAACCCTTTTCACAGTAGACTAGTGGATCCATTAGGTAGTTCCGATCTTATACCTTTGGTCGGGTAGAGGATGCGATGGCAGCATGAGGTAGATCATTTTATCATCACGATAACTCTTATGTGATGGTTGTTGGTTAGAGAAACTCCCATATCATACATTGTATTTTCATATACATCAGTTGTTTGTATTTTTGTATATATGTCAGAGTTTCTTAAATCTGCTTTATATTGCACTTGTTTAAATCCTCTTTACAATAAAATGAGTTTAGTAAGTATTTGTGAGTTGAGAAGAGCCAAGCTATGTGTTTCTTTAAAATATCTTTCCAGCTTATGTAGTATTAACTTTCCAAGTAGCATAATTGTACATTAAATGTAAAAAAGCTAGTTGGCCTGCATGATATTATGATGTAGATGCAGATAACGAGGATCGACGTTCAGCGCACCGCTGATCTAGTTGAGCACTCCAGAGTCAGTTGGTAAGCCACTTTGCACTCCGGAGAAAATATTTTAATTCTTTCTAGTCAATTAAATAGGACGTTGTGAGGTTTGTCCCAACATTCGTCTGTGTAAATTTAGAGGTTTGATAGACAAATAGTAGTTCAATAGTCGTTACATTTTTATTCTTATGTTAAAGACTTGGGTTAACATTTTGTCCCTGTTGAATGTTCAAATCTTTAAGACATTCCCAATTATTTTGTTATGCAATTGAAATAAGTTCTTTTATCATTAAAAGTGTGATTGTTGTCTTCCACTGACTTAATTATGTCAGGCCAAGGGTTCGGTCGAATACAACAATAGTTATCGAATGCCAGTCCCGCACAGTGTGTAGGCTCGGGGCGTGACATACTCATCTTTGTTTCTGCGCGCACGTGAACTAGCATCTAATGGTGTTTGTCCCTTCTGCTTTGGAAAGGACGAACAATTCACACTGCCTTTCATCTGCCATGACTTTGATTTCTTACTTTTGAATTCTTCTATGTCTCTTAACTTCTATACCTCAACCTGCTGCACATGAACCATCAACCTTGATATGTCCATGTCTCCGATCAACAATGCTGCTCTACCCTCTTTGCTTGATAGAGGGCCTAAAAAAGCAACAAACAAACTCATTTGAATCCTCATGTCCTTAACGATCTCTGAAGCATAACAAGATAACTGGGTGAACTTCAACACATATTCATGAACACTTAGAGAGTCCTGCTTAAGTGTAAGAAATTCTAGTACTTTAACCTCTTTCAATTCTCAGGGAAATAATCGTCACAAGAAAGCCTCTTTTAAAATGGACAAACTCACCAGAGGTGTACCCTCATCTCTAACCCCTTTCCATTGTTCAAACCATGTCCTAGCAACATTCTTCATCCGATATGCAGCTAGATCAACTCTCACAAAATTAGCAACATGTATCACCCCGAACACCTTTTTCAGCTCATCAATGAAATTCTCTTGGCCCTTTGTAGTTCACGAACACTGAAGTTTCGAGAATTCATTCTCAAGAACTCAATAATCCTTGAAGTATGAGCCTCTTCTTTTTGAGCTCCTATCTGCTACCCAGTTTGATTAGTAACCGCTTGTGTTAATATCTGGATAGCCTCACGGAATTAGCATTAGTGACTTATCCATGTGATTTCACTTTATGTGCATAAATTTAATTCGGTCTCTTCAACATTCCTCTATCTGGAGGACCTGGGACTGCTATTTGTGGAGGTTTTGTACTCTAAAAAATGCGCAAGCATGAATTAGAGAAACTTTTTTTAGAGATAAGACTAACGTATGAAAATAATATGAATGAAGTGAAGAAATTCCTAAATGTTTAAACTTCCTTATTATAGATGTGGCACGCTTCACACCAATAAATAGGACTCTACAAACATGAGTCCATAGACTCAATAGGATTATCACACTCAGGGATATGATACAAAGTTTGTGATGCCCCGAGCCTGCACACTAGGCATGGCTGGCAATAAAAGACCATTGTTAGTCCCTAAGTGAATCCTTGTCCTTGCTCATTATTGGCTGATAGAGGATATTCTCCCAACCCTGATTTGATCCCCTAAGATATCAAAGATAATTGTTGTAATCTAAAATATCTTTTTCTTTTTTTGGTAGAATATATGATTTATTAGAATCCCAAAATTTCATGGGATCTAGATGATTTTGTTCTAAAATCTCTTATGTATATAAAGTCTTGTATATGACATAGAAAGATATGAATAAAATATATTCAAGTATATTATTCCACATGGTATCATAGCTTTAAGCTTATTTCTTACTAATTTTATTCATTCTGTCTAGAAACAATTCAACAACCATGACAGAAAATGTGAGTGCTGCAACTATTCCAGCCTCTGGAACTACTTCTGCAACTGTAGAAATAACTCTACAGCTTCATCTTGTGATCTGCAAAACATTCCAGCCTCTTATTGTGTTAATGGAAAAAATTACCTTTAATGGGCTCAACTAGTTCGTACCTTTTTAAAGGCTGAAGGGAAGATACGACAACTTCTTTGTACAAGACCATCTTAAGAAGATCACACGCTTGATGCATTGGATGAACATGATTCAATGGTGATGTCTTGGTTATTGATCTGTATGCTTCCACAAATCAACGATAGCATTATGTTTTTGAGCATCGCTAAGGAAATTTGGGATGCAGTGAAGGAGACGTACTTTAAACTACATGCTGCTGCCAGGATCTATGAAATAAAAACCAAACTTTCTGAAACAAAATAGGGAGCTCTACCTATCACTGAATTTTCTAAATTTTTATAGGGGTTATGGCAAGAAGTGGATCATTATCAATGCATTCAAATGGGTTGTAAAGATGATTCTGTAATTATGAAAAGATTTATTGAAAAAGAAAGGATTTATGATTTTCTTGCAGTACTAAATGCAGAATTTCATTCTGTGAGAGTTAAAATCTTATGAAACGAAGATCTTCAATCATTGTATGAGACAGTCGCCACAATAAAAACAGAAGAAGGACAGAGGAGTGTTATGCTTGAAATTTAAGTTAATGAAGGATAAACTCTTGTAGCAAAAGAGACAAGTTCAAAAGAATATGAAGTTTCACAATGAGAGAACCATCAAGCCCACGGGCTCATACAAATATCCATTTAATAGGGACAATATTTATTGCACCTATTGAATAAATATATCAGCACACCCAAAAGAGATGCTGGAAACTCAATATAGACCTCAAAACAGAAACAATAGTGATGGAAAGTAGGCACACTTAGAAAGCAACCCTCAGGCTGATGAAACAAAACCGCACTTAAAAATTCAGCAGGTAGTTGTTCATTGACCTTCACATGTATTTCTTGCTCTTTTGTTACTACTGTCTTAGAAAAATTTTCTCCAATATGGGTCGTTGATTCCGGGGAAACTGATCACTTGTCCAGTTCTTCTCATCTCTTCATATCATATCCTCCTTCACCTAGCTATAAAAAATAACTATAGTTGATTGTTCAATTATTACTGTAGCTGGACAAGGAGACAGAAAACTAGGGAAATCTTTGATACTTAAAGAAGTCCTTCTACTCCCAAAGTTATATGCAAATCTTATTTCTATCCTGAAACTCACCAAATATTCCAAATGCCAAGTAACTTTTTTCCATTCAAATTGATTATTTCAGGAACAGAACACGAAAGAGATGATTGGGCGTACTAGTTAGAAAGGTGGACTTCATTGTTTGGATGTCAACAATAATGGAGATACAACTAAGAATTCCTTATCTAGTTCATTCTTGTCTAAATCTGGTATGTCCAATAAAGAAAAGGTATGGCTTAATCATCGCCGGTTAGGTTATCCTTCTTTTTATGCAATCAAAATGATGTTTCTATCTTTGTTAAAAAATATGATTGTTGAGTCTTTTCATTGTTATGATTGTGAAATTGCAAAACACAAATGACTTTCCAATCCAATTAGTCATAAAAGAAATCAAATTCCATATTCTCTTATTCATAGTGATATTTCATAGTGATATTTGGGGACTCTCTCTCATTCCTAATATTTCTGCTGCTAGATGGTTTGTGTCATTCATTGATGATTGCACAACAGTAACGCGGATATATTTGCTAAATCAAAAATCATATGTTAGTCGAATTCTTCCAATATTTTTTAATTTGATGAAAACCCAATATGATGTTCCTATTAAAAGATTCCGATCTGATAATGCCAAACACTACCTCAATCAAACCTCTTTGTTTTCTTCATAAAAGAGGGAATCATTCATGAAAGCGTTGGAAAAAACAAAAGTTGGGAAATTATGGAATTACTAGAAGGGAAGAACTTGGTCGGGTGCATATGGGTGTTTATGTGAAATATAAGTTAGATGGGTCTATAGAAAGATTTAGAGCATGTTTGGTAGCAAAGGGTTATACACAAAACCTATGGAGTTGGTTATTTGGAGACTTTTACCCCTTTGGCAAAAATGAATACAATGAGAATCTTATTATCACTAGCTGCAACTTTTAATGGAACCTACAACAATTTGATATATAAAATGTCTTTTTATATGGAGACTTAGATGAGGAAATCTATATGGAGGTGCCACCTGGTTTTGAAAGAAAGAAGGGAAGGGTGTGCAAATTGAACAAGGAACTCTATGGATTTAAGCTATCACCTCGTGAATGGTTTGGAAGATTTACAAAGGTTATGAGCAATTTATGATATCGACAAAGTTAAGGAGACCATACCTTGTTCATACGACACTCAGAAACAGGAAAGGTGACAACATTATTTGTTATGTTGATGACATCATAGTAACAGGTGATGATTCTAATGAGCTATAGAATTTTAAAAGCTGTTTACTCAAGGAACTTTACATCAAAGAGCTTGGGAAATTTAAATACTTTTTTTGTAATTGAAGTTTCATAATCAAAACAAGGAATCTTTATTTCCCAACAAAGATATGTTTTTGATTTGCCGAAGGAAGTAGGAAAATTAGGGTGTAAACCAGTCGCTACACCAATTGAATATAATCATAGATTGTGCAATGCTCTAGAAGATTTTGTGGTAGATAATGTCTTGTATCAAAGGCTTGTAGGAAATTGATTTACTTGTATCATACAAGGCCGGACATTGCATTTGCAGTAAGTGTTGTTAGCCAATTTGTGCATGATCCTAGAAAAATGCATCTTCAAACTGTCAACTGGATTCTACAATATCTTAAAGGATATCCAGGAAAAGAAAAACTATTGAAAAGAGGAGGAGAAATGGTTTAGAAGATTATATTGATGGAGACTATGCTAGTTCATTAGTAGATAGAAGGTCAAGTTCTGGATATTGCATATTTTTAGGAGGAAATATTGTGACTTGGAGGAGTAAAAAAATAATATAGTAGCCAGATCAAGTGCAGAATTCGAGTTTAGATCTATGGCAATGGGATTTTGTGATTTATGATGGTTAAAGATAATCTTGAAAATTTTAAGATAAGAACGGAAGGACCTATGATACTATATTGTGACAATAAATCAGCAATAACTATAGCTCATAATCCTGTACAACATGATCGCACTAAGCATATTAAGGTAGATAGATCTTTCATTAAGGAGAAATTATATAGCAGACTCATTTGTACACCATTTGTATCAACAAAAGATCATGTGGCTGATGTTTTAACAAAATGCCTACCAAATAATGTGTTTCAAGATCTAATAAGCAAGCTAGGAATGGAAGATATCCATTCACCCGCTTGAGGGGGAGTGTTGGCCGATAGAGGATATTCTCCACATCAAGATTTGATCCCCTAAAATCTCATATAATTGTTTTAATCTAAAATGTCTTTTTAATTTTTTTAGTAGAATATATGATTTATTAGAATCCCAGATTTCATGGGATCTAGATGATTTTGTTCTCCAATTTCTCATGTATATAAAGCCTTGTATATGAGATAGAAAGATATTACACACTTACTTAACTCAATAGAAGACTCTATGATGATTAAAATGATCAAATGGACTTACTCAAGAAACTAAAAAATATAACTCAAAATGTTAAAAAGAAATAACATTGAACTTGGAAAAAAATGGCAACCCAAGTCTTTAACCTGGACTAATAATGTAAAGATAAATGAACTACTAATTGTCTATGAGGACTCTAAAAATAACTTAGATTGCTATTGGGAAGAAAAACACAACATCCTTATGAACCAGACTAAAAATCAAATAAAAAAGGGTCATCCGAAATGCATGAAGGCTCACCAATAGACTTTAAGTGCTCAAGCTGGATCGACGAGCTAGTGGATGCTGATCCGGTTACATGTGTCTGCAACATAATATGATACACCAAATGACTTCAATGCATTGAATTAAGGAGTATGCTAGTCGAAATTCTAGAAACAACTTAAGATTGAATAGAGTAAGAAGGAAAACTTATCTACACTCTTCTTAACTCATGAATAACTTAACTCAATATAAATTAATAAGACATATGCAATATACATACATATCTCTCTCTCTCTCTCTATATATATATATATATATATACATGAAGCTCGTAAGGCAGTGTTAACAACTTAGTTCTTTAAAGGAATGCAATAACAAACAGAACTTTACTTTTAAGTTAAATTAATATAGTTTCCTTAGGAGGTTTTTCAACCGACAACCATTACTATGAGCCGAAGTGGTGATACAACGTCTTCTTCTTGCTGCCAAAACTATGCTATACTTTGTCGTCGCATAGAATTACTTAATAGAGTCGATCCAATAGCTTAATTGAAGTGATCATCTAAAAAGTATGACCCTTTGATACCCATGATGACTACATGGTTGATGGAGATTTGAATTAATATGAACTCGCATCCCAATATCGGGGCTCAATTACATCATTCTTTGGTTTGATACAATTACTCAAAACTTGGCTTAAAATCTCTTTTTTGGAATGAATGTTCCCTTTTATTTCTCAAAACTCTTTTGGAAATCTCAGTTTCCTCTTATCTTAAATGTGAAGGCATTTACAAGTCTTTGGGAAAACTTAGTCCTAGCTTCCGAGAAATAAACTTAGATATTTTCTATTTGGATTAACCCGAACTTTTACCCTTTAATTAAAGTAGAACATTTGAGTCTTGAAAACATTGATGAACCTCACTTGACGTTTGACCTTGATCTTTAACTCTTTCTTGAATTTGACTCTTAGTTGATCCTTGAATTGAATTATGGATTAAAAGATTTTGATTTGTGTTTGGAAGGACTCCGTGATGTTTAGGAAACTTTCCCAATATCTAAACTTTAATATAATAACGAATTCACCATCCTCAAAGTGGAGATGCTCTTAAATAATTATTTATGAAATCAACTTTTTAGACATTGAAGTATGCGTCCTCCCCGCGACGCAAAGATGATTTTTGGTCACAGAGGGACTCTTATAACATTTATATGGATCGCCCCAAAAGAAATCCATAGGCAAGCGTTCACTCTTGGAAAATCATTCTTTTCCTCTTCTCCTTTTTCTTGTGTTCTTTCTCCAAAATCCTTAACGTGAATTCTAAATATTTCTAAATTTAACCAAGTATGGGTTTCCCCCCAATTAAGTCACTAAATGAATAAATTTATTTGTTTAAGGAAACACCACTTCACACTTTTAATTCCCTGATTGGACATGTCCTTAATCAAACAGCCCAACTTCCAAAGGCCATAACTCACTTATATGACATCAAAATTTCACAAACTCGGCGGCGGCGGCAATGGAAAGATTGTTCCAAGGGGATTTCAACCATATCTCTAAGTACACCTAACTCATCCTGAGTTAGATAATATGGTTGTTCGAAGTTGACCAAAAACTCAGTTTTGCTTACTTAACTAATTTTCCAAATCTTTGATTCATTCCAAAAATTATTATTTCCAATTATAGGCTACTTCCTAGTTATTTCGATTTTGTGAGATGTTACAGTGGGGATATGAGTAGTAGCGATATATGGATAAGGAGGGCGCAAGGTTTACTCACCCTTCTATGCATTTTCAGAAAGCACATATTTTTGGCATTTATGATAGATAAAACACCTGTTGGAGGGTCTCATATACTTTTAACAACTTTGTTTTACATCTGGATGGCCATAATATAGGCTTCCCAGTCTTGTTCGACTGAAAGCAAGTGTGTTTTATGGTGCAGTTTCAAAATAGTATCATAATCCATACGAGTATGATTCCAACATCAATATATACTAAAATGTTTCACTCCTTGAATAACTTGATTATCCAATGTAATTCTTCCACAAAACTTAGCTTGTGCACAAAAGGCTCGTTCCAATTATGTAACAGCTGGTGAGCAGCAGCCATATATTGATGAGAAGTTTGATGAAATCAAAAGATTTATTATCGAAGGTACCAACTAGTTGAACTTTAATGCATTAGCCTTCGGTTCATGCCAGAGAAGGATGTACATGAGAAGAATATCTCTTCAATAGTTTAGAGAATGAATATAATAATATATGTGGCGTATGCACATCATGATCTAGACAATACTTCCGATTCATTACTAAATTCAGGAACGAGATTCACTAAACCAATATCACCCAAATGAGTTGTGAGATCTTTATCAAAAATAATATTTTATTATTTTATATCACAGTAAATAATGGGTGTTTGACCCTCATGGTTAAGATGATGAAGTGTATACGCCACATCTATTAATATATTCATTCTCTAAAGTATGGTGAAGCTACTCTTCTAATTTATATGCTTTTCTTGAATAAACTGAAAGACTAATGCTTTACACTTCAAAAGCTTGTACCTTCGACAATAAATTTTCTGATGTCTTTAAATGTTTCGGAAAAATACACCTTTTGAGCGGTCGTTACATAATTGGAATGTGTCTTATCAACACAAACTAATGTTTGGTGAAAGCAATGCACGCAATAATCAACTATTTCAAGAGCTGCAACATTATTGTACATATTGATTTTTGTATCATAATCGTATTGATCATCTGAAATATTGGGGGATGTCGTACTAGAAAAGACACTTGCTGTCTGCCGATCCAGACTGGAAATGGCCATCCGTTCCTGGAACAATGCTGCCCAAAGTTTAGGAAACCCTCCAACAATTTCTTGCTCTGTCATAAGTTCCAATGACTATGTTCTTTCTCAAAATGCATACAAGGGTAGGTAAACTTTGCACACTACCTATCCATATATCGCTATGACTTATATATATATACCAGTAAAAAAAATTCCATAGCAAAGAACACAATGATCTATAAAGTCAGGAGGGTCAATGAGTATAGTTTTTTCTTTTTTTGTATCAAGATCTAGAACACTGTTGTCACTGAGAAAAATTCTAATATACAGGTAGACTACCGTAAGGTAAAGATATGAAAATATTGGTTCTCAGTAGGATTCCACGTCACAAATAATTTCGAGCAAAATTGGTAGAACAGGTTGGAATTTTCAACCATGTTACTTGTTCTTACCGATTTGTATTAATCTCCACTAGGGTATTAACCCACTAGGCCTTTTTTTCTAACTCATATTTAGGATCATTCAGATATGGAATAAATTGACACTATCTAATTAAGGGATTGGAGACACAATAACACCTAGTTTTGTAATACTCAACGAGAATTCGACCATCGCATGAACCCAGAATCTCTATGCCAAAATATAATGTCGTTTAAGATTGAGTGATATGGGTAAAGGTGATTTTTGTGAGTTTTTTATTGATCTCCCTGCATCTGCTAAATAGATGTGTTGTGTAGTTGTCACATTTTATGGTTGAACAATATTTTGGAAAATTCAGGATAAGATATCCTACCTTCAAATTTTTGGGATAGAAGTTTACATTCAACAACAAACTTCAAGGGAAAACAGGAGATGATTTCCATCACTATATCATCCGGCATTATTACACTCGTTCATAGACAACTATGTTCCTATGCTCTACTGTCGTTTCTCATGCCATTATTTTTTTCGACTCTATTTTTGAACCTACTAAGGTAGGAAAATAAATGCTTTGCCTTAAACAAGTTTGTGTTAAATAGTATAAAACTTTATTATAGAAATATCCAAAGTGATTCGGTAGATTTTGCTGAACAATCAATGAACTAGACACGTGACCCTATAATAAATAATTCTCATTAAGAAAACAAAAACAACCTAAACTATATATTGTTCACTTTAATTATATTCCGCTTATGACTATAATTGTGTTTAATCAATTTATAAAATTTGTTTATTGAAGGATATGAAAAATTGAGTCCATATAAGAAGACAGTTTGATAATTACCCAACCAATGTGGAACTCTAACATCCGCCGACACGCCTAAGCTCAAGCCTAAGACAAATTTGAGTGGATATCCAAACTCCAAATACGCATGACTCTGATACCTAAAGATATGACACTTCAACACAAAAATTTAACTACTAAGGGGAGGATTTCGACTTAAGAATACACAAGGTTCAACATTATTTGGTCTCATTCTCCACCATCAATTTGGGTTGTTTGTAAAATAGGGGTTAAAGTGCATTAGAATCCCATATTGGTTTTAAATGAAATGGTTGGCTTATATGGACCTAAGCAATTTTTCTATCATGATTTAGATTTTAAGGTTAAGTTAGGTCAAAGTACATTATTTTTTAGGCATAATACATAAATATACTCTTTAACTTAGCTTCGAATTACATTTATGCCCTTCAACTTTGGGTGTGCACAAGTAGACACTTAAACTTGTATAAAGTTGAATAAATAGACACATATGTCCTACATGTCATCCTACATGTCATTTTTGTCTTACGTCGTGTCCTACGTGTATTTTGCCATGTAGGACTCATGTGTTTATTTATTTAAAAGTTGGATAGTTAAAGTGCTTGTTTATGCATTATGAAAGTTGGAGGTCAAAGTTAAAATTTGATGTCAAGTTTAGGGTCCAATATATGTATTATGCCTATTTTTTTATGATATCATAGTCAAGTTCATCCCCATTGGGCTCCCCTTTTAAGAGTGAATATATAGTGTATTAAAGTGACTAGGAGCCCCAAAATATTTGAAGATTTGACCGATGATTTTCTTAGATGAATTGGAAATTCTTCATTCATGAGCTAGCTTATGAGTTAAGTTAGGTCTATGTGTTATATATTTACATTTCATATACTATCTATAAAAACATTGTTTTTCTCATTAGTCCTAATTGATATATGTATAATATACCATACTGTGCATGCAGTAACATTAACGCATTTGCCGCTAAATGTTTCATTGAAGTAAGGCCTAATTTTAAAATATGTAACATAGTTTAACCAATAATAACTTATTATAATTATTGATAAAGAAAATATATTACAACCTAACATATTTATTGTAGTTACTTGAAATACTTCAACCTAGTTCCTGCACAGACCTGCTAAGGACTTGGTATTCGTTTATTTTTTGTGAATCATCGAAACATGATTTAATCTCAGCTCAACACAAGTACTTTTAGTGCTATATAGAGAAAAAAAGATCATATATATATATATATATATATATATATATATCATTACACAATATTTGACCGGATAGAATAATGTAAAATTTTTCTTCAAAATCAACAAGGAGAAGTATAAGCATAATATTGAGAGTAATAAGCATCAGACAATTAGTACATCATATCATATTATAGATTAGGAACATTGATATACTCTTAAACTTGCTTGAATATTTCATCTTTGAATAATAACTATGGCTTGTTCCAATTGAACAAATGAAAACATTGAAACAAAATAATAACAGAACATGTGACGATGTTTTATTGAAAAAGACATTGTTGAGAAAATGGTTAACCTTAGCTTTCTCTCTCCGGTGTGCTTTAGTTGACTTACAGATAATTAAACTTAGATATCAAGAAAATTATAGCTACAAATTAAAAACTCCATGTTAAATTTAATTGGGCGTATACCATTTTTATTTAAGAAAATATAGAAGGTGCAATAAATATTGTCAAGCAAATTTATAATTAATGATTCTTCAAACATATTTGTAGGGAATTCTAATATCTTTTATATATTGGTATTCATTGCTTGAAATGCACGAAAATAATGAAGAAGTTTCTCTCCAAATGAAATAACCATGTCTATTTGATTTTTTATTATCTCCTCAAACTCATAGAAATAACAAATTATAATCAGATTTAAATATTGTAGAGCAGAAAGACAACTATTCTTCTCCTCCTCCTTGTTATTCCACTTCTTCTGATGAGTCTCTACTTTGATGGAAATAGCCTGATAATGTTATGTAAAAAATTCTAATCACTTGAGATGTTTTAAACAAAATTTTATACGGAATATCATACCTTGACTTTAAGTCTTATTGAGGAAAAAATGTCATTTTTTTGAAAGTAACTGACACCTTTAATGATAAATCTTCTGATGTCATCTATGCTTTTACAAAAGTATAAGACTTATTAGCTATCATTACATTTATAGGAGGACGTCATATGGACACAAGGAATTACTGGATGAAGGCAATGCATGCGATAATTAACTTTCTCCAACACTGTGGAATTTTTCTACCCACAGATATTAGTCATACTCATATAGAACACGATACTGTGTTGAGCGACATTATACAAGAAAAGACACTTGTTAGTTGTCGATCAAGTCCGAAAAGCCAACAATAATTCCTCCAGACCTAAAACAAAGTTTTCGAAATTGTGGGAATACATCTAACAACTGTTTGCACTGTTATAAGTACAAAGGACTGCATACTTTCTGAAATTGTATATCCTTAGGGAAAGTAAACCTTGGGACGTGCGTAGCCATATATCTTCACCGGTCAAAATATTACCATGGATTATGTCATAATGTTCATGAAACTCAGAAAGGTCAATTAGTGTATAAAATTTATAGAATAAGTTTGAATTTTTAACAAGCTTAATCATTATTACAAATTTGTAGTGATCAGCATCCGGGTAATTAATTTGCATAGGGTGAAGTCGCAACAATATATCTTCTTGCTAGTTCGTAATATGTTCTTCTTTCACTCATGTCGTTTGTATGTTCGAAATTTAGTTTCAATAAGGACTCATTTTAAACCCTATCCCCTCTCCTATTGTATGAATTTCTCTAATTAAGTAATATTCTATTACCAATGATCGGAATCCCAAAGAATATATCCCAGAGCAATGAAAAACGGAATTTATGTAATTGGAAAAATCCTAGATTTTTTAGATTAGCGAATTTAATTGATGTAATTAGTCCAAAACTATGAGATTTATACTCTTTGTACTAGTTATTCAAATTGAAACTCAAAATAATTAAAACGGAAAATATGAGGAAATATTACAAATAGCAAACATCATAGATATAATAAGTGTCAATAGTTATAGTATAGAGAATTGTTATTCATAGCTATTGTTATGTTTACTTTGGAGGCTGTAATTTATCTATTCTTGTCCGTTTGTTGTTGAAAAACTATATGCACAACGGAAGCATACTATACTCTTACAATTTTCTTGAATTATAAACATCCAATATCTTTATGCTTAAACATATAAAATTATACTAGAACTATAAACTTACTGAAATTTAATTATATAATTACCTCTTAAAGTGTGAGATGATACCTTCAAACGAATCTTTAAATTAGACAAATCTTCAAGAAAATCCACAAGATAGACAACCATTTTTCATTATTCTTTAATGATCCAAACTTCACATCCGAAATATATCAATATTTGGGTAGACAAGCATGATACAGAACTAGTTCATCTATTTTCTAGGTTAGGAGAATCCCTATTTATAGAGACTCCTTCTCAATGTAGAAAGGAGTAGAAAACCTAGTTTTTCTGTAGAAAACAAAAAAACCACATTATTTTTTATTTTCCCTTAGAAATAGAAATCTGAGTTTTAGTTAAATACAAAATTGTTTGGACAACATAATTTTTTTTAAAAAATCACAATTGAGCATCAAGGACCTTTATTGAAATGAAATAATTATCAGGCCTCATAAAGTCCCAGCCCAACAAATCCTTAAATTATAAAAGACAAGAAAATGGAAAGACAAACACAAAAAAAAAAAAAACAGCAAGTATTTTAAAACCCAAATAAAACCTCAAGCTCTAGTTCGTTTGCCATGGTAATTGTCAAAGTCAAATCTACTGGAGTGTCCTTATTCGTCATAAGTTGCAACAAGTTGTGGTTGAGATTACTCCACAAGAGGCACTCAAAATTCTCAAGAATACGATCGAAACATAGCCTGCTGAATTCACTTTACCTCAACTCGAACAAACCAAGTAAGATTTGTTTCTCTATCGCTTTCTTTTTGAAACTAACACCATCAATTTCAACAAAGGACTTATGTCACAAGTGTGGTTTTGGTTCGATTTTCATTTGAAAAAACAAGACACTCTCCTCTCATTCACTTTGTCATTTACATCTCTTCTTTAATTTGGTAAACAAAGAGGCCAAAATAGTATTGAAATATCTTTTACAAAGAATCACCAACGTAGATTTTTGAATTTGAACGGTCAAAACTACAACAGGAAGAACCCTAGTCCATCATTATAAATAGCAGGTGAAATCCGACCCCTCCCTTTCTCTTTTTTTTTGTCACAATAATTTTATGTGACTTTAAAATATAGTTGGTTATTCTTCGATCTCTTTTTATATATGAAGGCATATTCCTTTCACATAATTTAAAGTTTAACAATCTTTTACTAATTTTGTTACTCTCTCATTATTTATTTGAATACTTTCTAAGACAATTGAGTCTTCATGAAAGACTTCTACCGTGCAAAAAGTCTGACTTAAAGACTCATCATCATTGCTCGAGTCGAAAGGGGGCATCCTCTATTCCCATTTGTGTCTCCTGCTTCTCAAAAGATCATGCAATATGGACATGGCAAAGTTAGTCATTACTTTATTATGTATGTGTTCGTGCTTATATTTTGACTTTGTATTATATGATACTTATTTTCTGTTTGGCCTTTCTACTTTTGAAGACTAGCTACGTTAGTCTTTATAGATTACATATGTTGGGTCTGGCGTAATTTTCATTTATTTTACAATTATTTAAAAAAATAAATTTGTACACCTCTCTTAGATCCATTAGTTTCTTTATGAAAAAAATAGACTAAATCCCTTCACTGAAATGGTTTTGGTTATGAAATGTCTAATGAAAAAGTTTGGTTTGATGTTTTCAACCATACAAAAAAAGGGGACGCGGGCTTTTACTAAAGATGGTTAAGTTTTTAAGTGTCTGGATAAAGGTTTCGTTGATCAACTTTGACTTTATTTCTTTTATGATTTGTTGCAAATGATAAGGGGTTTTCTTGTAATGATACAAATCACAAATATTTATAACATATTCCTTTTAAATTTGTTTTTTTAACTAATAAGCCTATGTTTTGGCCAACTTATCATTTTAACAGAATTTAAAGTGTCTCATGTTCACGATAATTAGAACATTTACCTATAATTCCCGATGGTTAAATAGTAATTTAAAGTTAACTTAGTATCTCGTTAGCGGAATACGTGTCCTAATTTACTAATATATTGTACGTCATTTGATCTCGAATTAAAATTGGGTATAAAATTAAAAAATTTATTATAAATAAGGCAAATTATATGAGGATATTGACAGGGGACGAGTTCAATAGTAATATAAGCTCAAAGGAGCATACAGTAATTATAACATGAATGCAGGTACAAAAAGAGATTATCTGAAATAAAAATTATAAAATTCATAAGTAGAATTTATTATTTAATACGAGGGATAAGTAATATTTTTTATTAATAAAGAATAAAATTTTAAATTAATTTTTAATTGGCATATTCGTAAGATGATAAAGATAAAATATTTAGTTTCTTTATTTTTGTTTATACATAATAGTTATATAGCACATTAAAATTAAGAAAATAGAAAAAATTGAATTTGCGACCTAGTTCAGGAACCACGGAAGCTACTGACAGTCTGTAGTCTGACATACGGTTCGTAGATGGGGTCTACCATTGCGAACCAAATATTAATGGTCAATAATCCCACCCACATTAGACCAGTGCTAATCATGGTTGGACATACGAAGCGTAGGTGAGAGTCATCAACTAGTTATAGAGAAATTGTTGTTGGATCAGTTTCAAATTGTCATAAGTCTAAGTACAAGAAGAATTAGGTAGACCCTGACCTACAAAATCATAGATAATTTATTCATACAATTCTGACGCCACTGAGTTTTCAAAGCCCATCTCCAAATAAAAAGTTATGCTTGTATTAGTAAATCCCTATGGGAAACATGATCGATGACCCAACCTACGGTTTGTAGTTCCAACGTGGGTGGCCTTCAGCTTCTTTTATGTTAGGGTTCTTTAAGTCTATTTCCATGCGTTCAACACTTAAACTTCGGCGTATTATTTCTAAACTATGTTGTTTTACTGACTTTAATCCTAATAAAATAGTCAGACTTACCCTTAACCCTCATTCACGACAAAAAAGAAGAGCAAAATTCGACCAAAAATCCCAAGAACAAGAAAAATTGTTCATCAATGTATCAACCCCGAAATTGAAGGATTTCTATGTAGATTTCGCCGCCAGGTATGTGGGATTTCACTGCTTAGTTCCTTTAACCTGTCAGGTAAGTAAAATTTAGTCAGATTCTTGATTTTCTTTGCCATGTTTACACTTAGGGTTTAAAGACATTCAGATAATTATTGCGAATGATACAAAAATTTCCATGTCACATTCTCTTAGAATGTCACCTTAGCAAATCTTGTAGGCGTTAGATATTAGATTTTGATATCATTCTAGGCATGGATACGTTACCCTGTCATCCGTTGGTTGATTTTAGATGTAATATTTATTGGTTTCAGTTTTAAATGATCCAGTTTTTAAATGGTAAGGTAGTAGCGAGTGCCTATAGCTGAATTTATCTCTTACCTTAAAGACATAAAGGTGATCTAGAGGGTGATGTCGCACATGTTGAGGCAAAAGGGATGGAACTAAAAAGATATTGTCATTGCCTTGATCACATAGGGGTTCGTCTTACAGACACATCATACAGATGTGTAGAAGTCCATAATCGATCAAAACATTCATCGGTGGCAGAGGTTATGGGATAACGTGAAAGTGACCAAATATTAATGCAGTTAAACGGTGATGTTCAACAACAAAAAGTAGACGTTTCCTCCCAAGGGGGAGATGGCCGTTTCTGTGCTCCTATGGTGGATAAGTAGATGAATCAGTCATGAAGCCCAAGTATCCTCATATCTTTCCTTCATATTAGGAATCTGTAACACCCCATATCTTAAAACAAACCTCATTGTAGATTTTGAGAAATTGCAGGTGCAAACCATGTTCTTTAGGTTGACCTATGGCCCAAGCTAGCGTTTCGTGGTTCTCATTTGTGACTCTCCCAAGATTCAGCCCCAAAAATACCTCTTTGTTAGGTCACAAAATGTGGTCTATTTTCGTGGATTACACCCTTACAATTTAGTATTAAGTCCCGATTGAGGGTTGACCAACACTAACGACAGTGCATCAACACTCCGTCGGTCCCATCCGTCGGTCATCGTGACAACAATTATGTCTGGTCTTTTGTTCTTTTCCATTTGCGTTGGACCTCAAAAGTATGTTGTATAACCCCTAAACTACATAGTTTTTGATAGTTTTAACCTTGAAACACAACTAGATCTTACTTAAGTCAAATCATTCACTAAAATTTATAAAAATTAGAGCGTAAAGAGGAAAAAGATTCGGCCAAACATTTCCCTAGAACAAAGTGATCCTTAATAAGTTTTTGTGAGAAACTGAAAGATTTATTTGCTAAATTCTTCACCACTTATGTGGGATTTGACTAATTCGCTTCTTTATCCCATTAGGTCCCTAGATTTTAGTCAAAATCTTGATTCCCTTAATATCCTCTAGACTTGGAGTTTCTTCAATGTTAGAAATATTGTGTTTTAGTTATTATAATGGTCCAAATAATATTATAATGTTTTCGTATCATTTCTTCAAGATGCATGCATATAATCAGAACCCTAGCTATGTAGTTCTCTTAGTTCAGCAATTACACATACTAGGTCAGTAAATTCAGTTATGTATCGTAACATGCCTCAGTTTTCCAATGCATTATTATCAGTATATATTAATGTTTTATTCTTAATTTGCAAGTCAGTAGTTTAATTGAGGTAATTGATCAGGTATAAGTGGCGGTTAGCCACAAAACAAGATGCATTCTCTCATGACTCGATAGGACTAAGAAGATTGTAATGATGTATTCATTTGTACGGTACAAATCTTATACCTTATGTTTATGCCTTGTTAGATCCAGGGGATACTCTTTCCTTTGTAAATCCTTATATAATATTCAAATTCTCTGAAAGTTATTCTTATTCTCTACTTTAGTCAGTGATGCAGTCATAGCTAGAAAGGTATACATTAATTTTCCCATCAGTGTCTCCTAGAAAGTTTCTTTAGCACCTATTATAGGGAATTCAATGAAGTCAATATAAAGAAAAACTACCCTATCCCCAGGATTTATTTCTAGTTTTACCAACATCAAGGTGCTCGTCATTTGTAAAGGATTAACGTCACATCATTTTTCCATCCACTTATAGTCAATGATAGTGATATTTCAAATATAGCCTTCAGAACTTGTCATTCATTATTAATTTGTAGTTATATCATTTGGACTAACTTATCCTCTTGTAGATTTCTTGTACATGACGACTAGAGTAATCAGTAAGTATTTGGACTTGTTCATTATTATCTTTCTTGATGATACCCTCATTAGCTCTAGGAATGAGGAACAACATGCAAATAATTTGAGGGTAGTTCTATCAACTTTCAAAGATTACCAGTTATTCACTTAGTTTAGAAAATTTTATTCTTGGTTGTAATTTGTTGTTTTACTTTGGCATATTATGTCTAGTGAAGGGATACGAGTGGATTCTTAGTATATTTAATTAGTGAAACAATGGTCTAGGGCTACCTGTCCTATAGATATCATAAGATGCTTTGGGTTAGAGGGTTATAACAAAAGGTTTGTTGAAGGATTTTCATCCATTCCCTCTCTATTAACTAATTTGACTCAGAAAAAGGTTCATTTTTAGTAGTTAGATGATTGTGAGAAAATCATTGCACTACTGCAAACTAGGTTAACTACAACTCTTTTTACAGTGATAGAGGATTTAGACTATTTTGTGACCTATTGTGATGCATACAGAGTTGGCCTAGGTAGTGTGTTAATGTAGTAAGGTAAGGTTATAACATTTGATTGAAGACTTTTTAAGGTACCTGAGAAGAACTATCTAACGCATGACCTCGAGCTTGCAGCAGTGGTGTTACCACTTAACATTTTGAGAATTTACGTGTATGGTATTCGCATAGATGTGTTCACAGACCATTTGAGCCTTAATATATGTTAATCTAGAAAGTGTTGAATATTCTTTATAAAAGGTTCCTTATCTTCCTAAAAGACAACTACATGATTGTGCTTTATCATCCTGGTAAGGCCAGGGTAGTAGCAGATGCTCTTAGTAGACTATCGATGGGTAGTGTTGCAGATGTAGAGGAAGAAAGAAGGAACTAGCCAAAGATGTTCACAGACTTGTTACCTTAGGAGTTTGTCTTGTGAGCATAATAGATGGAGGTGTAATAGTTCAGAAAGGGTTAGAACCTTCATTGGTAGTGGATATTAAGAAAACTTAAGATAGTGACGCGATATTGTTTTAAGTACACGGTTCAATTCATTAATAGAGAGTTGAGGTTTTCTCCAAATGCAAAGATAGTGTGCTTCGTTGTTAAAGTCTTTTATGTGTTTCTTAGGAGGGTGAGTTGAGATGACAGATTCTTGCTGAAGCCCAAACTCTACATATTCTTTACATCCATGTGCCACCAAGATGTACGGTGATATACGGGAAGTTATTTTGAGAATGTTATGGAAAACTACATACCAAATTTTGTGGATAAGTGCCTGAATTGTTAGCAAGTGAAGGTAGAACATCAGAAACCAAGAGGTATGACTGAAGAGATCAATATTCCTACTAGGAAGTGGGAATTGATCAACATGGAATTCATCAAACGTTTACCTCGTAATCGTACCATGACTCCATTTGGTGATTGTTGCCATAATTACTACGTCTGCATGCTTTTGCTCTTCCAAGACGACATATTCAGTGGAGGACTATGCCAATATATAAATTACAGAGATATTCATGTTGCATGGAGTTCCTTTTTCTATCTTCTCATATACAGGTCATCAGTATACCTCTCATATATTGAAGTCATTGAAGAAATGTCTTGGTACTCAGGATAATCCTAGCTCAACATTTCATCTACAGATGGATAGGCTGACAAAGTGTGCCATTCAGACCTAACAGGACATGTTGAGAGCTTATTTGGTTGATTTCAAGGGTAGTTGGGAGTATCACCTTCATCTAATACAATTCTCCTACAGTAACAGTTATCGTTCCAGCATTAACATGATCCCTTATGAGGAATTATATGGGTGTAGTTATAAGATTCTAGTTGGTCGTCTTGAAGTATGTTAAGCTTTCTTGATAGGATCAGATTCTGTTCATAATGCTATGGAGAAACTGTAACTCATTAAAAATATACTTAAGACAACCCAGAGTCACCAGAAAGTTTATGTAGATGTAAGGATAAGGGAATAAGAGTTCAAAGGTGATGATTAGAATTTTCTAGTACTATCACCGATGAAAGGAGTGATGAGATTTATCAAGAAAGGGAAGCTCATTTCTAGATATGTAGGCCCTTAAAATATCTTGAAATGGTTTTGTAAAATATCTTATGATTTAGAGTTGCAAACAGAACTAACAAAAGTGGATCCAGTTTTTCACATTTCATTGTTGAAGAAGAGTGCTATTGTGCCTTTGGAAAGTGTAAAGGTGAAGGATAGTCTCACTATGAAGAGGTACCATTTGACATTCTTGATCGTTATGGTTGAAGGTTGAGAAACCAAAAAGTTGCTTAAGTCAAGGTTTTGTGGAGGAGTTAGTCTGTAGAGGGAGCTACTTTGGAAGCAGAACCAACCATAAAGGTAGAGTATCCTCACCTCTATCCTTCGGATCACATTCCAGCTTGAGGTAATACTTTCTCTTCATCTTTTAAGTCATTCATGCGTAAATTCAGTCTTAGTATCATGTTCTTCAGTTTGTACTTGTATATTCAACGTATTTTCATGTTCTTCTGATTCTTTGCTATTTGAGTTCTCATTATCAGCAACTGTAGCCTATAGTCTAAGTGTCTATGAATCTGAGCGCGTATAGTAACCCAACAAAGGGTTGGGGTCATGTCCCAAGGGACTGGTCATGAAAATAGTAGTTAAACTAGAATTTTTCTCTAAGTAGTAGTTTACGAAATAAAATAAATACAAAGTAAATTCAATCGGTGACACATAAGTGTGAAATATTGAAAAGGGGTTTTTTTGAAAAGTTGTAAGAACAATTAAAAATGGAAAATGATGTTTGGGGAAATTTCATGGGGTGTGATTGCATTTTATGACAACAAAAATCAATGTGTGCTATCTTTCGATAGGAAAATTTGCAAAATAATGGTAACGAGGCTAAACTTTAGGAGAAAGTAATTCCCTCTCGGGGAACTCACCCCATATAAATTGGATTCCTCTCAAACACCAAGGTGTTTAATGAAGAATAGCCTACGCCTTATCCACAACAGCTCTTTCGATGAAAGGTGCTTGGATATGATGATAGGGCGCACCCTCTCAGGCTGAACCTCTTGCCACCTCACTCCTTAGGACATCAATGTAGCGTGTCTTGGTTTCATGACCACTCTTTCGAGTAAGCTGAAAACGCATAAGTGGTTTTGTATTTGTAACTACAAATCCATTTACTTTAACCACAACCACTAGGTGAAATTAGCATTAAAGTATGTCGAATCCGATCAGCAAATAGGATCCAACAATAATATCGACACATATTTCTAAATTACACCCCAAGAATGGGTGTTATAGAAACACATCAAGGAATAATCAAATACCCCTACAATGGTCGAAAAATCGAATGGGTATAAGAAATTAGTCCTTAATATGAGTAAATAAAGAAGAATGGAGAAGACCCACTTCTGATTTGAGGAAGAAAAACATTTTTCTAAAAGTCTCCCACAAAAACCTCTTCAAACATGAAAGAAAATATGAAAAAACTAACTTTAAAAGTGACAATTGAAAATAATGTTCAGACTCTCTAAAAATAATGAAGAGTTTGGTATGTATAGACTTCAGATTACGTGCCTGAGAATTCATTTAGCTAATTTAGTTGTGAATCGCCGAGTGATTCAGCGATTCGCCCTTATGCTAGTTCGTCATTGTTTGTGCTTTGCCTTCAGTGTCTGTGCATGTTGTAAAATTGCAAAAAGTAACTCTGCTTCACAAACTATTTAGCGAAGTGTCGACTGCTCCTTTTCATCGCTTTCTCAATTCACTTCCTTTAGGGATATGCATGTCACAATAAAAAAAATGTAGCTCTTCGATGGATTGCCAGTCATACTTGGCCATGCTCAGGCTTCAACTTCAGTTCTTTTCATGTATTTTGTTCGTGTATTGAGCATAAGTCTCCATGCTTATGCGAAAAGTTTAAATACCTTAAATTTAAGAGTTTTCATAAGTTTTTGAGATAAAATGAGCATTTGAGGACACTATTTACATTAATATAAAGACCTAAATGAGTCTAATTCGAGGAATCACAATCTTAGCACTTAGTTATGTCATATATAATTCCCAATATTTAGTGATAGGGTTTTCACCTTCTCCCCTCCATATTAGTTTGTTTAGTCTTCATTTGAGGACCAATGTTTTCGAGGGCGAGATAATGCAACCATGATACTTCAAAAACGACCTCATTGTAGATTTCCTAAATTTGGAGGTACAACCCTTTTTTACCACACACGGACCGTAGGGTGACCCGTGGACCATGCTAGTGGTCTGTTGTTCGTATCACCAACCCTTCGTAAACTCAACCCTGAAAACCACTCTAAATCATGACCCACGGACGGACCCACGGACCGTAGTCCGTGTTTGTGGATTAAACCCTCAAAATTTAGTCTCCAACCATGACTAACGGTTGACGGACACAGATCATGAGTCGATCGACGGTCTGTCGGTCTTGTCCATCCATGATCTCGATAACCATTAAGTCAAGGTCATTATTTATTTTCTTTATGTGTTGGATCTCGAAACTACAAAATTTTTGTTAGTTTTATCCTAGAAACAAAACTAGAAATTATCTAAGTCAGATATTTCATCAAAACATATAAAGTTTTAGCGTAAAGAGGAGAAAGAGGCGACCAAACCCACTATAACAAATATAATGTATTGCTACCAAATTATTAGCTACCACATCAAATTTGTCAATAATTATTTTCTTTTCATGGCAAAATATATTTTTCTTCCTTTAGTATATGAGACACATACTTTTAGTGACGAAACATAAATATTTGTAGCAATGTTTTGTTTAATAAAAGCGAATAAAAAAGGCTACCGAACTCTTCAAAGAACGCATATAGTCTTACAATGTTAGAGCCTGAAATTGAAATATTTTTTGTAGGAATTTTTCACCAGACATGTGTGATTTCACTAGTGGGTTCCTTTAAACCATATGGTCCATAGATTTCAGTGAGAATATTCATTCCCTTAATATCTTCTACATGTGGGGTTGCTTGAATGTAAGAAATTATTGGGTTTGAGTTTTTAGAATGATCCAATTCATATTATAATGTTGTAGTATTGTTTTTGCCCAGATTCATGCATAAACATAGAAGACTAGCTAAGCTATTGTTTTAGTTCATGAATCAGACAATAGGTCAGTAAATTCAGTTATGTATATTTACATGTCTCATATTTCCATTGCATTATTATCAGTATATATTAATGTTGTATTTTTTGTTTGCAAGTCAGTACTTTGAGTGGTCGAGTATAGAGAACTTCAGTCATAAATTTGTTCATTACTTAATCAGTCTAGAAAATCTTAATACCGACTGGACTAGGGTAAATTATCCTAAGTTCCAGAACTACGTGACCTGTAGGTTGGATGTCCCCTCCGTGGGCATCATTTTAGTGATCACACCAGCATGTGTCTATACCTCTAGCATTGTATATTGGGTCCTTTCGATGGGGCATATTCATTAGACTCCAAATTTAGCTCATGTGAGTTTATATCAGTTATTAGTTACTCTCACAGATCAGTCAGATCCTATTGCATTGGCAATGTTATTAGTCCTAATTCACTAATATATTGTACGTCGTTTGATCTCGAGTTAAAATTGGGTATAACAATAAAATATTATTATAAATAAGGCAAATTATATGAAGAAATTGACAATGGATGAGTTCAATAGTAATATAAGCTCAAAGGAGCATACAATAATTATAGCATGAATGTTGTTACAAAAAGAGATTATCATAAATAAAAAACGTAAAATTCATAAGTAGAATTTATTATATAATATGAGGGAAAAGTAATATTTTTTATTAATAACGAAAAAATTTTCAACTAATTTTTTATTGTCATATTCATAAGATAATGAAGATAAAATATTTAGTTTCTCTATTTTTATTTATTCATAATAGTAATATAATACAACATATTTGATGAAATAGAAAAAGTTGCAGGTTTTGCGATCTAGTTCATGAACCACAGAAGCCACTGGCGGTCTATAATCAGACACACGGTTCGTAGATTGGGTCTACCATTTGGAACCAAATATTTATTGTCACTAATCCCACCCACAGTAGACCAGTACTAATTGTGGTTGGGCATACGGACCGTAGTTGAGGCTCATCAACTAGTTATTCAGAAATTGTTGTTGGATCATTTTCAAATTGTCATAAGTTTTAGCAGAAGAAAAATTAGGTAGACCCTAACCTATAAAATTATAGTTAATTTAATCATCTTATTCTGACACCACTGAGTTTGCAAAATCCCTTCTTTGAATAAAAAGTTATTCTTGTTTTAGTAAATCCCTATGGGGAAACATGACCTATGACCACACCTATAGTATGTTGGTCGACCTATGGCTGGTGGATTCCCCCTTGGGTGGCCTTCAACATCTTTTATGTTAGGGTTCTTTAGGCCTTTTCCCTATGCGTAGACACTTAAACTTTGGCGTATTATGCAAAAACTATGTTGTTTTACTTATTTTAAGCCTAATAACATAGTCAGACTAACCATAAACCCTAATTCATGATAAAAAATATGAGAAAAATTCATTGAAAGCTTCCAAGAACAAGAAAAATTTTTCTTTAATGTTTCAATCCCGTAATTCAAGGATTTCTTTGCAGATTTTGCCGCAAGTTATGTGGAATTTCACTACTGGGTTCCTTTAACCCATTAGGTCAGTAGAATTCAGTCAGATTCTTGATTATCTATGTCATGTTTAAACTTAGGGTGTCAAGAACATCAGATAATTATTGCGGATGATACAAAAATTTCCATGTCACAATCTTTTAGAAAGTCACCTTAGCAAATATTGTAGTGTTAGATGGTACATTTCGATATAATTCTATGCATGGATACGTTACATTCCTGTTATGCCTTAGTCGATTTTAGATCTAAGATTGATTGTTTTTACTTTACAGTGAGCCAGTCTTTAAATGGTGGGGTAGTAGATCAATGCCTATAGGTTAAGTTATCTCTTACCTTATGTCCATAAAGGTGATCTATATGGTGATGTTGTACATGTTGAGGCAAAAGGGAAGGAACTAAAATAAACATTGTCATTGCCTTGCTCGCTTAGTAGTTAGTCTTACAAACACATCATATGGATGTGTAATATTCCATAATCGATCAAAACCTTCATCAGTGGTTATGGGATAACATGAAACTGACAAGATATTATTGCAGTTAAAAGGAGATGTTCAACAACAAAAAGTAGGTATTTCCTCCCAAGGGGGATATGGTCGCTTATGTGTTCTTAAGGCGTATAAGTAGTTGAATAAGTCATGAAGGTGAAGTATCCTCATCTCTTTACTTTAGATTATGAATCTGTAACACCCCATAACTTAAAACAAACCGCATTATAGATTTTGAGAAATTGCAGGTGCAAACCACATACTTTAGGTTGACCTATGCCCCGTGCTAGCATTTTGTGGTTCTCATCTATGACTCTCCAAAGATTCAGCCCAAAAAATCTCGCTTCATCAGGTCACAAAATATGGTATGTATCCGAATTAAGTATTAAGTCTCGATGGAGGGTTGACCAACACTAATGCCAGTGCATCAACGCTCCATCGTTCCCGTTATTTGGTCATCGTGAAAACATCTAGGTCTGGGGTCTTTTGGTCATTTTCTTATGCATTGGACCCCAAAATTACGTCGTATAATCCCTAAACTATTTAGTTTTTGATACTTTTAGCTTGAAACACAACTAGATCTTACCTAAGTCAAATCATTCAATAAAATTTAGAAAGTTAGAGCATAAAGAGGAAAAAGAGGCGACCAATCATTTCCCATGAACAAAGTGATTCTTCATCAGTTTTAGCTAGAAATTGAAAAATTTATTCACTTATTCACCACTTATGTAGTAGAGTTTTAGCCAGAAATTGAAAAATTTATTCACTTAATTCTTCACCACTTATGTAAGATTTGACTAATTGGTTTCTTTATATCATTAGGTCCCTAGATTTCAGTCAAAATCATGACTCCCTTAATATCTTCTAGACTTGGGGTTTCTTGAATGTTAGAAATTTTGTGTCTTAGTTATTAGAATGGTCAAAATCTTATTATCAAGTAGTAGTATCATTTTTCAAAGATTCATGCATATAATCAGAACCCTAACTATGTAGATCTCTTGGTTCATGAAATACACATAAAAGGTCGGTAAATTCTGTTATGTATCGTAAATTCCCTCAGTTTTTCAATGCATTATTATCAGTACATATTAATGTTGTATTCTTAGTTTGCAAGGATGTACTTTGAGGAGGGTAATTTATCTGGTGCAAGTAGCGGAAAAACACAAAATAGGTTCTATGCTCTTAAGACTCGATAGGACTAAGAAGATTCTCATGATGTATTCATTTTTACATTACAAATCTTTGACCTTGATGTATGTGCGTTGTTAGATCCAGTGTATGTTCTTTCCTTTGCAACTCCTTATAGAATATTCAAATTATCTCGAAGTTGTTCTTAATCTCTACTCTAGTCGGTGATCTAGTCATAGCTAGACAGGTATACATAAATTTTCCCATCACGGTCTCCCTGAAAGTCACCTCAACAACTCTTATAGAACGATAAATGGTAGAATTCGATATGATTCTAAGCATGGATGGATTACAATCATTTTATGCCTTACTTGACTGTAGAATGAGGATTGTTTGTTTTAAGTTTCCCGATGAACCAATCTTATAACGGAATGATCATTTCTAAGGGCCTATGGGTTGATTCATTTCTTAAATTAAAGCCAAGAAGATGATCTCAAAGGGTTACCTCTATTGTGTAGTTTGTGTTAAGGATTTAAACTCTAAAACACCATATCTTTAGTCAATTCCAGTAGTCGATGACCTTCCATAAATGTTTCCATAATATCTTCCTGGAGTTCCTCCCAAAATAGAAATTTACTTTGGAATTGTTCTCCTACAAGATAACCACTTTATATCTATTCATCCTTATTGAATAACTCTATCTAAGTTTAAAGAATTGAAGGAGCAGTTGAATGACCTTCTCAGTAAGAGCTTTATCATACCTAGTATTTCCCCTTGGGGTGAACTAACATTTTCCGTGAAGAAAAAATATGGTTCTTTTAGAATGTGCATCGATTATAGGAAATTCAATAAATTCAAAACAATGAATAACTACACCATCCCTACGATTAATTTCTAGTTTGACCAACATCAAGGGGCTCGTCATTTGTCCAATATTAAACTCAGATCCTTTTTTCATCAGCTCAAAGTCAATTATAGTGCTATTTCAAAGATAGCCTTCAGAATTTCGGTATTCATTATTAATTTGTAGTTATGTCATTTGGACTGACTTATCCTCTTGTAGTTTTCATGGAGTAATCAATAAGTATTTGGACTTGTTCATAATCATCTTTCTTGATGATACCCCCATTACTCTAGGAATGAGGAACGATATGCAAATAATTTGAGGGTAATTCTACAAACTCTCGAATAACGGGAATCATGATCTTTCTCTAAGATCCGATCCCTCAAATCACAAACATTGGGTACACACAACCTCCCTTGGTACCTCAAAACACTATCCCCTAAGGAGAATTACTCATTAAGCTTACCAAAAACCAATTCCTTTAACTACATAAATGATGGATCAAGATGTTGCTTAGGCATCAGCTGAACCACCAAGGATGACTCGGAGTTATTATGTACCAGAAAAAACCATTAGGAGAATATTCCAATCGAACGCCAAACGAGCCAACCCATGAACATTTTTCACTAGATCTTTCTTGGGTTGTTCTACATGAAACAAAGGTCCATGGTCATACAGCTAAGAGAATACGCAACCACATTGGGTTTGTCGAGATGGTAGACAACACTAATGTCGTAATATTTAAATAATTCTAATCATCTTCATTGTCAGAGATTCAACTCTTTTTGGGTAAACACCTATTGAACACTTTTATGGTCGGTATACACATCAACATAAACACCATATAAGTAATACCTACATATTTTCAAGGCAAACACCACTGCCGCTAACTCCACATCATGTGTTGGGTAATTCTTCTCATGAACCTTGGTTGCGTAGAGGCATAGGCTATAACCTTCCCGTATTGCATAAGGACACAACCCAATCGCAGTCGGGATGCATCATAATATACCACAAAACCCTTGTTACCCTCCGGTAAGGTCAACATCGGTGTGAAGGTAAGCCTAGCTTTCAACATTAAGAAACTTCTTTTATAAGCTTCCGACCACTCAAATTTCACATTTTTTTTGGGTCAAGGTAGTCAAAGGAGACGCAATGGACGCAAACACATTTACAAACCTTCTATAGTACCCGGCAAAACCCAAGAAACTTTGAATGTTGGTTGGAGCCAATGGTCTATGACAATTCTTGACCCTTGTTGTATTTATCGAATCTATCTCTACACCCTCACTAGAGATGATATGACAAAGAAAAGCCACCGACCTCAACCAAAACTCACATTTTCTATACTAGGCAAAAAGTTGGTGTTCTATAAGGACTTGCAAAACAACCCTCAAATTCGTCATATGCTCACCCTCATTCTTCGGATATACCAAGATGTCATCTTTGAGGACAACAACAAAGGCATCTTTGTAGTTTCGGAACACCCTATTCATTAGGTCAATGAATACCGCACTACAAAAAACACGCGCATTAGCCACGCCCAAAACTGTTGCTAAATGGTACGTAAACCATGGCTAATACACTTTGGCCATAATTTGCTTCCCACAGTTGGTAGTGTGCCCATAACGGGCATCGCGAGTAATTTCGCCACGGTTTTCACCCCCATGATTATAATTATTTAGCCACGATCGGTCAAAAAAATAGCCACACTTTGTTCGTAGGTAAAGTTATTTGCCAGAAAAATTAATAATGTTTATAATTTCTAATTAGCCATGCCGAAACCGTGGCTAATAAAATGTAGGTAGATTGCATATTTTCAGATAATATTAGATACGATTGAACCGTGGCAAATGTGTACAATATTTTTTTTAAAAAAAGATGCAATTAATTCCCTGCAATTAACTATAACAAATACACTGATAAATGCACAAACATTACTGTAATTATCTATTCATAATAAATATCAAAATAAAATGTGAGTTTTATCAATAAAGATACCTAAAGTACTGCTGGTGTAATCAAAATGCATAAAGTTGAACCAACTATATAAACTAATAAGAATCTATGTCGAAACTAGGCAATTCATTACCAAATTTGGCTTGTAAAAATCTATGAAGAGTTTCCAAGTGATTCTCATTTTGTGCAAGTCGTTTCTTGGTTTCCTCAAGCTTTTCCTTGGCCTCTTCATATCCAGTCAGCTTCTCTTCCACAATTTCTGCATGTTTCTGTAGCTCTTCAACACGCTGATGAGATGTATTACTGGAACTACCGACATTTGCATGACTAATTGAATGTCTAGGCATCCCAAAAACATCAGAAGGACAAATATTACCACCTATACCACGCACACGACCAGAATGTTCAACTCCATACACTTTTCCGATGGCGTCATTGGGATGATCCAATATCTTCATCGGGACACCTAATGTAGCAGCTTGTTCTTGACTTTCAGGTAAATGCTCTGATATTTTATCCTACAAATAAAATAGAAAACATGAGAGAGACATACAAACATTCTTTTTAATGAATTGTTAATCAACTCATAAGCAAGTGTGGCAAAATTAAAGGATCTCTGTCTTGCACTTATTAGAACTAATAAAAACATTTGCTATCAAAGAACATTTGCTAAGATTCAATAACATGTTGCTATACCATAAATTTTGACATCTAATAAAATATATAATGCAATTATCAAATAATTTTAGTCCAAGAGTGTAACAAAAATAGATGAGTATTTGAAACTTACAGCTTTTCCTTCTTCATAATTACAATTCTTTTTCAGTAAAGTTGACAATACAACTTCAATTCGGCACACAGGCCTTCCCAATTTCTGCTCCTATCATTATTCACGTAAAGACAAAAATAAGTAACTAGAAACACATTTTATTTTGTATAATAGTGTGGTTCTAAAATAAACTTCAACATAAAGAAGCCTACCATTTGCTGACCTCTCCTTGTATTACTTTTGCTACCACCGGCATGGGAGACTTTAAGTTTTGTTCATTTTTCGTATTTTGTGCACTTTGTGTCTGCAACAATTAATTAGTTTCAAATATATAGACGCAAAGTAGCAGTACTTGTACGTTAAAGTAGAGATAGATTACAATAACAATTGTGAAGCGTAATAGCTATTTAAAAGTATTAGCGATAGATTATAGTAACAAATCTTTCAAAATGCAGCCATAGTTTCCAAATGCAGAAACGATTGGCTCAATGAGATGCAACAATATTTCTCTAACAACAACTTCACTCGAACCCCCCCCCCCCAAATAAAGAAGAGTTGCAGTACTTCTGCTCAATATATGACAAAAGTTCCATTTGAATTTGACCAAAAAATAAGCGTTATTTCAAGGCTAACGAAACCAACTAAGAGAGACATTACTAATTTCTAGCTATGCACACCTCATACAAAGATCCTAATTATGTTTAGTGAGATACAACTAGATGAGTCACAAGCTTATACAACACAGACTGCCCCACAAATTGCAAAGACATACACTAACAACCATAGGAAGCTTGTATTTACTTTATTTGATATTCACATTACGATTTAAGAGTAATTACCGATGTTAGCAAGTAGTTACGAGAAAACAGATAAGTCACAACACTTGCAATTACCGATTTCACTAACACAACAAACTGAAAAAAAAACAATGAAAACAAAAGAACAATAGAGAATCTAGTTCAGTAGTTTAAAAGACCACCGAGACCCCTACGCAAAAGAGACCTTGCTCCACTAGAATGAAAACTTTAAAATTACCAACCTTCATTCCTTGTAAAACCAATCCCCACCAAAACAATCGATACAAAAATAACAGATTTTAAACAAATAATCCACAGAACTCCGAAAACTCTGAAAATATCACAAGAAATTCCAAAGCACAATGAGGAATGTATGGGTGAGGGTAACAAACCAAGAAAACAATATAAAAATGTCCTCTGCTCCAGAACTAACATCTCCCCAACGACAGAGTAAAGGACAAACATGTTAAAACAACTGCTTAAAAATTACGTAGAATAATTACCTTCATCTTATCTTATTTATAGTGATGAACAAAAGCATTCCAATCATTAGAATCTACATTTGCGGGACGATTAGCAAGTATCTCTTCCTTACTTTTGTTAGGATAGAAGTGGTCTAATCTTAACTTATATTTATAGGCCTTCCATCTATCGCGTAAAGAATGTATCTCCCATTTAATTCCAACACCATACTCAAACTTGAAGTTCTCCTTCAAATACTTTATATTCATAATTTCAGTATCTAATGGAAAAAATTACATTAATTTGACTTGAAAGAATGCATCTACTTACCTCAATAAGCTGCCACTGAAGGTGTGTTTTTGCCTTCGGCGTCCTATCCCATCTCTCAACTGATATGGGAAAAAATACCGACTTTTGAGAGTTTGCCAAGAAATCTTACAAGCAAGTTTGAATCTAGCTCTAATACCACTTTGTTGGGAAAGACAAGGCACTAACAAAGAATGCCTGACAGGATAACAGCGGATAAATACCCAAGTCTATACTTTCCCTTTTCGATTTGAACCAAGAGAAGACAAACAAGCACAAGAAATATGATAGTAAGGCAGCAAGTAATTCAATCAAACAAATATAACAAGGCAATGATAAACCAATCACACAAGACACCAAGATTTACGTGGAAAACCCTTCGATGTGAAGAGTAAAAAACCACGGGACCAAAAGCTCCACTATAATCACCAAGAATTACAATATTGTTCTCCAAAATTGGCCACAAAACAAGTGCCAAACAACGAGCAACAACAAAATAAGATTGCACCAAATCTAGAGAATTAAAGGAGCAAAATCACCAATTTCGCAGCTACTATTCACGACAGTAAAACTGAAGCTGCAGACCACCAAATCCAACTCTGTCAGTTTCTAATCAAATATTGAGATGAATATAATATGCTGTCCAAAAATCAGCTCAATCGGATGAGAAACGAAGCGGAAATCACAATTTGAAGTTGGCTGTTATGGCTGAAATTTGACTGCGAAAATCTGCTCTTTTTCTCTCTTTTTGGCTGCTAAAAAACTCTCTTGTGTTTAAAAATAAGACCTAAATAGGCTTATATTTGCCTCATTAGAATGGGCCTATGGGAAAAAATGGGTTGGTCCAAATTGGGCTTTTATTTATCCACATAGGAAGGGAAAAAGGACCCATAACCCAACAATTCTCCCCCTCACGAGTATGTGGAGGAGACCGCCATCCCGGCGACCATGCAACAATCTTCAAACTTCCCTCTTGGCAAAGATTTAGTCATCATATCGGAACCATTGTCATTTGTA
The DNA here is from genome assembly GCF_036512215.1 of Solanum lycopersicum. Lineage (NCBI taxonomy): Eukaryota > Viridiplantae > Streptophyta > Magnoliopsida > Solanales > Solanaceae > Solanum > Solanum lycopersicum. The sequence goes on along the minus strand of NC_090803.1, from coordinate 28,754,728 downwards.
TGAATCTTTTCAAGCTCAAGCAACTTTGAATCCAACACATCTCGAATCCAATGGTATCTTACATCAATGTGTTTAGACCGACCATGGAACGTAGAATTCTTGCCAAGATGTATAGCACTTTGACTGTCACAATAAAGCACATACCTCTCTTGAGCACAACCAAGTTCCCCCAAGAATCTCTTCATCCAAAGCAATTCTTTACAAGCTTCAACGATAGCAATAAGCTCAGCTTTTGTAGTAGATAGAGCAACACATTTTTGCAACCTAGATTGCCAAGACACAGCTCCCCCTGCAAAAGTAACCAAGTACCCTGAAGTAGACTTGTGATTATCAACATCACCAGCCATGTCTGAATCAGTATAACCACAAAGAATAGGCTTCCCTATACCAAAACACAAACTCAGACTAGAAGTGCCACAAAGATATCTCATAACCCACTTCACAACATTCCAATGTTCTCTTCCCGGATTAGAAAGAAAACGGCTAACAACTCCAACAGCGTGAGCAATATCCGGTCTTGTACAAACCATCGCATACATCAAATTACCAACAGCTGAAGCATAAGGAACTTTCTTCATATCTTCCTTCTCATCATCACTAGAAGGACACTGTTTCGTGTTCAATTTGAAGTGCATAGTTAAAGGTGTACTGCCAACCTTAGCTTTATCCATGCTGAATCTGCGAAGTACTTTTCTGAATGTACTTCTCTTGTGATAATACCAATTTCTTGGCCTTTCTATCACGGACAATCTGCATGCCAAGAATCTGCCTTGCTGGTCCTAAGTCTTTCATAGCAAAAGACTTACTCAACTCTTCCTTCAACTTCTGAATCCTGCAAGTATTATGACCAACAACAAGCATGTCATCAACATAAAACAACACAATAATAAAGTTAGCATCAGAGAACTTTTGCACAAAAACACAATGGTCTGAAGAAGTCTTCTTGAAGCCCTGCTGACTCATAAAAGAACCAAACTTCCTGTACCACTGCCTGGGAGCTTGTTTCAAACCATACAAGATTTTCTTTAATTTGCAAACATAATTCTCTTTACCCTTGACTTCAAAACCTTCCGGTTGCTCCATATAAATTTCTTCATCTAAGTCACCATGGAGGAAAGCAGTTTTAACATCCATTTGTTCAACCTCTAAATCTAGACTTGCAGCCAAGCCTAGAACCACACAAATGGATGACATCTTCACAACTGGAGAGAATATGTCATCAAAATCAACTCCTTTTTTCTGATTAAATCCCTTGACAACTAATCTAGCTTTGTACCGTGGAACTGGATTACCATCTTCATGTTTCACCCGAAAAACCCACCTGTTTTTCAAAGCTTTTCTGTCTTTAGGTAACTTAACCAAATCAAAGGTATGATTATCATGCAAGGATTTAATCTCATCTTCCATAGCATCAAACCACCTTTCTTTTTCTTCACTTTCCATGGCCTCATCAAGACTCTCAGGTTCTCCCCCGTCAGTCAAGAGTACATACTCATTGGGAGAATAACGAGATGACGGAATTCTCTCTCTACTAGATCGTCTAAGAGAACTCTCTGGAGCATCTATAATTGGTTGTTGGACAACCACATCATCTTGCACTGGAGCATCAACAACATCATGCCGGTCATTCTGAACATGATCACCATCTTTATTATCAACTTTATTTTCATCATTATGAAGATTTTCTTCCGGTGCAATAGTCAAAGAAACTGGATCAACATCAACTAAGCTCTCACTACTCTGAAAATCAGCCTTGTCAGCTTTGTCAAAATCTTCAATTGTTTGGTCCTCAAAGAACATAACATCACGGCTTCTAACAAGTTTCTTCTCAACACGATCATAGAAACGATAGCCAAATTCATCTTGACCATAACCAATGAAGATACACTTCCTAGTTTTAACATACAACTTTGACCTTTCATCCTTAGGAACATGTACAAAGGCTTTACACCCAAAGACTCTAAGATGATCATAAGAAACATTCTTACCAGTCCAAACTCTTTCTGGGACATCACCATCTAAAGAAACAACAGGAGATAAATTGATAACATAAGCAGTAGTATTAAGTGCTTCTGCCCAAAAGGAATTTGACAGCTTAGCATCTGAAAGCATACATCTAACCCTCTCAACTAGAGTTCTGTTCATCCTCTCTGCTAAACCATTTAACTGAGGAGTCTTTGGAGGAGTTTTCTGATGCCTAATACCCTGCTCTCTGCAATATCTATCAAAAGGACCAATATACTCACCACCATTATTTGAGCGGATGCATTTCAATGTCTTCCCTGTTTGTCTTTCAACCAAGGCCTGAAAACCCTTGAACACATCAAGTACTTGATCCTTGGACTTCAAAGGAAATACCCAGAGTTTGCGAGAATGATCATCAATAAAAGTCACAAAGTAAAGTGCACCACCATGAGATCTTACCTTAAAAGGACCACACAAATCAGAATGTACCAACTCCAGCAAATCGAGCTTTCTTGAAGGCGGATGACTCTGAAAAGAAACTCTTTTCTGTTTACCTGCTAAGCAATGAACACATTTCTTCAACTTTGCTTGTTTCACTCCAGAAAGCAAATTTTTCTTAGCCAAACTATCAATCCCCTTCTCGCTCATATGACTCAGCCTTCTATGGCATAACTCTGATGAAGTATCATTCTCCACCGAATTTACTGAGTCTCTGGACATGGAGCCCTGAAATACATACAAGTTAGACAACTTGTCACCACGGGCCACAACCATCAAACCTCTAGTAAGCTTCCACTGGCCAACACCAAATGTATTAACATAACCCTCATCATCAAGATATCCCACAGAAATCAAATTCAAGCGAACATCTGGAGCATGCTTGACATTATTAAGAACTAGTTTGGAACCATTGTTACTTTCCAAATAAACTGTCCCAATGCCAATAACTTCAACTTCATGATTATTGCCCATTTTCAACGTTCCAAAATTACCTGGAGTATAAGAAGAAAATAATTCCTTCTTTGGCGTGACATGAGAAGTAGCACCAGAATCCACAAACCAGCTAGACTCATCACGAACAAGATTAATGGCATTTTCATCACAAGAAACAAGAAGATCATTATTAGCAACAACAGCAACACGATTTTCATTATCGCCTTCTCTCTTTTGTTGTCTCATATCTCTCTTGTGCTTGTAACAATAATTCATGATATGCCCATTCTTTTGGCAATAGTCACATGTAGTATTCTTGTATTTAGATTTTGACTTGCTTCTACTTTTACCTCTATCATTCTGACCTCTGGACTTGTTTTCCCCCCTATCTTCAGTAACCAAAACATCGGAGTGTGAAGCTGAAGAAGATGAGGCTTGAGAACTTCTTCTCATTTCTTCATTCAAGACACCACTCTTAGTATATTCCATGGTTACAACACCGCTGGGAGCAGAATTAGTCAAAGAAACACGAAGAGTTTCCCAAGAGTCTAGCAGAGTATTAAGAAGCCAAAGTCCCTGTATCTCATCATCAATCTTTACACCCATTCCGGACAGCTGGTCAAGAACACCCTGAAAATCATTAATATGATCAGAAATAGGAGTGCCCTCTTTATACCTGATATTCATTAATTGTTTCAATAGGAACAACTTGTTGTTGCCAGTCTTCGAAGCATAAAGTGTCTCGAGCTTGTCCCACAAACTTTTGGCATGTGTCTCATTCACAATATGATTTCTAACATTATCTTCAACCCATTGTCTAATATAGCCACAAACCTGCAGATGCTCAAATTCCCATTCTTCATCATTCAAAGATTGAGGCTTATTAGAAGCAAACACATGTAAATGCATCTTCTTGACAAATAGAAGATCTTTCATCTTGCCTTTCCAAATATGATAGTTATTACCAGTTAAGCACACCATTTTGCTCATATTTGCCTCCATCATTCAAAACGACAATCAACAATATACCAAAGAAGACAACGAGAAATATACCAAAAGACACAAAAATTTAACGTGGTTCGGTCAATTGACCTACGTCCACAAAGGAGATGAGCATTCCACTATAAACATGAGAGTACAAAATACAGAGGAAAACAACCTCAACCAATTCACTCGGAATACATGAGAGGTTCACAAATTCTCCCTCTAACCAAAACTCTCAAAGCCCTTAAGACTACATTGTGAATGCTAATTAAGTTAGAAGGAACATGCCTCTATTTATAGAGTCCTAAACCTTTTCCAACCAAAAAAAGAATAGTCAATTCAAAACCTTTTCCTAAAAGGAAAACCTATTTATGGTAAGAAATCAGGGCAAATAAAACCCAATAAATCTCCCCCTTGGCCTGAATTTCTGACAAAATAAATTTGTCCACCTTCTTTACTTAATCTTGAACAACTTTCTTCTCCTCTCAATAATCTCCTTTACAAAATTTATGTCTCAACACAGAGAACCTCTCTGAAACAATTTCTCCAACAAAATCTTCATTACTCTCAAAAAGGTTGCGGCTAGAACTACACCCGTCAAGATGAACACCTCTTTCTAACTTGGTTCAATCATCGATTCTCGAACCACTACACCTAACTCCATCATTGAATCTGGCTCTGATACCACTTGTTAGGATCGAAAATAAGCAGGTGTAAACGCGGAGGCTAGCAAAGCAAACCTCGAAAGACCACGAGTGAGAAGACAACGAGAAATATACCAAAAGACACAAAGATTTAACGTGGTTCAGTCAATCGACCTACGTCCATAAAGGAGATGAGCAATCCACTATAAACATGAGAGTACAAAATACAGAGGGAAACAACCTCAACCAATTCACTCGGAATACATGAGAGGTTCACAAATTCTCCCTCTAACCAAAACTCTCAAAGCCCTTAAGACTACATTGTGAATGCTAATTAAGTTAGAAGGAACATGCCTCTATTTATAGAGTCCTAAACCTTTTCCTACCAAAAAAAGAATAGTCAATTCAAAACCTTTTCCTAAAAGGAAAACCTATTTATAGTAAGAAATCAGGGCAAATAAAACCCAATAAAAGTATCTATGATTTAACAAGCAAACAACATTAATCAGAAACAATACTAATAAAACTTGAGAAGTTTGAATAATAAGCTGAAAATTTGAACTCTTGTACAAATCTACTAATTTGGCAGAAAGAATATTAGTTTGATTGCCAATAATTAAATAATAGCAATAAGTAATAAGAGGATAAGAAACAACTCTAATATGAAATTACTTCTAACCTATAATCTTGACAACTAAGGGTTCTTCGTTCTCTTGTGTGTTTGCTTCGTTAGAGCTTGAAGAAGAATTTATGTTGCTATCTCTGAGTGTAGTAGTTATTATATTCTCATTTTCAAGTTGTTCATATGGTTGATAGCCATGAAATTTTTGCTGCAAATCTTAAGAAGTTATGCTTATGTTGTTAGCTTTTTGTCCCCGTAAGCTAATTAACAGTTCTTGTGTTAACTTCTTGCATTTCTGCTTCATATTTAACGTATCCTGCATGTAGAGATTACTTTTAAGAAATATAAACAATATACGTTACTTAAAGTCTCCTCACCCAAACTAAACATACCACAAAATCCTTTCTAATGATTCACAAGAATATGCAATTCATTAAAACGAGAATTTTCATTCCAAGTAAATAGCAAGCACGATAACCAACCATCCATACAGTATATTATGCAAAATATCTAACAAATAAGTAGATAAATAAACTAAAGATGCAAAACAAAAAATTAATTAAAACAAACCAAGTAACTTAGAATTTTAGTTGTAATTTCTTTAACTTCATAATAGGGGAATTAAACTAATTAGTCTCGCATTACATCATAATAATCATTGTCGTCATCATCATCTCCAACACTGTCACCATCATCATCATCTCCACTACTATCACCATCATAGTTAGTAGAATCACCTTGTTCATCACGATTAACTCGAAATAAAGAGAAGTTTTCAATATTTTCCAACTGTTGCTCAAAAAAAGGTATGTCCTCCATTGGTGGATCTTCTAAACCTACAAAATAAACATTTCTCATATCATAGATGTCTCTCGGATTCATATGACACACACAACACCAATCTTCATCAATTGGATCATCAACATAGTATACAATTCTATCATCAGATGCAAGTATAAATGGTTCATCTGTTTCTTTTGCACTTGTGTGTATCAAATGAGAAAAGTTTACACTTGTAATCCCAAATTGATCGATGTTAATCCCCTCGTTAAGTGTAGTGTCAACCCCAATACATTTGAATAGCACAACCTTTAACTTCCCATAATAATTTAACTCTATGATGTCAATAAATTTACCATAGTACATATCATTACTTGTCTGTTCAATAGATTCTCTACTATTTGAAAATCATTTGGTAACAGCAGACATAACGACACCACTATTTTATGTTTTCAATCCTTGCTTCTTCCACATAGTACGGAACTTAAACGCATGAATGTTGTACTCCTTGAATCTCCTCACGACATTATTTGGCCTATTTGCAGGCACTTTGAATTCTGGCGTAATCTCCACGCCATTCTGACTGGCAACCTTTGTCATAAAATATGTTAGGAAAGTTATATATAATTATAAGATTTCGACTCTAAGAGAGAATTCAATATTTAAAATCTTACATATTCCTTAAACCACACGGAAAATGTTTGTGTATATATTCTTCCACAAGTTTTAAGGAGTTTCTTTTGCCATGATGCATCCTAGAGACCTAAATTCAAAACTTCCTGAACGTAATTATGAATCATATATTGAGGTATAATATACATTAGAATAAGAGAATGAATAATACGTAATATCATATAACTTACTCTCGAAATGCATCAACTATTTCACAATTAGTTAAAACATATCGGTGAGCTTGTATGATTCTAAGGAAGAGATAGATAGCATCTTATTATCCTCAATTGGCTTCCCTGATGCAGGAAACAACCTTGAAAAGATAGTAGATTCACTACTAGAATTATTTCCACTATCATCATCATTACGCCTTGGTCGATTAAATCTTGTTTCCATATTAGCATCTTCAAAATACATAGAACATTTCGTAAGGTTTCCCTCTGTAAGGAAACCTTCATCTATACAACTTTCTCCTGCTGAATTGTTATGAACATAAGATTGAAAATGACTCATTCCCTTAAATAAATATTAAAACAAATTGTGAGATTAGAATACAAAATACATAAACTTACTAAGAAATAATATACCTTTCAACAGGATACATCCAATGACCTTGTACATGACCTGCAAGAATTGCTTCCTCTTCATTTGGAATGACAAGATGAAACATGATAGTGAAAAAACATGGAGGAAAAATTGCTTCCATATTATCATGATTCAACCAAATTCATTGTTGGACATTCTCTACATGCTTATCATCCATTACCTTGCTTGATAATTCTCTAAAGTAGTTATATAACTCAATCAACACTGAAGTAACTTCTTTAGGAAGACCTCTTCGACAAGCAATTGGCAAAAGATGCTCCATCAAAATGTGGGAATAAAAATTGGTAGAATGATAAAGATTTTGATAATTGATAAATACAGAAATAGATGAAAGAAACAGGTTATACAGACGTGTTCCTTACAGAACGAATCCGACTTGGATAAGGAGAATGTCAACCACGTGAATTAGAAGTTATAAAGCTGTGGAACTATTATTTTTTCGACAAGCAACAAGTACAAAAAGTTTCCTTTTATAAAGGAGTTCAAAGCCAAGTGAAAGAAAAAAGACTAATTCCTATTTAACGAAATCTATTAAAGGAAATTGTGTTTTCTTATTTATTAAGGAAATTCTGTAGAAAAGGAATCAAAGTAGAAGTCAACAAGGATTTGTAGAAGGCAAATACAAGTTTAATTATACAAGGATTTGTTGAAGTTTTGATCTATAAATAGAGAGCTATTTGCATCAAAAAAATTTGTGCACTTACATATAGAGAAGATCAAAACACGATCAAGAAGTTTGAAAGAGTTTTGAGATTTATTGGGAGTGTAGCAATTTGTGAGGAAAAAATTGTAAACTTGTATTCAAGAGTCTTGTTTACAATCTGAGTTTTGTGAGTAGGAGTTGTTCAACAAGTTGTAGTACTTGAAGAACATTGGAAGATATTAAACCGGGGGGTTTTGTGTCTTTGGGTAGCTAGAAATTAGAGTTTATAATTTCTTAGCTAGGAATTAGAGTTTATAATTCCTCTAGGAATTAGAGTTTATAATTCCTTAGGTTACATAACTTTGTAATCTTTTGTTGAGACTTGAAATTTAATAAAGTGGAGTTATATCCTACAGAGGTGTAGGTCGTGGTTTTTACCCTTGTGAGTTGGGGTTTTCCGCGATAAAATATTGTGTCATTATTTTATTTACTTCACAAAACATAACTGCTGTAATTTCTCAAAGGAACATATAGAATAAACCTGTTCCTAAGACGAATTTGGGGGTCAGAAATCCAACAATTGGTATCAGAGCAGGTTATCTTTGAAGAGTCTAACAACTTAAGATAAGATCATAATGAATTCTGCACCTCCTCTTGGGCATGGTCAAGGGCAACACATCAACAGACCACCATTATTTAATGGAGAATACTACTCTTGGTGAAAGACAAGAATGGAAGATTTCATTCAAGCTGAAGATTACGAACTATGGGTTAGAATTACTAATGGACCATTAATTCCTACTATTACTGATACTGAAGGGAATAAGGTACCTAAACCTATAGAAAAGTATGGAGAAGCCAATTACAAGATGTTAGGAAAGAATGCAAAAGCTAAATGCATTCTTGTATGTGGATTAGGACCTGATGAGTTTAACCGCATCTCTAGTTGTACCTCTGCAAAACAAATATGGGACACTTTAAAAAACGCTCACGAAGGTACAACTCAAGTTTGTAAATTCAGAATTGCCAAACTTTGTTCTGAATATGAATCTTTAAAGATGAAACCCGGAGAATCACTTCAAGATATGATCACCAGATTTACCACTGTTGTAAATGAGTTAATATCCTTGGGCAAAGTATACACCACTGAGGAACAGGTAGACAAAGTACTAAGGACTCTGCCTAGATCATGGGAAATAAAAGTTTCTGCAATCAGAGAAGCCAAAGATCTAACCAATATGAATTTGGATGAATTAGTAGGAAATCTCAAAACTTATGAGATGAATGTTGACAAAAGAGGTGAAAGAAAAAAAGAGAAAAATCTTGGGTTTAAAGCAACTGAAAGTGATGAATCTGACATAGATGATGATGATCATGCTCTGATAAGAAAGAACTTCAAGAAACTCTTAAAAAGGGGATTAAACGCTAGCAAGAAATCACCACCCCATAAAGAAAGAAATCTTGAGAGACTATAGAGCGGAGGCTGCTTCAAGTGTGGTGAGACAGATCATCAGATCAAGGATTGCCCAATGTGGGAATTAGAATGAAAAAAGGAAAAAACTGAAAAAGAAAGGAATGGACTCTTTAATAAAAAGAAAAACAAAGAAAAAGAACAAGCAATGTATGCAGCTTGAGGAACAGGTTCTTCAGACATGTATGAAGAAGATGATGAGGACATTGCTTTGATTGCGATAGAAGAATCAGATGTTGAACCTGAATCAGACTCTGAAGAAACTGAGGTAAATCTTTTTAACCTAAAAGATAAACTAGTAAAGTTCTCTAAGAAAAAACTTTCATTCTTATTACTTGCTTCCATAGACACAATTCAAGAACTTGTTAACACCAAGAGCCAACTACTTGCTTCCTTATCTAGCTTAAAGTTTGAGCACATTGATCTTAATAAGAACAAACATGACCTTCAAGGGAAAATCAAGCAACTTGAATCTCTCAATCTGGAACTAAGAACTGAGAATCTACAATTAAAAGTTCTTGGTAAAGAAAAAGGGAGTGAACTGCCTGACCGAACACTTGAGGTCGACAAACTCAAAAATATTTTAAAACTAGAAAAGGAAAACTCTAGAAGAATAAATCTTGAATTAACTAGGATGAGAAGTGATCTGGAAAGAGTAAATAAGTGGACAAAATCCTCCATGATAGTAACCCATCTAGGTAACAATAATAGGAACATTAAAACTGGAATAGGGTATGAACAATTCATAAATGGGAATCCTATGTTTTGTATTATTTGTGGTATCTCAGGTCACTCTAAACAATATTGTCCTAAATATACAGCTAGTGCAGAAAATAATGCAAGAGGAACTTATAAAACTTTTCAAAGGAATAGGTATACTCAAAGGAAAAATAATCTGCCCAAGTGGGCTTATAGAGATCTTATTCATCCTTTTTGTCAATAAAAAGGACCCAAGCTAGTCTGGGTTCCTAAATCTAACATTTGAATTTGCAGGAAAAGTGAGAGGAAGCAGACAACATTCACCAATTGAACATGTTGTTTCAGATGCATGATTATAACTAAAAAAAATTCTCTCACTTGAAAAAAAGGGAAGAAGAATGGATGAATAACATTAACGGAAAAAAAATTGAAAAAAAAATGGTTGAAAAAAATGGAGAAAGACTGAAGAAGCATGTTGGAGGAAACAGGTTCAACATATGCAGTATCTAACAATTAGGCGCACTAAGATGATCAATCAATCAAAAATATGATCAACCAAGGAAAACACTTTGAAAAGGAACAATTTGAAACTTGGGGATGATTAAGGTTGCATAAATATCCAAAAATGGCTAATGAACATTGCGCATATTGCCCTCTAATATTAAATTCTATGCTAAGTTTTGTACATTAAATTGTATGTCTCTATACCACTTTTGAAGTCGTGCTACTCATGCACTATAACATTGTATTTGCATCTAGCACAGGAGAGAAACTTGGTAAAATTGAAGCAAAATTCAGCATTATCCAGATATCTAAGGTATGTGCACTACAATTATTCATGATTAAATATAAAGTCAATGCACTTGGACCTATTTCTTCCACTTGTCCCAAAAGATATTCATGCCCTAAATACTACCAAAACAAATATCTTCTTAAAAAGCTTTATCACAATGTGATGGTCTGTGGTTGAGATGAATTTGATGGATGGCACCTCTACTTGGGGCCTTATAAATACAGATTAAGAAAGTAGAGTGTGCTGGTTCTTAGGGGGAATATTTTGTATTGTGTAAAGTCTTGGAGGATTTATATTGTGAGGGGGAATATTTTGGAGACCCTATACTTAAACAAAGTTCACTTGTTAGGATCAACTTGGGTGCATCTAGTAAAAGGGAATCGATGAGAGGTACATCTGTCGATCATAGTTCTTCTATTGGGAATCATATAAACTGGAATTTTGAATTGATATAAAATAAAATAAAATTTATAGTTGGTGCTGCAGTTGATAGTACACGTACAAGGAACATATTGAGAGAAGATGTTCCTCTACAAGTGATATTCAAGAAAATTTGTTCCTCTTACTGACTCTATTGAAATTAAAGATGAGTGAACTATCGTTTCTGCAGAAAGAACATGATTGATTGAACAAGTTCCTTAAAAGTGAAAAAAAAGTAAAAAAAGGATTGAGCGTGCATAGACCAAGGTAAACTTTGAAATTGAGAAGGCTGCTAATTTTGTTAATCCAAAAGATATTTTTGCTGCTAAAAAATGACTTTTTTATTTATCCTCTCATCTTTTGATATTACCTAATCACTCTAGCCTTTGACTTCCAATTTTTTTTTTCAGCACAAGTGCTTGATTCTATGTTTAATTTTGATTACATTTGTGGTGTATATGCTTTTTGATTAATGCTAATGTTGGGTTTGAATTTCAGGTTACTGTCTATCTCCTATGTTTATGCTAATGCTTTGTTTTAGCTCATTGGGTTCTTGATTTTTAAGTATTTGTGTAAGTAATAGAACAGTGGCCATGAGTATTGAATTTGCCTAATGTCAAAAGGGGGAAGCAGCTGCATATGAGTTATGTGTACCGATTCAATGCAAGCAGATAAAATTTGTCATAGTCAAAAAGGGGGAATTTGTTATAGTATTGTTGTTTTGAAGTATGGCAAAGTTAAGGAGTTGTAGTAGTAACATGGCAAAAGAAGGAAGATGTGTGTCTTATTTGCTGAGTTCGAAATGTATAATTGTCATCATTAAAAAGGGGGAATTTGTTAGAATGATAAAGATTTTGATAATTGACAAATACATAAACAGATGAAAGAAACAGGTTGTACAGACGTGTTCCTTAAAAAATGAATCCGACTTGGATAAGGAGAACGTCAACCACGTGAATTAGAAGTTATAAAGCTGTGGAATTATTATTTTTTCGACAAGCAACAAGTACAAAAAGTTTCCTTTTATAAAGGAGTTCAAAGCCAAGTGAAAGAAGGAAAACTAATTCCTATTTAAGGAAATCTATTTAAGGAAATTGTGTTTTCTTATTTATTAAGGAAATTCTGTAGAAAAGGAGTCAAAGTAGAAGTCAACAAGGATTTGTAGAAGGCAAATACAAGTTGAATTATACAAGGATTTGTTGATGTTTCGATCTATAAATAGAGGAGCTATTTGCATCAAAAAAAATTGTGCACTTACATAGAGAGAAGATCAAAACACGATCAAGAAGTTTGAAAGAGTTTTGAGATTTATTGGGGGTGTAGCAATTTGTGAGGAAAAAATTGTAAACTTGTATTCAAGAGTCTTGTTTACAATCTGAGTTTTGTGAGTAGGAGTTGTTCAACAAGTTGTAGTACTTGAAGAACATTGGAAGATATTAAACCGGGGGGTTTTTGTGTCTTTGGGTAGCTAGAAATTAGAGTTTATAATTTCTTAGCTAGGAATTAGAGTTTATAATTCCTCTAGGAATTAGAGTTTATAATTCCTTAGGTTACATAACTTTGTAATCTTTTGTTGAGACTTGAAATTTAATAAAGTGGAGTTAAATCCTACAGAGGTGTAGGTCGTGGTTTTTACCCTTGTGAGTTGGGGTTTTCCGCGATAAAATATTGTGTCATTATTTTATTTACTTCACAAAACATAACTGCTGTAATTTCTCAAAGGAACATATAGAATAAACCTGTTCCTAAGGCAAATTTGGGGGTCAGAAATCCAACAAAAATGTTTCCACGCTTTTCCATCTCTAGGATGTTGTAATAACGCATTTGGATTAGCTAATGTGGAATGCCACTTTAAGAGTTTTGTAGTTTTAGAGCACTTGTATAGCCTTTTCAGCCTTGGTATAAGTGGGATGTATCGCAACACTTTACCATATTTTGATTTCTTTCTATATTGATAATCAATTATAACATTACCACCAATATCATTTTCATTTGACATTAACCTTTGCATCTATCTCTACTTTCGTCCTCTGATGATCGCTAATATAACATACAATGGTTTGGACATGAATCTATTTTTTCATAGCCCAAACCTAACTTCTTAATCACCTTTTGTAACTCATAAAATGATGATGGTAGTTTCGCATGTAGAAACACATCTTTTAAAAGATCAAGAATCATTGAAAATGTTTTATTAGTTTCAGTACATAAAACATTAATATGATAGAAACGAACAATGAATGACAACTTACTATATTTTGTACAATCATCATAAATTTCTTGATTTCCATCCTCCAATAACCTCTTAATTTTCTTTGTCTCTTCTTGACTCCTCTCTTCAGAACCTCTAGAATTGTCATTATTTGGTAGATTTGATGGATCATTATTGTCAAAGATACTAAACACATCATTCAATATATCATTCATAGGATATTGTTTAGCCTACTCATTTTGTACTTGAGATATTTATTCTATATTGCATTGGACATGTTTTTAACCATGCATATGCCAATATGTGAACTTTTCTGGAAATCCCCTTTGAAGCAGATGACTAAATACTTCAGCTCTATTGCACATAACGGAAAATCCACATATATTACCAGGACATAAAATTTTTACATCAATTGATGCATTTAAAAAAGGCAAATTCCAAAAATTGAACTTCACCATCTGAGAACTCTTTCGATTTAATTGGACTCTCAATCCAACTCTTGTCGATCATTTTTGAATGAAGCTGTAAAGATATCAGCAAACACAAAATATGACTATGTTTTTTTATAAAATTAATTGGAATTTTTTTTTGACGAAAGAGCTAAATTAGACAAAAGTTAAAAAGAAACACAAAGTAAGTATCCTCAAATGAAAAAATACATGATTTACTATAAAAATAAAAAAAAAACCAACAACAAATCTCCTTGTCTAAAAATCTAACAAAAATCCATACAATTGCAAAATATATGAGAACATTCTCATCACTCACCTCATAAAAGTGGATTAAACAGAGTAAATCGTAATCAAAATTTGTATGCCATCCTTAATTGCACTCGGGAAATTTGAAGAAAATCGCAAAAAAACAATGATAAAACAATCAAGATTTGTACCTGATCCGAAAAAATCATTGAAGAGACCTGCTGCTGCAATTGTTTTTGGAGATGATGAACTTCAATTGCTGAGAAGAATCGTTTTCTGCTGAAGATTCGCTTCTGATATTAGGTCTAAGTGGTGCTGCTGCTATTATTTTTTCTTTTTTTATTTAGGTAAAAAATATTTTTTATGAAATAAATGGGGGGAACTGAAAAAAGGGAGGGAGAATATACCCGCGTGATTTCGCCAAAACTTTTTAGCCTCAATTCTTAATGTGGAGAAAATTATATTTTTCTGTTAATTTAGCTACGGTTTAATCGACCGTGGCTAAATAACTGTGCCTAAATGGCATTTTTTGTACTGCCGCCAGGGCATTATTTAACCCAAAAGACATCACTCTAAACTCATATTGAGCATATCTTGTTCCAAAGGTTGTTTTTGGTATATCTTCATCTCTCACCTTAAGTTGGTGATATCCCGACCTCAAGTGAATCTTGAAAATGTAGCTTGCCCCTTAGAGTGTATCAAACAATTCTTCAATCTGAAGGAAAGGATACTAATTCTTAATGGTCACTTTACTAAGTTGAAGGTAGTCAATACACATCCTATGTGACCCATCCTTCTTCTTTAAAAAAATATTGGAGCACCTCATGGAGAAATACTATGTTAGATGAAGCGTTTGTCTAGTAAATCCTTGAGTTGAACTTTAAACTCTTTCAATTCAGCTAGAGCCATCCGATAAGGATGAATTGAAATGGAATTTTTACAGTAGCAATTCAATAAAAGAACCAATTTTCCGTTCGGGAGGGATTCAAGGAAGATCATTAGGAGACCTCCGAAATTATGTCATTATTGAACTAATTCAATGGGAGGAGTTTCATAGTCTAATATTTGACTCTCACAATATGGTATAAAAACCCTTTAGAGATCATCTTATAAACCTTTAGACCAGAAATGATACGATCTTTAGGAATGGAATTTCCCCCTTCCATTCTAAGACGGGTTTATTAGGAAAGTAAAACTTTACAACTCTAGTCCTTCAATAAATGTAAGCAAAATAAGCATGCAACCAATCCATCCCCAATATAATATAAAAATCAACCATATCAAGGTCTACTGATAAAACATGAATAATTCTATTGGGAAACATTATAGAAAAATTTCTATATACTCTTTTTGGAAGCACAGACTCACCTACCGAGGCAGTCACCGTAAAAAGTTAATTTAGGATATCGGGCAAAATATCAAACTTCGTAGCTACCAAATGAGTAACAAAATATAGGGTAGCACCCGAATAAAGTAAAGCATAAAGATCAATAGAGAAGACTTGTAACATATTGGCTACCACATCAGGAGAACTAATTACTTGAGCTTGCCACTCCCCTTGTATTGCCCCTTAAAATTAGGGCAATCTCTAACCTTGTGACCACTTTTAGTACATACAAAGCAATTCTCCGTACAAACTAAGCACTCACCCCTATGTATCTTGCCACAATTGGCACTAGTAGGCTTCTTGCTTTGTGATCTAGTAGCTCTTCCCTTTTCAGATTTAGTGTTAGACACCCTATCATCACGAGCCTTAGGGAACTTAGAAGTAACTTGATTGGAGAACATCTTACGAACAATTCCATGCCAAGCCCACAAGTGAAATGATCATGTGAAGTCCCATTAATTCAGACAATCAAGTAAAATAAGATAGGAGATCATAAGTAATGTCTTGCTTCATATCACATAACATCATAGGTAGTAATCACCACATATAAAAATTTAGACCAAATCCATGTTCATTATTATAACCAACATCATATAAGAGTAACATCATGTAGGAACAACATATATACATTTCATGATATCACAATACATAAGAACAACCTTCTAGGGCTTCTCTTAGAGACCTTGTGTAATGTCTAGGTAGAGTCACATATCTATACCTATTCTAAGTCAAAACCCTTAAGTCACCCTTGTTAAAGTTCAATTAAATACTTGATTTTACTTTCAAGAGCATTTGCCTTAACAGACATAGACCACATGATCTAAATGTGGAATCCGGTGTCATTAAACTTTACACCAAATGAAGGCAGACTACTTTCCAAGTAGTACCAAAACATGAACATAACATTCTAGCTGGATTCACTAGCTAGTTATTGTATGAGGGAAACATAGTTCAAGAACTAGGAGATATAATTGGGACCCTCTTTATGCACATAACATTATTTTCCCTGTCACGACCCGGATTCAGGAATCTGAATCGCAACCGGCGCCGTTGACCTCTCAGAGGTCGCAGACAAGCCTCATTTTGCATTCATCACATTCATGTGGTTAATTTTAGCGAAAAATTTAAAACTTTTAAACGTATGAAGTATACATAGACTTCATATTTTTATTTCATGAATTCAAAATATAATAAGCTCAACATAAATGTAACAACCATCTATCCTAAGAATCAATTCGAAACAGGATAAGAATATATCATAAATATATGTTTCGCAAACACGGCCTTAATATAAAAGCTTTAAAATGAAAGTACGAAAGAAACGCTAGGGACAACATCCAATAGATTTACCAAAAACTAAGGCTAGACTAAAACTGTAGCAACCTCGAAATCAAGAGGACCCACAAAATTGTCTGGAGTAACGCCGATGTCCATACTGTTGCAAGAGTCCTCAATATGTCCGTTAACCGGCACCGATAAAATAGTAAATAGTAGGGGTTATTACACCACTTGTACTATGTATGGTGTATGCACACATACACATAAGGCTATGCATGATCAAAGAAAGTTCTTCCTTAACAACATGTTATTTCTCGAAAGCGTAGTGACTAGACTTTCCTAAATTGTTAGATGTGAATTGTGGTATGAATATGATGTATTTTAATGCATTCAAAGCACAAAACTCATTTTCTATATGATTACAAAACATTAGTATCATCCACATAATTTTAGAAGAACTCGGGCGAACATTTAAGATTTTGATCCTCTAAGGACGAGAGCTCCTCTTTGTACACTTCGATGATTTTTTCAGTCTTTTTCTTCTTGTTGTTTTGTAGTTCAATAATTCTTTTGGACTTATGTTTTACTTACAAGTTAAATGATTCATTATAGTCCCTTACCCACAATGAATCGATGTAAGTAATCCAAGGACTAAGGAATGATTTCCCTACTTATAGTGTGTCATTCGTTACGCTATATATTCATTACCTTTATAAGCAATTCTCTATTTATCATGCCATTGCTTTATTACTTTCAAGTTTTATATATAATACATTTCATATACATGAGACTTTGGAATCGTTGATGTAGCATAAGACATCTCAAGTGAGGGACAACATATGGGACCTCAATCTGAGGGCCTTTTTTTTATCAAACAAAGAGTCTGCTTCATGCATTCATTCGTACTTCACAATATTCATTTCATTCATTCGTAGGCTGATGTAAACACCACCTATACCTAGGATGAAGTTTAAGACTCTCATCGGGATCTTTATGTGCAATGACCGAGTCATTACTTGAATCTTATTTCACCTTCTGATTTTCTTGCACAAACACCTTCAGTATCGTTCAATTCTTTATCTTTAATACTTTGAGGCTGGCCTCATTCTTTATTTGGGAACTTTAACCTTAATCGACATAGATCGTGTGAGCATCATAAAATCCAGTGTCTCCCCCATACCGAAAAGAGGTGGAATCACCGGCCAAAGTGACCCGAAACAAGCTAGTGTACATGGGAATGGAACCCTGTAAGATCCCTATATTGGCAGTATAGGTTAGAATACTAGGATATATAAGGAGACCCATACGCGTCATACCGGATAGTCTCATATCATGAGAGTTACGTGAACCTCTGCCCTTTTCTAAAGAAGGCATCACCGCTCATAGCTAGCCTATCAGTGCTTAGTATAAAGTTCCATTTAGTGTAACTCATACGTCATGGAAGTTGGCTTCTAGTATGAGAACATCATAGATCAATAGATAATTTCTCATCTCATCATTAGTATTCAGTATACATCAGTCACAATACTTTCATTGTAGTGTACATAGAGACTGGTCTGTTCATTAGCTTTACACTCATATAGGTGAGTACGTTTTGGTAACATTTACTTAGACTCATTTGAGAATGGTCTCATATTTCACATTAGCCTCTTATCATATTGTCACCATATTCATTAGCATTAGCACATTTTCTTTTCATAATTACTCATCCATTTTACGTGAATGTTCATTTCATCATCTTTTAGTGTTGACTCAAGCATTATAGAGGCTTGCTTCTAGATTGAAAGCTACTTACTCTATTTATGGCTGGTCATTCTTACTTTACATTGATCAAATGTGTATTGTTATTTCATATAATCCTTAGTTTACATTAATGAATGTGAATTGTCCTTACAAATCATTCTTAGGTGTTAATGAGACTAGTTTTACGCATTCTAGCACTTTCATTCGTGAGTATTCATTTAACAAATTAGCATGGTGTACGTAAGACTTGTCTCACTTCCTTTAAAACCCCATTCTGGTAACTTACTTAATTTAGACCACTTTAATTATGTTATAATTCACGTTACTCACTTACTTTAGTGTACTAGCTTCATATCACCGTTTATGTACGACGAACACCTCATTCAATGAGTTTTATGTGTTTGTCGTTCATTCTTGTGGAGCATGTTAGGAGTTTTCCCAATTAATATCATGCCCTTTGTTATGGATTCATGATATTACTTTAGAAGTGCTTAATATATATTTGGCACTCATACTACACAAGAATTCATATATGATTAGTATTGGCTCAAGATTTGGGATGTTAGACTAGCAAATTCATCCTTTTTGGCATAAGCCAATTTTTAGGTATGTTCATATTTAAATTTCCATATGTAAGAACCCTTAGCAAATATTTTAATCATTTACATAAGTTCCTAGACATTAGCATATATTCATTTCGACCACATAGAGTAAGCCAATTTTATTGGAACTAGATAGCTAATTTATTCAAGATATAATTTCATAGATGTCTGTGAGACAATTCTGAGTTTATGGATTTTAGTGTAATGTTTTAAGAACATATAGGACCTCATTATATTAACATTTTATGGCTTTAAGATCTTCATAACATCACAGCAGCTGCAAGTCAACACTAATCCATAGATACATATTCACTTAACACATCACAGACTTAACTTAGCATATTATCGATCCTTAATTATCATGAAAATAATAATTTTACGTAATTACAAGTTCATAAAGTCATTTGATACTAGTCATTCAAGAATAACACAGGGTAAGAACAGCCAGAACCACATACCAACAACAGGATTTCTGACCTATTCAACGTTGAAATTGAAACAAGAATACTAGGGAAAGGAGTTCGACAAGAACGATGAGAAACAACCCTAGTTTTCATGATCTTTGAATTGTTCTAAAGAAAGTTCTCTTAGAGAAAGAAGTCCTGGATAAAAACCCATACCGTAAGTAGAACTTTATCTACGAAGATCACCTTGAACGAACCTTGATGAAACCTTGAATAATTCTTGAAAATCGTCTAAGAAATTTTCTATTTTTTTTCTTGCATTTTGTTCACTGTTTTTTCTCACGTTTGTTTTCTGGTTTTAGTCATGTATTTGTTTGAGTTTGCACATGGTTTTTAGGTTTAGGAACTGACATTTACTTATTCAACTTAGTATTTAAAAAGTCAATTAAATAAATTAATCAACTAATTACTAAAAAACCTTCTAAGTTGACTAAACATAGGAGAACATAAGACTTAGTCAAATCATGAAAGTAATGTTGACTATGGTTTTGGTCAACATTTTGACTTTAAATTAATAAATTAAATCCTTAATTTAATTAATTTAGGTTCATAGGGGAAGTACTAAATTACCCTCAAGTCATTGGAACGAAAATTAACCCTTTTGGACCATCCTAGATTAAGTACTAGGATGTTTTCTTGCCTTGTACTATGTTAGTGTTAGAATTTCGTTTTAATCATGTAAAATAATTAATTAAATTGATAATTTAGTCAATTAGGTTAAATAAGGTAATTACTAATGTACCCTTAAGTTGTTAGGACCATAACCAATCCTTTGAACCATCCTCGGTTAGGTATTATGTTGACTTTTTCTTATTTCAACCGAAATCTGGAAATTGCTTTGTGATTTCGGTTTTGACCCTTTAAATTAATTAATAAAATTTCTAAATTACTTAATTAAGTCTCCTATGGTAATTACTAAAATACCCCTAAGTTTTTAGGACCATAACTAACCTTTTGGACTATCCTATGTTAGGTACTAGGTTGTCTCTTTAACTAGTAATAGGTTGTCTCTTTAACTAGTACTAGGTTAGTGTTAACCTGGTTTTTGTCCAACGTTGTCTGGTGCACTAGTGGGTCCATTTCAGTTAGTCATAGCTTAGTTATATAATTGGGGCAATAGGTTAGATTCTAAAATTTTTTAGAAGTTAGGCCCTACATGGAGAGGTCCTTTATACGCATTTTTGTCCCCTTAACTACCCCGACCTAATTTGGTTAGGGTGGTCCCCTCCTTTTGTGATTCTTCATATGTATTCCACATGGGTTGTTTGTACTTTCCTAAATAACTATTATTTATGGTTCCTTTGGGAATGTTTACTTATTGTCCTAAGAATCCTCACTATGTCCTTCAGCACTGCTTACTCTACATGATCATTTTAACTTATCATGTGACATGGTAGCTAGTCTTGACACTTGGATGCATCATACCTTTTTGTGAGTTAAAGGAAAAAGCATTTTAGTTTAGGGTCTTCATTGCAGGTACAATTCCTAAACAAGCTCATTAACACCCTTTAAGCCAATATTTTCTAATATACCCAATATTTTACTTATTTGGGTATTATATCGAAATTGGCTAATACCCCTTAACCAATTTTCTATACTATACCCAATATTTCTCAATATTGGGCATTGGGATGCCTAGGTAACCCCAATACGCATTCTTAAAGACCTATTGGTTTCTTCACTAGACATGTAATTTTCTTGAATGTTATAGTGTCCAACTCATGAGTAAAATAGTGAAACTACCTTCCCTACTTGGCAAAAGGACACTCCTCACTACTAGTTCGCTCGATGCTAAGTTAGAGTCCCTTTTAGAAATGTCATTAATACCTTGTAATTCTTCATAACTTAGTATAAGCTATATGAGGCTAACCCCTTGTATATAATTATCATAATCTCAATAGGAATTGCATGTGACTTTCATTTAATTGCAACCCTTATTTGTGAGATTAGAATATCATAATAATCATGTCGTAATAAGGCACATAGGCAACTCATAACAAACCTTATATGATTACATGTTAAGATTAATCTCACATCCACATAATCAAGAAATTTCGATTTAATCATCATAGCAACAACTACTTAATTCAATCACAACACATGCTTCGATTGTATTTCATCACCAAGTAAAAGTTATCACAATTTAAGTAAAGGTTTGATGTCACAATGTCATACCAATTTCTCCTCCAAAAGAAATTATTATTTGTCTTACCCTAAACCAATCAACTTTTATCAATAAATAGGTGTAATAACATCATACAATAGTAATTACCACAAGCACTTAGTCAATTGCATCATCATTATCTCAATGCACAAAAATTCATAACCCAGGGTTAAGGGAAAAGGTTTATTCATGAATTCCTCAAGAATTAGATCGAATCCGAACTCCATTAATGAATTATAATAGATAAAAAAGTCTAACAATCAATACATTCTTTAATTCCCATCAATTCATAAGAAAGATCAAAGATTTGGGAAAATTGGGGAAACAAAGATGTACCACAAAAAATTCCATTTAATTAGCATCATTTACTCAACAAACTACACTTAATAAGCCATGGATAATCACAATTATTCATAATCAATCATCAATTTCAAGTTTAGAAGAAAACCCATTTGTAGAAGAAAATCCTAAGAATTGAGTGATTTAGAAATCTTCTTTGAAAGGAAATCTTGGGGAAAGAATCCCAAGAGTGAAGAACCATACCTAAATTATGGTTAGTCCAAGAAATTCTAGTAAAATCATAGAGAAATTGGCTATCTTCTTCGAGCTTTCTTCTTTCTTAAATATAGGTTTTATAGAGAGAGAAAGTAGAGAGAGTTGAGAGCTTTTGGATATTGATTTGGGGATTTGATTTTAGTGAGTTAAAGTCAAGGAAAACTTATTTAAAATAAATATGTAGACCTCCCAAGAAATACCAAAATACCCCTACTTAAGTTGACTCTTTAATGTAGTCAAACTTGAAATCCAAATTTCAGGTTTTCATTTGGGAACAAGTTTGGGACGCGGAGCTATTCCCACAAGATTTTGTAAATTACTTTTTGGGAAAGTAGAGTCTGATGTATGCCTGCGACATATACATGGTTTTTGCCACATATGCTCCAAGTCCGCGATCCGGACTCGCTTCACCCATGTGCATTTTGGTTGCTGCTTTTGCAGCTTGCTTGGACAAGGTTGGGGTTCGTACGTCGACCCCTGGGGAGACCCTTGGGGGCTAGGACCTGGATACTTTAATTTATACACATGTTTTTACCTATTTTAAGTAATTTTACAAGTTTTAGACCTCATACAACACCCCCAAACCATCACAAAATGTAAGACGTTTTACTAGTTCAATTACAATAGCTTACAGATATCTTGGACGTTTCTTGATGTGTTTACTCTAAAACTTCTTAAATGATCTATAAACATTATTTTAGGCTTATAAAAAGTGTAAAAAATCTTAAAACAACATGTGAGGGTCTAGACTAGGTCATGGTTTTCCGGAGTGTTACATAAAGAGGTGAGGATACTTGACTTTCATGGCTGCTTTTGCTTCCCAAGTAGCTCCTTCTACTGACCGACTCCTCCAAAAAAACCTTTACTAAAGCGAAATCATTTTTTCTTATTTTTCTAACCTGATGGTCAAGAATCTCAGCTGGTACGTCCTCATTAGAAAGACTACATTTCACAGTCACATTTTCTAATGAAACTCCAAAGGCTAGATCACCCACACACTTCTTCAAGAGCGAGACGTCGAAGACTTGATGCACTGCTGGTAGTTCTGCCAACCCTTTTCATGATCATTTAAGTACCTACATTTCTAGGGCTAATCTTCCCTTTCTTTCCAAATGTCATCCTGCCCTTCACAGATGAAACTTTCAAGAAAACCCAATCATAAATGTGATACTCTTGTTCCCTTCTTAAATCTGCATAAGATTTTTGGTGACTCTGGGCTGTCTTATGTCTATATCTAATGAGTTTCACTTTTTCCATAGCTTAAAGGATGAAATCTCGTCCTATCAAAGTTGTTTCACCTACTTCAAATCAACAAACAGGAGATCTACATCTACACAAATATAGTTCTTAATAATTGTCAATATGAATACTAGAATGGTAACTATTGTTGTAGGCGAACTCAATAACAGGAATGTGATCATAGAAACTACCTTTGAAATTGATTACACAAGTGGTCAACATATATTTTAGGGTCTGAATGGAAGGTTCTGCCTGTCCATGCTTCTGCAGATGAAATGTTGTGCTCAGGTTAACTTGAGTACCAAGACCCTTATGAAATGACTTCCATAAATAAGTGGTAAAAATAAGGACCTCTATCTGAGATGATATATAACGCAAACCCATGCAACATAACAATTTCATTAAAATAAGGCTTGGCATAGACCTCCGCCGAATCTATAGTCTTGAACACCAAAAACCAAAAAGACTTAGTCGTCCTATCAACTATTACCCAAATCGATTCATGATGTTTGCTAGTACGATACTAGTGCAAACTTAGAATGAACAATACTAGTGCAACAATAAACTGATGCATAACAAGAAAGTAACCAATCGATACCTAGAATGACATTGAAGTCTACCATTTCTAACTCTATAAGATTTGCTAAGGTGACTGATATACCGTTGTTTCACGGTATAATTAATACTTTTTTCATAAGTTTAGTGTGTCCGTAAGCCCTTTTTGTGCTAATTTTGATATAAGTTTCTCTTTGTTTTGCAGGAAATCTGTCCAAAGCTGAATGCGGAGATTTTGAGCGAAAAATACAGAAGAGACCACCTACGGAGCTTATGACGGTCCGTCGTGCCTGTGACGGTCCGTAGGTGGCAGCGTAGAGAAGCTGCTGAAGGAAGATGGGGAAGTCTGACCAAGTGTGGGATTACGAAGCTTGTGACGGTCCATCATGGCTATGACGGTCCGTCCTGTAGGTTCGTTGTGAAGATCAGAGAAGTGATCCCAGTACCCAGATTCCAAGAGTTGAAGTATTTTGAAACGAGACCCTTGAAGGACCGTTGTGCCTATGACGGTCCGCCACACTTGCCGTCGAGGGGAATGAAGAAAGCAGCAGAAGAAATTGCACCAAGTATGGGACGATGGAGTCCACGATGGTCCGTCATGACCACGACGGTCCGTCACGTGGTCCGTCGACCCAATCGCGTTTTGGCAGATTTCCAGTAATTAGAATCCTTGTTTAATTAGGTTTTTATTTTTTTATAAATAGTTCGAAAAACCTCGTTTTTGAGGTTATACTCTGTGAGATAAAACATCATATTATTAGACTTTGTGTTGGAGTGTTTGATTTTTAGAGATTCTTACAAGTGATTTTTGGTGATTAATCAAGCAAATTTTCGAACTTTATTCTTTCTCATTGAAGTAAGTACATGAATTCTTGTTTAACATATTTGAATATTGTGTTTATGGCTACGAGGAACTAAACTCCATAACTAGGGTTGTGGGAACCATAGGCAAATAATGAGATAAACCCTAGCTAAAATAACAATTCTAGAATAGTGTCTTGCATGTATTAATAATTCTTTCGCTTAGAAGTCTTTTTAAAGGATGATCAACGTTAGAACTCGCCTTAATGCTACTTGCCGGACCAAGGAGGTAGATAATAGGAAAAGAATTATCAACATAGATTTAGTGTATACTATCTAATAGGCTAGTATTTATTGGTACGCGGTAATAACTTAGTCAAATATCGAATACGATGCTTAATATGAGGTAAAGATAAGAATTAGGAAAGCAACACATGTAGCCGGACCAAGGTACGGAGTGAGATTTTCTAGATGCCGGACCAAGGATTTAGAAATACATAACTTATCACTTTGCATGCAAGATACTAGGAAAGAATTGTTATAGTTAGAATTATCAAGTTATGAACCTGTGGGGAACACGTAAACCCTAGTTACTTTGATTAATTGATTAAAACCTAACATTAAAAGCTTTTAAGTGTCTCTTTCAAGTTCGTTAGTTATTTTTACTCATTAGGAAATACAAACCCCCCTTCTTATGCTTTTACTTTCTAAGGAAGTCATCAACCGAACAATAGTAATAACAAGTTGAAGTTAAGTCTATACTATTTTCCTCGTGGGAATGATCCCAACCTCACTAGTTGGGTTATTTACTTGACGTGACCGCTTTACTTCTCATTTGAGAAGTAAGTTTGAGCGTATCAAATTTTGGCGCCGCTGCCGGGGAATTTAGCTTTTAGATTAACTTGAACTTATTACTAAAGTTTAGTTGATATTTTCTTGATTTTACTTTGTTTTATTGTTTTTGATTTCCTTTCAAAACTATCCTCCTTGTATGCCAAATACACGGAGAGGACGAGAACCCTTGTTTCCCTACGACCACGAGCTAGAGCGTACACTGCGCAATATGAATCGAAACTAGGGACTAAATGATGAGGATCCAAACAAGAACATCCCAAATCCAGTGGATGTTCATGGTAAGATGTTACCCAACGCTCCGGGTGAACATCAACAAAGGGGGCAAAATCCCGTTCCACGGCCCCAAGCATACTACATAGGGTATGATAACATCGCAAACTCGGATGGGCCACTTGTCTTGCCCCCTCTACCCACAGGCCACACTTTTGTGGTGACTAGTAGCCTGATGCAAATGCTCACTGCCAGAGGTTTGTTTTCAGGGCTACCTTCTGAGGATACACATGCCCATATAGCTAAGGTAAGGGCAGTGTGTAAAAGTTGTGTGGGGAGGCGTGATTTGGATCTAGATGTAATAGGTCTCAGAGTGTTTCCTCTCTCACTGACGGGAGAGGCTGCTATGTGGTTTACTGAGATCCCATACAACTCCATCTTCACTTGGAACCAACTACGGGATGTCTTCTTAGCACGCTATTATCCGGTCTCCAAGAAATTAAACCACAAAGACAGGGTGAATAACTTTGTGGCACTACCAGGAGAGTCAGTTAGTAGTTCTTGGGATAGATTCACCCCATTCTTGAGAAGTGTTCCAAATCACCGTATTTGTGATAAGTCACTGAAGGAATACTTCTATCGGGGACAGGATGATAACAATAAAGCGGTGTTGGACACTATAGCAGGTGGATCTTATGGAGAATGCCCTTATGCTGAGATCGCTAAGAAATTAGAGAAAATATCCCGTAACAACAAAACTTGGAGTACTAGGAAGTCCAATACAGGGAGAAACACCTTTGCAGTGCAGTCAACTCACAACCTAGCCACAGATGATATTCGCGAAGAAATGGCTCAGATGAGAACTGAGCTTGGGTTGGTACTAAAACATGTAACTGGGGGTGCAGAAAAGATGAATGTAGTCAACTACTTGGCTAAACCACCACCTCCAATCGATGAGTATTATTATGAGGAGGATTCCTATGCATTAAATTAACAGATGGGGGGTTTCCGACCAAGTGCCCAAGGCTCTAATCAGGAGAATTGGCGCCAAGGTCAAGGGAACCAAGGTCGGAACTATGGCAACTACAATTGTGAGGGTCATTATGTCCGAGATGGAAATTACAATCGCGACAACAACTTCAACAGGGATAACTATGGTAATAGAAACGACAGGAATGGACCCTATGTTCCTCCTCAAAATCGTGAAGTTACTCCTAGGGATGGTAGAGGTAGTATGTCGCGAGTTGAGGATATGTTGCATAAAATGATGATGAGGTTTGATGCTAGTGATGAACACAATAAAGAGTTGAGGAATGATTTAGCGGGTATTGGGCAAAAAGTTGATACACATGCAATATCGATTAAGCAACTTGAGTTACAATTGGCCCAATTATCTGCAACTATGAACACACGGCAACTGGGCACTCTTCCTAGCAACACTGTCCAAAATCCGAAAAATGATGGACATTCTATGGCAATTACTACTCGCTGTGGCAAGCAAACCATTGACCCACCTATGCCATCTAATGAGAATGAGGTGACAAAAGACACTGATAAAGTGGTAAATGTTGATGCTAATTTAGAGGATAACATTGCAGAAGATGCTGAAGTGCCTTAAAAAGTAACTCCCATGCCTAGGCCACCACCCCCATTTCCTCAAAGATTAGTGAAAAAGACTGAGGATGGCAAATATAAGCGTTTTATAACAATAATGAAGCAACTTTCTATCAATGTCCCTTTGGTAGAATCTTTAGAACAAATGCTCGGTTACACCAAGTTTATTAAAGATTTGGTCACAAAGAAAAGATCGGTTACTTTTGAGGATGATTGTAGAATGCAACATTGTAGTGCTATTGCTACAAAATCTCTGGTCCAAAAGAAAAAAGATCCGGGTGCGTTCACTATTCCTTCTACAATCGGGCTATTGCATTTTGCGAAAGCATTATGTGATTTGGGGGCAAGCATAAATCTCATGCCCCTCTCGATTTATAAGAAGTTGGGTTTGGGTGATCCAAAGCCCACTGTGATGCGGATACTAATGGCTGATCGAACAGTAAAACGGCCCATAGGGATACTTCATGATGTGCTAGTAAAAGTGGAGTCATTCATCTTTCTGGATGATTTTGTTATTCTTGATTGTGAGGTTGATTTTGAAGTTCCTATTATCCTTGGGAGGCCATTCCTAGCTACGAGAAGAGCCTTAGTAGACATGGAAAAGGGGCAGATGAAATTTCAGTTGAACAGCGAGGAAGTGACCTTTAATATTTGTAGGTCCATGAGGCAGAGTGGTGAGCTCCAATCGGCATCTGCTATATCCTACAACATGGGTGAGACATTTGAGACACAAATAGAAGAACCTCTAGGTGTCGAAGCATTAGCGGCAGTGATAATGAACTTTGATAGCGATTGCATTGAAGAGTATGAGTCATTAGTCGCGGCTCTTGACCGAGGTGATGTTCGGTTTAAATCGAAGAAATTTGAGCTTGATATGAAGAATCGCGAGTCCCCACCCTCTAAACCGTCTATAGAGGAAGCTCCAAAAGTTGAATTAAAAGATCTCCCACCTCATCTTAGGTATGAATTCATAGGAAATGGTGTAACTTTGCCGGTAATCATTGAATCAGACCTGGATGAACAACAGGTTCAGAGTTTGGTGAAGGTACTAAAAAGGTTTAAAAGAGCTATTGGGTGGACCATTGCGGACATTATTGGGATCCCTCCTGGTATTTGTTCTCATAAAATCCAATTCATGCCTGATCATAAGCCGAGTATTGAGCACCAGAGACGCTTGAATCCTCCTATGCAAGAGGTTGTGAAGAAGGAAATTATCAAGTGGTTTGATGCTGGAGTAATCTATCCAATCACCGACAGTAGTTGGGTATGCCCGGTTCAGTGTGTACCTAAGAAAGGGGGAATGACTGTGGTCCCCAACGAAAAGAATGAACTTGTTCCAATGAGACCGGTTACTGGATGGAGGGTCAGTATGGATTACCGTAAACTAAACTCATGGACTGAAAAAGACCATTTTCTTATGCCCTTAATGGATCAGATGTTGGATAGACTTACCGGAAAAGGGTGGTATTGTTTTCTTGATGGGTATTCGGGGTATAATCAGATTTCTATTGCACCAGAAGATCAAGAGAAAACCACTTTCACTTGTCCATATGAGGTTTTTGCATTCAGAAGAATGCCGTTTGGGTTGTGCAATGCACCCGCAACCTTTCAGAGATTTATGATGTCAATATTTTTTGACATGGTGGAGGATACTATAGAGGTTTTTATGGATGATTTCTCTGTGGTTGGTGATTCATTCAAGCGGTGTTTGACCAATTTATCTGAGGTTCTTAAGAGATGTGAAGACTGGAATTTGCTACTAAACTGGGAAAAGTGGAATTTCATGGTGAAAGAGGGTATTGTGTTGGGTCATCGCATTTCAGAAAAGGGCATAGAGGTTGATCGAGCTAAAGTTGAGGTAATAAAGAGACTTCCCCCGCCGATCTTTGTGAAAGGTGTGAGAAGCTTTCTTGGGCATGCAGGTTTTTACCGGAGATTCATCAAAGACTTTTCAAAGATTGCACACCCATTGTGCAAATTGCTGGAGAAAGAATGTAAATTTTGTTTTGATGAATCCTGTCTTAAAGCATTCAGTGAGCTAAAAGAAAAGTTAGTGTCTGCGCCTATCATTATTTCTCCGAATTGGAACAGTCCATTTGAGGTAATGTGCGATGCTAGTGGGGTGGATCTTGGTGTAGTATTGGGACAGAGAAGAAACAAAATCCTTCACCCGATTTACTATGCTACTAAAGCCCTAAATGAAGCTCAGAAGAACTACAAAGTAACTGAGCAAGAACTCGTCGCAGTGGTCTTTGCTTTTGAGAAATTTCACTCCTATTTGCTAGGTACTAGAGTTATAGTGCATACTGACCATTCAGCATTGAGATATTTGATGGCGAAAAAGGATGCGAAACCAAGGCTGATTCGTTGGGTATTACTGCTGCAATAATTTGATTTTCAAGTGCTGGATAGAAAAGGGACTGAAAATCAAGTTGATGATCATTTGTCTCATCTAGAGGATGAAGCTATGAGAGAGTTAGGGGAAAAGACTGACATTGATTATATTTTCCCCGATGAACATGTATTGGTTGCTTCACAAGACTTGATTCCATGGTTCGCAAATTTTGCGAACTATCTGGCTAGTGATATTATTCCATCAGACTTATCCTTTCATCAAAGGAAAAAATTCATGTACGATGTGAAGAAGTTCTTTTGGGATGAACCATACTTGTATAGGAGTTGTGCCGACGGGCTTATTCGGCGTTGTGTGCCAGAATGTGAAAGGTTGAGTGTGTTGGAGGTATGCCATTCTTCACCTGTTGGCAGACATCACAGTGGTATCAGAACCGCTCACAAGTTATTGCAATGTGGTTACTATTGGCCAACTCTTCATCAAGATGCTCATGGGTTTGCTAAAGCATGTGACAAATGTCAACGAGATGGTGGTATTTCAAGAAAGCAAGAGCTCCCTCTAAACCCCATTCTTGTGATTGAGTTATTTGATATTTGGGGTATTGACTTTATGGGCCCTTTCGTGAGTTCTCATGAGATGAAGTACATTCTAGTAGCAGTTGATTATGTATCTAAATGGGTCGAAGCTTTAGCCCTCGCAAACAATGAAGGGACGAGTGTCATTGCATTCTTGCAAAAGAATATATTCTCCCATTTTGGCACCCCAAGGGCCATTATTAGTGATGGGGGCTCGCACTTCTGCAATAGATTGTTCAAGAGGTTATTGGAGAAATATGGGGTTCGCCATAATGTGGCCACTCCTTACCACCCTCAAACTAGTGTGCAAGTTGAAGTATCGAATCGGGAGATCAAACAGATATTGTCCAAAACAGTGAATGCTAGTAGAACGGATTGGTCAAGGAGTCTTGATGATGCTCTTTGGGCCTACCGGACAGCTTATAAGACTCCCATAGATATGTCTCCATACCAACTTGTATATGGGAAAGCTTGTCATCTTCCGGTTGAGTTAGAGCATAAAGCCATGTGGGCTATGAAGAAGTTAAAAATGGATTGGAGCGAAGCTGCAGAGCAACGGTTAAATGGGTTGAATGAACTTGATGAATTTCGCTTGAAAGCCTATGAAAGCTCAGCCCTATATAAAGAAAAGATGAAAAAGTATCATGAAAACAAAATTTAAAAAGAGTGTTTATGGTCGGGGATTTAGTGCTTCTATTCAATTCTTGATTGCGCTTGTTTCCAGGCAAACTCAAGTCCAAATGGACTGGTCCTTACACGGTTACCCAACTATTCCCTCATGGAGCAGTTAAGTTGGAAACTAAGGAGGGTGTGCAGTTCAAGGTGAATGGACAGCGCATAAAAATCTATTTCGGGCATGCTGAATCGGCGATTGAAGTGATCGAGGCATACCATCTTGATGAAGTCTGAGTAATCAAGTGGCCCCAGTCGTGCCGCGACATTAAATAAGGCGCTTGTTGGGAGGAAACCCAATACTTATCGTCTTTTTAATAATGGTAGCATTTTTTCTATTAATAGGTTTTAAATTTGCAGGCACATCACCAGAAAATTATGCAAAAAACTACTTCGCAGTAGCCACTGACGGATACAATGACGGACCGTTGAGCATGCAACGGACCGTCGTATGCATCCGTCACACCAGGTACTATCTACTATGGCACCCAAGCAAGACCGAGCCTACGCACGCGGGCGATCCAAGTCTGTTGCCCCGTGTGCACACTTGATCATCGGCTCTAATGATGAGCGAGACCCTGAATATGTGCCCCCAGGAACTTCCGCACCTTCCCGTGCTGCACGTGCCCCCAGAGCCACACCCAAGACGGTGGCGTCCGGCGTAGTCATTGCCTCCCAGTCTGATGAGAAGCGCACACTGATCGGCACACCCTCTGGGTCAGCCACAAATGAGGAAGGAGCATCTGGATCCTTAGGAGTATCCTGGTCCGAGGAACCTTCAGGCTCTGCTGAGGTTCCCGCACCCGCCCCTGCTGTAGCGTCGGCCTCGTCTGATAAGGCTGACAGTTTAGACTCTACTTCCGGCGCACCAGCCCAGGTCCCCACCCCAGCCTCTGACCAGCCAAACCGGTGGTGCGTCGAAGGCCAGTTTCAAATTTACTCCGACGCCAAATTTCTGACTAATAAAGGAGTAATGACTCGGACACTCACCTTGGAGCGGCGGGTACTTACAGGGAGTCTCCCATCGATGCCGGAGATCCAAAGCCTATTCACCAGGCATCTCTTAGAGTGGATAGCTCATCCGTTGGGACGATACAGTGAGGAAGTGGTCTGAGAGTTCTACGCATCTTACGTAGCGACTCTTTGATCA
Source organism: Solanum lycopersicum (assembly GCF_036512215.1). Classification (NCBI taxonomy): domain Eukaryota; kingdom Viridiplantae; phylum Streptophyta; class Magnoliopsida; order Solanales; family Solanaceae; genus Solanum; species Solanum lycopersicum. The sequence continues at coordinate 28,722,369 of NC_090803.1, read as the reverse complement.
CAGATCGATAGGCGGGTTGCTCTCGCTAAATAGGCCCCACTGGATCAGGTTCGAGTCCGGGGCATGCAGGTTGAAATTTCCCTGCCAGCTATCCGCCGGTTCCTATACAGCGAGAGTGCAGAAGCTACGCGGACTCTCCACACTGCCGAGTTTGACTACCGCTGGCAGATAGTGAAGGATGGCCAGTTCTTGCGCGAGCAAGCATTGAGAGAGACAACCAAGAGGTGGTTAGCCCTGCACCTATCAGTCGACGGAGAGAGTGCAGATTGGGTCACTGAGCCGAAGGGGGCCATCAAGAAGGCCAACCTCATGTTCGTCGCAAAGTTCTTGTGGCTGCTATTCCGTCACTGCCTTTCCCCTACAACTGTTGATAACATCGTCACTTGGGATCGAGCAGTGTTGATAGCGGCGATGATACCCGGATTCGAGGTCGACTTCACATGGCTTCTCCAAGCAGTCATGCACGAGAGGGCGTTCAAGGTCACTACTACCTACCCCATCCCGTGTATGATTTTTGCCCTTTGCAGGACCGCAGGTGTGCCTATATGGCACATAGATCAGTTGAAGACCTCGCAGGGCACCGTTGACGTAGGCCTCATCAGAGACGAGGCTAATGAGTTGGCCCCACATCGAGGGCCCCGTATAGAGCTGCCACCACTTGCTAATGATCTTGCGGATACGGTGGCCCAGACCCGCACCGCTACACAGGCGTCCACTTACACTACCCCGGTCGAGTCTATCCCGGGTAGTAGCCCAGCCCCGAGCTCCTCTCGCACAGCCCCTATACCATTACCGGCCCCGCTTGCTAGGGTAAAAAAACAGGAGGCACAAATGGCCACCCTTCTGCATCATATCCAGCCGTGGATGCAGAAGTCTATTACTTATTCTGAAGCGCGTATGGAGAGGAAGATGCAGCGGAAGATTGCTGAGGTTCACCAGCGCCTAGATACATTTTAGTTGAGAGTGTTAGCCCGCCCAGCCCCTCCGGTAGATGTGTCGACTCTTTAGGCTGTAGTCGACAGTCTTCGTGCAGACATCGACACGATCCTAGAGGCGAGAGTGCCGCAGCCTGTCGAGCCTGTTGAGGACACTGTATTGGCGGCCCTGTTTGCTACTTCAGAAATACGCCCACCTTTCCCTCGAGAGAGTGCCAAGAGGCGTAGGGGTCGATCAGAGGATGAGGCGCGAGCAAGGAAGAAGGAGCGCTGAGAGATAGAGGCCGCGAGGAGAGCCTCACTTGCTGAGGCGGAGGCACACCAAATCAGAGCATCGCAGATAGCGGCTGGGGCGTCTAGCTCCCGCACTGTATAGACAACAGGAGGCACTACTGATGGTGCGGTTGTTGCTGAGGACATCACTGAGGGTGTCCAGATTGCTGAGGACACCACTGAGGGTGTCCAGATTGCAGAGGATGTGGGTTCTGGGAAATTGGACCCACCAGCTTGCTGATCGACGGCGCTATGCACCACATGTTTGCTTCACCTACCCCTCTAATCTTTAGATTTTTTTATGCATTAGGGACAATTGCATTTTTTTTGTTGGGGGTGGGGTAAATGGAAAGTGAGTGTTAGGGTGAAGTCTGAGTAGCCCAACTCACTATCCTCTTTTGGGGTTTTCTTGCCTGTGTTCTTTTCCCCCAAAAGACTGATTACTTTTTCTGTTGAACCGGCACGTTATATCTTTTGTACATAGTTTAACTCTGAAGCATGATGGCTAAAATCATATCCCGATAAAATTGGAAAATGTTGCATGACTAGGCATAGTAACTGATAATCGTGTGGCTCTAAACATGAAATAGAGTTACACCATTGCATTACCCTAAATCTTCAAGTCAAACTAGGTGTCTAGTAATCTGGTATAGTGATGAGATGTCAAGTGAGTGTGAGGAAAGTTGAATAGTCCACTACTGGTACTGAGCTAGAACTTGCCTGGTTAGTCCTGCTAAAAGTAAGCTGTAACAGACAATTAGGAAAGGATCATAGGCCCTTATTCAATATAGCCCATTTCTAGCCTAAATAAAAGAAACCAAATGAAAGTTATCCTTCTTTGATCCAAATAATTTGAGCTTAAAATTAGAGCTTTCTTTTTCACCCCAACTAATCTTTTCTGGGAACAATATGTTGGCCCTGGTCCCTCCTTGGACATGTGCACCTCAGCTTATGCCAATAGCATAAGTTGAGGGTGGCTAATCCATAAACAACCTTCGTTATGGCCCTGACCCGACTTTAGGTATTGTGTACCTTGACTCATGGCAAAGCCATGAGTTGAGGGTGGCTGTTGTGAGGAATACTCTGGAAAGTAGGGTTAAAAGAACAAAGAGAGAGAAAGAACAAAAGTAAAGTGACTCAACAACTCTTTGAAAGAAAAGGAAAGAAAAAGAGAAATATTCAAGAATTACAAACAAGAAAAGAAAAGAGTTACTTACACAAATGAAGAAAGAAGGGAAACAACAAGGAGAAACAATAGGAGAAACTGGGCGAGATAAAGTGATTGAAAGTGGAAGGTTTAGCCGATATGTCAAGGAGGGCAGAAAGTCACTAAAGTATACCTAAATATACCCTACCTGACTCTGAGCCTACATTACAAGCTAAAAAAGTCCTATCGTGATCCTAAGGGTTGTATAGCGAACATAAGGCAGTGAAAATAGGGGCAAGCTTATGGCAATAGGTATGAATGGGTATGACTTTGTTCTGAGAGTGAGTGTTGAAATGTAATCCTTATACTCAAACTGAAATCATTGTGTGAAAAATGAGGATTTTGTTCTAAAGTGAGGACAGTAGTTGCAATACCGAAATTGTTAGCACCTCAGTGAGAAATTGAAGAGGATAGGTGTTAGTGCATGGTGAGTCTGTGTCATGTTCGAACCCCAAAAAATTCAAGCCTAATAGTGATAGCATGCATAGATTTGATGAGATTAATCGGGATTGATAGCCAAATGATTGCAAAGGATAAAACATGAAAACTATTGTACAAAGATTGTGTAGTGAGTCATAGTGCGTCGCTTGAGGAAAAACAACGAATTTAAGTTGAGGGTGTTGATATACCGTGGTTTCACGGTATAATTAATACTTTTTCCTTAAGATTAGTGTGTCCGAAAGCCCTTTTTGTAATAATTTTGATATAAGTTTCTCTTTGTTTTGCAGGAAATCTGTCTAAAGCTGAATGCGGAGATTTTGAGCGAAAAATGCAGAAGAGACCACCTACGGAGCTTATGACGGTTCGTCGTGCCTGTGACGGTCCGTAGGTGTCAGCGTAGAGAAGCTGCTGAAGGAAGATGGGGAAGTCTGACCAAGTGTGGGATTACGAAGCTTGTGACGGTCCGTCATGGCTATGACGGTCCGTCCTGCAGGTTCGTCGTGAAGATCAGAGAAGTGATCCTAGTACCCAGATTCCAAGAGTTGAAGTATTTTGAAACGAGACCCTCGACGGACCGTTGTGCCTATGACGGTCCGCCACACTTGCCGTCGAGGGGAATGAAGAAACCAGCAGAAGAAATTGCACTAAGTATGGGACGATGGAGTCCACGACGGTCCGTCATGACCACGACGGTCCGTCGCGTGGTCCGTCAACCCCCGCGTTTTGGCAGATTTCCAGTAATTAGAATCCTTGTTTAATTAGGGTTTTTATTTTTTTATAAATAGTTCGAAAAACCTCGTTTTTGAGGTTAGACTCTGTGAGATAAAACATCACATTATTAGACTTTGTGTTGGAGTGTTTGATTTTTAGAGATTCTTACAAGTGATTTTTGGTGATTAATCAAGCAAATTTTTGGACTTTATTCTTTATCATTGAAGTAAGTACATGAATTCTTGTTTAACATATTTGAATATTGTGTTTATGGCTATGAGGAACTAAACTCCATAACTAGGGTTGTGGGAACCATAGGCAAATAATGAGATAAACCCTAGGTAAAATAACAATTCTAGAATATTGTCTTCCATGTATTAATAATTCTTTCGCTTAGAAGTCTTTTTAACTGATGATCAACGTTATAACTGGCCTCAATGCTACATGCCGGACCAAGGAGGTAGATAATAGGAAAAGAATTATCAACATAGATTTAGTGTATAGTATCTAATAGGCTAGTATTGATTTGTACGAGGTACTAACTTAGTCAAATATCGAATACGATGCTTAATATGAGCTAAAGATAAGGATTAGGAAAGCAACACACGTAGCCAGACCAAGGTGCGGAGTGAGATTTTCTAGATGCCGGACTAAGGATTTAGAAATACATAACTTATCACTTTGCATGCAAGATACTAGGAAAGAATTGTTATAGTTAGAATTATCAAGTTATGAACCTATGGGGAACACGTAAACCCTAGTTACTTTGATTAATTGATTAAAACCCAACATTAAAAGCTGTTAAGTGTCTCTTTCAAGTCCGTTAGTTACTTTTTCTCATTAGGAAATACAAACCCCCCTTCTTATGCTCTTACTTTCTAAGGAAGTCATCAACCGAACAATAGTAATAATAAGTTGAAGTTAAGTCTAGACTATTTTCCTCGTGGGAACGATCCCAACCTCACTAGTTGGGTTATTTACTTGACGCGGCCGCTTTACTTCTCATTTAAGAAGTAAGTTTGAGCGTATCAGTGACTCCCAGAGAGACTGTGAAAGGGCAATATTTATATACCCGTCTAGCTAGAATTGGTTCACCAACTAGAGTAGATACTGAGAAAGGTTTTGAGAGAATTTTTGGACTAACAGTGAATTGGAATGCTATGTAAGGATTTACAATGGAAAGAGTAGCCTTGGATCTATTAATGGATAAACATCAAGGTAAAAGACTAGTAACCTACCACTAACTACATCAGGAGAACCTTCCTGATCCTAGCAAGCTTGAAGAGCATACAACCTATTATGGTGCTGACCTGCACTTGTACTAGATGAGTTAACATATTGAGTTGGGCGACCATCTAGTGCTACTGACGTTATAGACTGATATCTACCGTTATTACCTCCTTGAGCCTTTCTAGAAAGACAATCCCTCTACCAGTGACTAGACAAATAACACCCAAAACACACTTCCTTTCCAACGAGACACTGACCTAGATGGTTCTTACAGACTTAGGGCAAGTAAGGTATGTCTTGGTGACTGAAACACTTCCATGTGTATTATAGAATACTGACTTAACCTTCTTATTATGCTTGTTCTTAGAAGATGAAAGACTAGCGGATCAAGGAATTGGGTTGAAAATTTTTGCTGAATCTTCGAGCAATTTCCACCACCCAATTTCTGCAACGAAAAGTCATATTTCCATGTCCTAGCTTTATTATTCTCATTGTCATGTTTCCTAAGCTTGTCGCCCTCAACTAGCTGAGCATGAGTCCTAAGCCTGGAGATGTTCATAACTCCCAAAAACATAGCATTTCTACACTTCATTTTCACCAAATCTGATACTCTAAATGAGAACTTATTAATCTTTTCCCTAGAGTTAGAAACGATGTGAGGATCATACTTAGAGAGTTGGTTAAAATTGAGCTCATATTCTTGGACTATCATGATTCCCTTCCTTAAGTTCATGAATTCGCGAGCCTTTGAATGTCTCAACTTTCTTGGGAAAATCTGCCCGAAAAGTTCTCAAGAAAGAAATCACAAGTTATAGGAGCTGCATATGTACCACTATTTTTTTTATTGAGTGTACCAAATCTGAGAAACATCTTTCACCTACTATGATGCCAACTTAACCTGATAATTTCCAGTGACTTGCATCACCTCAAAGATCATCTTGGTCTCATCCAAAAAATTCTAAGGATCTTCACAAATTGTGATCCTAAAAACTAAGGCGGATTAAACCTAACAAAGTCACGGACACTTGCTCCTTCTGATCCACCATTAGAATTCAAAGGAGCTTTAACACGATTGTTCTGGTTGGAGACACTCTAAGCTAACATATGAATAACAATCTTAAATTCAACATTAAATACTTCCTGATCTGGGACTGGAGGAGCTGTGTTTACATTCCTAGAATTTATATTCCTAACACTATCTCTACAAGGAGGAATGATTAAAACATAGAATGTCAAGTTAAAATGGAATTATATCATACCTTATGCACGATAAGAGTAACAAAAAAGTGAAGTTTTTCCTAAACACTTCATAGCCTCTTACTAATTTGATGTGGTGTACTTCACACTCATGAAAAGGACTCTACTTAGTGAGGCTTTTTAAAAAGCCTAGGACACTTAAACCTAGTTCTATGAAACCATGTTTTCCACACTCCGAGCTATGATAGAGACAGGGAAACGACACCTGCGACCACAAGTGATCGTTAGTTAACCATGCTTGCATGATCATGAGCATTTTAAAGATAATGAATTGATGCGGAAGCTAAATAATAATAAAAATGAAAAGATTGGAATACCCATATACTAAATAAGATATTTCAAACATATGTGTTTAATACAAAGAAAATATTAACTCAATACTACGTCAAAAAAAACTACGTGTGAATATAGCCTATAACTGACTAGAAATGTTGGGACACGCCCTAGCTGAGACTAGCAAAAAGTGAACTAAATGACTAAAAATACTAAATATAGACCCATAACTATTATCTTCGGAGAAGGAGAACTAACTACTGATTTTGATGAATTGGAGATCGGGAATCAATCTTAGTGTGATTTGGATGCTGAAAACCTAAACCTACATTAAGAAAAGATGTAGTGCATGTATGCGTCAGTAGTCGAAAGTTACTAAGCATGTAGGATAAAGTAAAGTTGAAATAAAACATAATTGAACAAACCCAAAAGCAAGTATAATATTTTGAACCTTATACACTACACTCCAAAATAACTGGATGCATTGAGAAAATTTCTAACATGATGAGACTAAATAATAATGGAACTATAAATATGGTCAATGCAATAGAGTCTTACTGATCTATATGAGCTACTAATAATTGATAATGAGTTACATGTAGAGTCCGTTGTATACGTCTCATCTAGAGGACCCAATATACCCTACCAGAGTTATAAAGGCATGATGGCGTGATCACTAAACTAATGCGCACAGAGGGGACTTACAACCTACTTGGCGAGTAGTTCTTCGACTATTTAGATACGTTGAACCCTAGTCCGACTTGGTATTATGCTACTCTCAGTGAATGAAGTTATTAACATATTATGATTGAATTTCTGTAAATAACTGATGGCTCAATATGAAAATGCAAACTAAATGCAATAATTAATCTTATAATTTTTGAGGCATGTATATCTGAAATAACTGAAATATCTATCCTAGCCTGTGTAATTTAGAAACTAATGAAATAAATAACTAGGGTTCTGAAATTCATAAAATAATCTGAGTGATAACATGGTAATATGATTTAAAACATATAACTAACTAAATCTTGATAATCTACTGATGTTCTAGAAACCCTAGACATAATCATGATAATGGAATAAAAAATCTACCTGATATCTAGGGAGACAATGGGTGAAAGGAAGCCACTAGTGAAATCCCACATACCTGGTAATGAATTTCGCAGAGAAATCTTTAGATTTCGGGGTTATAACTGGTGGAACCTTTTTGCGTTCTTGAACAAGGGTTCTATATATATTTCTACTTCGTGCTTTATTTTTCTATGCTTTGATTAATGATATTCACTTAGGTAACTAGTTATGTTTCTAGGAATAAACTTACTAAAAACTACTGATTTAGGGTCTAAACATCATAGATTAGGGGCCAAATGAAATGGGAAAAATTTAAAAGACCCCTGAATTAAAAGCTAGTTAAGTCACTGACAAAGTCGACTGACGGTCCGTACTGGTCGACTGTCATTTAAGATTGAGAATGAAAAGTCCACTGGCGACTCAATGGAGTCTATTGATGGACCGCAAATCGATTGATGATCTGTACTTGCCGACTATAATTTGAGATTGAGAACAGAAACTCAACTAGACAATCATGGAGTCGACTTATGTACTGTAAGCCGAATGACGGTCCATAGCTTGCTTCATCGCTGGCACCTGAATCTAATTTTTTTGGTCTATTTTTTATACAAGGTGTTCCAATATGAGTTTTGGTTCATATCTTTATCTTTTCTTGGGCATATTGTGTATTGTAAAATATTCCAAGGTATACTTAGAAGATTGAATTAGTGAAACAATTGCTCAAGTCTTCCTCCCCTACAGATATCAAAAGATTCTTGGGGTTGGCAAGATATTATAAAAGGTTCGTGAAAGGATTTTTATCCATTGCCTCTCTATTGACAATGTAGACTTAGAAAAATGTTAAGTTTCAGTTTTTAGATGATTATGAGAAAATCATTATAAAATTAAATAGTAAATTACCTATAGATCCTCTTTTGACTCTACCATAGGGTTTATATGATTATGTGATTTATTGTGATACAACTAGAGTTGGCGTAGGTTGTATTTTTATGTAGAAGGGTAAGGTTATAACATATAATTTTAGACAGCTTAAGGTACATGATAAGAACTATCTAACTGGTGAGTTCGATCTTGCAACAGAGATCTTTGCACTTAACATTCAGAGACATTATGTATTATTTGTTACGTAGAGGTATTCACAGACCATATGAGCCTTCCATATGTGTTCAACATGAAAGAGTAGAATCTTCGCTAGAGAAAGTGGCTTATAGTCCTTAAAGACTACGATATGGGTGTGCATTACAATCCGTGTAAGTTCAAGAAGTAGCAGAGGTTCTTAGAAGACTATCGATGGGTAGTGTTGAACATTCAAGAGACAAAAATAGAGGAACAACCAAAAGATGTTCATATACATTCTCACTTAGGAGTTTGTCTTGTGAGAATATCATATGGTAGTGAAAACATTCAAAATAGGGATGAATCTTCATTTATAGTGGAGGTTAAAGAAAGTCAATATAGTCATTGATATTGCTTCAACTAAAGAGTGCAGTCCATCAATAGAGAGTTGAGGTTTTCTCCCAAGTAGGATATGGTGTGCTTCGTGGTTAGTGTCGGTTATGTGTTTCATTGGTGGGTGAGTTGAGATAACAGATTCTTTCAAAATCCCAAAACTCCATATATTCTATTTATCTAGTTTCCACTAAGATGTAATGTGATCTACGAAAGTCCTATAATGAAATTTTATGAAAAAATCAAGAGGATAGCAAGTGAAGGTGGAACATGAAAAATAAAGAGGTATGACTCAAGTGATAAAATTCATACTTGGAAGTGAGACGTGATAAACATGGATTTCATCACAATTTTACCTCATACTCGCACCATGAATCCATTTCGGTGATTGTTGACAAATTTACTAACTCTGCTTGGTTTTAGGCTGTTAAGAGGAAAGATTAAACGTAGGATTTCGCCAAGATTTACATTAATTAGATTGCCAAATTGCATGGGTTCCTTTGTCTATCTTCTCATATATAGGTCTTCTGTTTACCTGTCATATATGGAAGTCATTAAATAAATGTCTTGGTATTTAGGTTAATCTTAGGTCCACATGAGCAGGTTGAGAGTACAATTCAGACCTTACAGGACATGTTGGGAGATTTTATGGTCGATTTCAAGGATATTTGGGATGATCACATACCTCTTATACAGTTCTCCTACAATTAGTTACCATTGCAATATTCAGATGGACCCTTATGAAGGCATTGTATGGGCGTACATGTAGGTTTCTTGCTTGTTCTTTTTAAGTAGGTGAAACAACTTTGATAAGGTCAGATTTTTTTCATGATACTATGGAGAAAGTGAAACTCATTAGATATATACTTATAAGAACATAAGGTCACTAGAAATCTTATGTAGTTGTGTGGAGAAGGGAACTAGATTTCCAAGTTAATTATTGGGTTTTCAAGAAAGTGTCACAGACTAAAGGGGTGATGAGATTTTGCAAGAAATTGAAGATGATTCCTCCATATATAGGCCCTTATAAGCTCTTGAAAATGTTAGGTAAAATAGATTATGAGTTAGTGTTTCAAACCGAACAAGCGGCAGTGGATCTAGTTTCTCACATTTCATTGTTGAAGAAATATGTGGGTGACCCAACGTCTATTATGCATTTAGAAAGAGTTTTGATACAGAAAAGTATCACATATGAAGATGTACAAATTGAGATTCGTGATTGTCAAGCACAAAGGTTGAGAAACCAAAAAAGTTGCTTCAATCAAGGTTTTGTGGAGGAGTCAGTTTATGGAGAGAGCTACTTGGGAAGCAGTAGTAATCATCTAGGTAGGTTATCCTCACCTCTGGATTTCGGATTCGATTAAAGCTTGACGTAATAGTTTTTCTCTAGCTTTTCAATCAATCATGTGTAAATTATGTCTCAACATCATGTTCCTTTAGTTTGTACTTGCATTTTAAGCGTACTTGCATGTTTTTAGCACATAGTTTAGTCAAGTGTAAGGTTCCAATGTTTATTTGTTGGTTTTGAACCTCCATCCCTCCATTTAAGCAATATTACTCTACATTCGAGGATGAATGTTTCGAAAGTGAAGATAACGCAACCCCTTATTCGAAAGCAAACCTCATTGAAGATTTACATAAGGTAAAGGTACAACCCATAATTGCCACTCATAGACCTTAGGGTGACCCTCCACGGCACATTTTAGTGGTATGTGGTTCACATATACAACCCTTCCACACTCAGCCCCAAAAATCCCTATAAGTGTTGACCCATTACGGACCCACAGAGTGTAAGCCATGTCACAGACCGTGGTCCATTATCTTAGATTTGACCCTTAGAGTTCAATCTTCACATAAAATGGAGAAAGAGGTGACCAAACCCTTTAAAGAACGCACTGATTCTTGATAAGTTCCATACAAAAATCGAAAGATTTCTCCATTTAATTCTTCACCAAGTATGTAGGATTTCTCTAGTGAGTTCGCGTCATTCATTAGGTACCTTAATATATTCCATAGGTGGGGTTTATTGAATTTAGAAATTATTGGGTTTGAGTTGTTAGAATGATCCAAATCATTTTATCATGTATTAGTATTGATTTTTCCCATATATTCATAAACTCAAAACCCTAGCTCTGTAGTTCTTTTAGTTTATGAAATAGACATACTAGGTAACATGTCTTAGTTTTTCAATGCATTATTATCAGCATATATTAATGTTGTATTCTTAGTTTAGAAGTAAAAACTTTGAGCTATTGAGTATCAAAGAACTTCATTAATAATTTCTTTATTACTTAATCTTTTGAGAGAAACTTAATACCAAGTTAACTAGGGTCTGTCACAAGTATCACCACTACGGGAACCATAGGTTGTAGGTTGCCTCACTAGGAATCATTTTACTAATCACGCCAGCATGTGCCTATACCTTTTGGTGGTATATTGGGTCCTCATGATGGGGCGTATACATTGGACTCCACATTTAACTAATGTAATGTTATGTCGGTAACTGATAGCTCTCACAGTTTAGTAAGATCCTATCGCATTGACCATGATATCAATACACTTCAGTTTTCAACCTCCGTATGCTATAACTTGGTCATTGCATTAAACTTATTCATGTATAGTATTTTTAGTATCCTTATATGTTCAGCTCATATTATTAATTATTACTTGTTTAATTATATTATTGTTCAGCTTTACACTATTCCGCATGCTCAGTACCTTTAAAGTATTGACGAATACTCTACGCCACATCTTTTTGTGATGTATGTTCAGGTCATCTGCAATCAAATCACACATAGATCGATGTTTGATCTTTACTTTAGTAGCATCAATGTTAAATCTCCATTCTTCTAGGACTAGTGACATGATTATGTATTTTTTGTTAGCTTTAGTTTGAATTTTCTAGACTTAGCAAGGGCATGTCCAATAATTTCTAGTTAGTAGATGCTTTATTTCAGATATAGTTATATTCAACTTTTTTTTTCATTTATTCAAATAGTATATTTTTATTTTCCATCATTTTAATTTTACATGATGATTTAGATTTTGACAGTGTTTCTTTAACTCAGTTTATTTAAGTATTCATATGATATACCAGATGGTTTAGGTTTGGGTCATTCTGATCCTAAGTCCCATGTCTGTTTCCAAGGGGTAGCCTCAAGTAGTTTTAACATGAGATAATATTTCTTTTATAGTATCTCATTTTACTGTTGCTTAAATTTTGTCATTATACCTTGTTCCTTAGTTGTAGTTATTCTATTTTATACATATTTGCATGTCTTTGGATCTTAGTTTAGTTACATATCAGTTTCTAGAACTCAGTGGTAGGGATTGCATCTTTTTCCCTCCATATTCATCGTTTAGATTTTATTCAAGGATGAATGTTCACAAGGAGAGATATTGTAACACCTCTGATCTGAGAAAATAGAAAAAAATACAGCTTTTAGGACTTGGTGCAACATCCATGGAGGCCACTAACGGTTCGTGTTGTGGCACTCGCTCCATAGGTGGGGTCCGTTGTTGAGGACCAAATATTTGTGATCTATTATTCTATACACCGTCGGCCAGTATAGTCTGTGATAAGACATACAAACTATACGTGAGGGTGAACAACAAGTTAGAGGAATATGTTGTTGGGTAAAATTCAAATGGTCATAACATTTAGCACAAAATGAATTATGTAGCCCCTGACCTACTGAATGATAGATAATTGAATCGTCTTTACAAAGCCATCGAATTTGCAAAATTCCATGTTTGGGTAAAAAGTTATGCTCATTTTATTGAAGCCTTCCCAGAATGACTTAATTAACGACCCAATTTATTGTTAGTAGTTAGATCTACGGTAGGTAGGTCCCTCCGCAGGTGGCCTACGACACCTTTTATGTTAGGGTAATTTAGGTATCTTTATCATTAGTTTTTTCACTTCAATTTCCTAGTTTTATGCCTAAACTACATTGTTTTACACTGACTAAGCCTCATAACATTGACAGACTTATGCAGAACCCTCATTCACCAAAAATCATCAAAACATGGAACAAAAAGAAGGACTAAAGTTGACCAAAACACCCAAGAACAAGAAACTATGTTCTTCAATGTTTCATCCCCAAAATCAAAGGATTTCTCCATAAATTTCGTCATTGCATATGTAGGACTTCCCTAGTTAGTTACTTTCAACCAGTAGGTCCTGAGAATTAAATTAAATTTTTAATTCTCTATATCATGTTCGGACTTAGGATTTCTATAACTTAATATAATTATTGTGAATTAGCTGTTAGAGTATTTATTGACAGGGTATTATGTTTTCTTAACTATGTCTTTAAGTCCTTGCATTAAATTGAGAACCCTTGTTATGTAGGCTATTTATTTGATGAATTGCACATTCTAGTACACTTATAGATATATACATGCGTCTGTTTTTAATCTTTTCTTATCATTACTTAATGATGAGTTTTCAGTTAGAATATCAACATGTTTAAATATCTAGTTTATTTCAGATGTGTTGTAGTATAAACATTGTAGTTGGCAATAGGTTTAATACAAAATTGAACTATGATCAGTCACCCTCGTAGTCCAAGAATTTTGTGCCCTGTAGGTTTATCAGTCTCCTATGTTGTGCGTTAGCATTAGTGATCACATCACTCATGCCTTTATACCCCTATCAAGGTATATAAGGTCCTCTCAGTTGGTTGTATATATTGTACTCCATGCGCAACTCTCGTGGTTTTATGTTTGTTAAGGGTATATATCAAAATGAGATGCTAGTGTATTTAAAAGGTCTTCAGTAATATTGCAACATTTATTCCCAGTATGTCATGTCTAGTATTAGTACTTGGTCTTTGGATTTAGTTTATCCTTCAGTATATTTTAGCAGTTACATTAAATTCTCATTACGTTATTTCTCCATTTGATTTTTATAATTAGGTATTTTATTAAGCTTTATTATTTATCATGGATGCTCAGTACATTCAAAGTACTGACACATCCTTTCCGTAACATCCTTTCATGATATCAGTTTGTCTACTAACCATAAAGAGCCCATATAGATTGGTTCCTGATTTATCAGTTGTGAGTCGTCATACTTGAGGACAATATACATGCTCTCAATTTGTCTTTTCATTTTGTTTTTTAGTTTATCTATTTTTGGATTTTTCCATGTACGAACAACATTATTCAGTTAGACGTTTTTTAGAAAAAGTACTATATTCAGTTTTTCTTTTGAGTTTAATCCCCCGGTTATTATTAAAATCATAGTCTTTACTATATTTAGATCAGATTTTGGTATACCCCACTTTAAGTTATCACTATTTAAGATTCCCCATAGTATTTATTCATTTTTGTTTTAGAATGCTTATGATATGCCATCTCAGGGTAAACTTTGGGTCACGTGTCATCCTATATCCAGTGTTTAAGTCCAGGGGGTACCCTCAGGATGTAACATGCAAACATTTTTGTATATTTTTATTGATTTTATTGATTTCTTTCTTGATTCTCATTCATAACTTTAAATATTGTCATTTTTTTTATTGATATTGTTTTTCTTCCTCAATAATTATCCACAACAGAATCGATTGCCATTTAGTTTAATTTTCATTGTTTTGATTTCTACGAAATCTTTTTGTTCTAATGTCTTGTATAAGTACCCTATTTTAAAATAATATCTCATTTGTTATTTTGATCTGTTAATGAGAATAAGTTATTGGATGTCCTTATATCTAGTTTATTGATTGTTCAACTGAATCTACAAATAAAATACATTGTTTTGATTTCTTCCTAATCCTTTTGTTCCAGTATCTTCTATAAATACCCTATTTGAAAAATAAATATCATTTGTTGTTTTGATATCTTAATGAGAATATGTTATTATAGGTCCCGAATAATGTTTTACACTATTTAGAACCACCTTTTTTAGGGAAAAACATCTATTGTATTCCTTAATAGACTCTAAAAGAAAATAAAAATAATAAAGCGCATGACAAACGACAATAGAGTGGAGGAGCACATAGGTCTATGCGAAAATATCGTATGATATAGTCATGAATATTATATCCCACAAGCCATTGATGTTTATTTTTCATTGTAAACTTCTATCACAGAATTTTAAACGTAGGATATCTCATCCTAAATTTTCAAATACATTGTCTGTACAGTAAAAAGTCACTTCTACACAAGTCATCTATTTAGTACATCATAGGATATATATTACACAATTCCCGTAAATCTCTGTTAACTCTATCACCCAATTTGTGATGGCGTTATGTTTTGGCATAGAGATTTCTGGCTCATTTAATGGTCTGATTCTCTTGAGTCTGAGAGAATTAGGTATTACCGTGTTTTCAATCACTTAACTTTTTGAGAGCATCAATTGATTCAATATCCAAATCCTCCAAGAAATGAGTTAGAAATAATCGACCTAGTGATTGATTACCCTAATGCATATCAATACAAATTGGTAACCATAAGTAACCTTTTTGAAAATTCGAAATTGTTCTAAAAAGTTCACTTACTTTTAATAAAAGCGATCTGGTTTGTGGCGTGAAATTCAACTAAGAATCAATAGTTTCATGTCCTTATCTTACGGTAATCCACATATTTATTGGGATTATTCAGTCTATTTTCTCATAAGTGACTGTAGTGTTTTACCTCTCGATACAAAGAGAGAAGAGGGTATACAAATGGACCCTCCCAACTTTATTACTCATTATTTTCTCAGCTATGGAAATCTTTTGGCTGGTCGGGATATCAGTAGTAGTGAAATATGCTATGGAGGAAGTAAGGTTTACTCACCCTTTTATGCATTTTCAGAAAGTATATAATCATCAGCACTTGACAAAGTAAGCAGATCTCGGAGGATTTCTTAAACTTTGGAAAACTTTGTTTTAGATCCAAATTGCATTGTATAGGATTTCCAATCTTGATGGGCAGCAAACACCTCTTTTGGTACGACTTTCTTCAAAATAATATCATGATCTATACGTGTATGATACAAACATCAAGTGAAATAATCAAGACTTAAACTTCAACAAAATAGTATCTTAGATCATAAATCTTCTAATGTCTTCCAACTTTCCAGCAATATACGCCTATTGAGAAGTCGTTACATAATTGTGTTGGGGGGGGTGTTTTATGGAAACAAGATAATGTTGGGTTGAAGCACTATGTGGGATAATAAACTGTGTCCTGAAATGCAAAATTTTTGTACACATTGATGTTAGTATCATAATCGTATAGATCGTGATAAAGTCTTGGGAGACGTTGTACTAGAAAATAAACTTACTTTCGGTCAATCAAGACTAAAAAATCCTAAAACATGGTCATCTGGACCGAAAAACAAAGTTGCACAAAGTTTGGGAAACCTTCCAAACGTTCCTTGCTATGTCATTTGCGCCAATGCCTATGTACTTTCTTAATATACATACAAGGGAAAGAAAACTTTGCTCCCTCCATAACAATATATCTCTAGCACTCATATCTCTACCAGTCAAAAAATTTCCATAGTTGAGATCATAATGATCAATAAACTCAAGAGGGTCCATGTGTATACCCTGTTCTATATTAATATCAAGAGCTAGAACACTAATGTAACTTCTAAGAAATACAACTAATAATGTCAATATACACGTTGACTATCGTAAGGTAAGTATATAAAAAAACCTATTGTTTCTATGTTTTATTTCACGCAACAAGTCATATATCTCTAAATAAAGTACGTGAACATTATACAAAAATCTGGACTACTCAACCAAGTTTCTTATAATTACCAATTTCAATTGATCTGCATTAGGGTAATCAACCACTAGGCATGTTTTTTTTACTCATTTCTAGGAACATTACACCAGAATTAGATATTGCATGAGACTTGAATCTCTATGACAAAACATGTTGGTTTTACATAGTATATATTTTTTTGGGAAATCTGCAAAGTTATTCGGTAAATTGTTCTAAACAATTAATGAACTAGATATGTGGCCATATAATAAATCATTCTCATTAAGAAATCAAAATGACTAATAGTGTGCTTAATCAATTCATGAATTATATTTATTTAAAGATATGACACATCAAGTCAATATAAGAAGCCTATTTGTCAATTACCAATATTGAACTCTAACACCCACCTACATTACCAAGCCCGAGCCTAAGCCCAATTGGACTATGGATTGAGAGTTCAAAAGGATATGACTAGGGTACCGTGTAAAGATTGTATACTTCAACCGCAAAAGTAAGCTAGTTAGAGGAGGATTATTACTTAAGTCTATACAAGGTTCATCATTATTTGGTATCCGTGCCCGCTCCACGCTCAAGTTGGGTTGATTGTGAAACATGTATTAGAGTAGGTAATAATCCCAGATTCGTTTGAAAACGAAATTGTTAGCTTATATGAATTTGAGCAATCCTTGTCTCATGATGTAGATTTTGAGGTTAAGTTAGACCAAAGTACCATTCTTTACATGGTATCATAGTTAAGGTCATCCTTTTTTGTGATTCACTTTAAGGGTTAATATATGGTGTGTTAGAAGTACTAAGAGCCCCACATTAGTTGGGGATTTGAACGATGGTTTGGTTAAATGATGTGGACAATCTTCATTAATGAGATAAATCGTGAGTTAAGTTAGGTCTATGTGCTATATTTGTACATTTTATATAATAAGTTTATAAAAACTTATTATATTAGGTCCTAGATGATATATTTATAATCTACCATACTTTGGATGAAATAACATTAACCCAATTACAGCTAAATGTTCAGTGGCAGCTTGCAGAGAGAGACTCGGAAAGGGAAATAATTTGGAAGTAAGTCCGAAATTATACTTTGTAACATAGTTTTTACCAATAATAATTGATCACTATTGTTGTTAAAAAGAAAATATGTTACCACTAAATATCTTTTTTTGTCGTAGGAACTTAAACTACTGAAACCTAGTTCCTCCACACACTTGCTAAGGACCTGGTCTTATTTTAGTTTTTGTCAATCATCAAAACATGATTTCATCGCATCTCAATGTATGTACTTTGGGTTCTTTATGGAGAAAAAGGTCATTGATATATCATTAGACAATATTTGGCCGGATAGAAAAGAGGAAAATGCTTCTTGAAAATCAACAACGAGAAGTATAAGCAAATCATTGAGCGTAATAAGCCTCAGACAATTGGTGTATCATATCATATTATGCTTGAACAGATAACCTTACTTAAATTTAATGTAATAGTTACCTCTCAAAAACCGAGTATATATATTCAATAAAATCCCCAAGTTAAAAAGACCTTCATAGGAATCCACAAGATAGACATCAACTTTGCAGTCTTCTATTATGATATCAAGTTCAAATAGGAAATCTCTCCAAACTTTGATAGACAAGTATGACATAAAATTAATTCATCTATTTTCTAGGTTACGAGATCCCTATTTATAGAGATTTCTTCTTTTTAAAAATGAGTATAAACTTAGTTTTTTCTTTAAAACAAAAAAAATGACATTATCCTTTTTTCTCAAAAAAATAGAATTCTAAGTCCTACTTAAATGTAGGCATGATAGGGACGATAGAATTTTTGTAAATGAAAAATCTAAATTGAGCATCAAGCCCATTTATTGAATTGAAATAGTTTCCAGGCTTCTTAAATGACAAACCTAACCAATCCTAAAATAAGAAAAGATGAGAAAATTAAGAAAATATATAAATAAAAAGTATTTTAAAGCCCCAACTCAAACTTCAAGCTCTAGTTCTCTACCATTAAGGCATACGTGGAACTACCTTGAAAAAAATATCAACTCGCGCTAGGCCTAGAAGATACTGACAAGTAGGCTGAAAAGGGTGGAAAATTATTTAGAAAATAAATTTAGGAAATAATATGACCGTAGTATAGTATAAGTGTGTCTTTGAGATTTGAAACATAGGTTGAGGGAGTAATTATGCATTTTCCAATACAATTTAATATGTAAAATTACTTAAAAGTTTAACTTAATTATTAATTTTCGTTAGAGCACTACTTAACTTATTTGATGTGTCGGATTTATAAATTCATTTGGAAGATTTCACAGGATAAAAATTGATTTGTTTGTCAAAAAGTCATATCAATCAATCTCCATATCAAGGCATGAATTTAATTAACCAACTTATTATTTCACAAATTTATATTACTTTCATCCAATCTACCAAGCATTTTAACAGATTTACGAATCTCACCTTTTAATAAATCAAAGTTATCACTAATATATACATATCATAATAGTTATTTCAGGATTGAGAATTAAATAGACTTAACAATTTAGAGAATATGCTTTTTTCAGTCAGTCTAGAACATATATCTTTACTTGCTCCCATGTAACTACATAAAAAATGCACTAGCACAAGAAGTTTGAACTATACCGTTTACATAATAAAGATAAACTACATATAATCTTGTAGTACTTTTGAAATGTCTAGTACGAAGAATCCCAAACACAGATTTTGAATTTTAACGATTAAAACTTCAATAAGAAGAACCCTAGTTCATCACTATAAATACCAGGTGATATTCCACCTCTCCCTTTCTCTATTTCTCTGTCAAAATAACAAGTTGTTTTTTTTTTCATTAAAAAATCACTACTTACAAGTAAGTTAATTATCATCTCTAATTATATGTGACTGCATAATAAACTTGGTTCTCCTACGAGCTTTGTGTAGACCTTAGGCTATATTCCATATATTTTAGCGGGCCATTTACTTGAACAATGGTTTTTTTTGTGACTAAATCTTCACTTTAAATCAGTTTGTAGGTCAAAGTTAAATGTCCATTTGATATATTTCTGATAAAATTTTGCAGCTCATGTACTCATATGTAAAATTATGTCTAAACGCGACAAACATTGTTCTTGCTTAGATAGTAATGATGGTTACATTTTTTTAAAAAACAATTCGTGTAAGAAGAGATATAATCATGCTCTATAGATTTCTATCTTCTCTTTATGCACACAAAAACATAATTGAACAAGAAATAAAGTAATAATATGAGGTGAACATAATAAGGATACTTAAAATACTGCACATGACTAAACTTAATGCAATGACAAATTCATAACATATAGAGGCTGAAACTGAACTGTACTGATAATGTGGTCAATGCAACATGATATAATGAACTGGAAGAACTACTAATAATCAACATAAATCAACATGCATTAAATGTGGTGTCTTGGTAGACACACCACCGACAGGAAAAACTATACCCTACCAGAGATATAGAGTCATGTTGGTGTGATCACTAAAATAATGCCCACAAAGAGGACTTACAACCTACGTGGCACATAGTTCTAGAATTTTGGGGTGACTGAGCCTAGTCCACTCTTTATTAAGATTTTCCTAATTGAGGAATTAATTAAATATTATGAATAAAGTTCTCAGATACTTGATAGCTCAAAGTACTGACTTGCTATCTCAGATAAAACATTAATATACACATAAAAATGCAGTGGAAAACTAAGACATATTATTACACATAACCGAAAAATTGATCTTGCATGTGTAATTCATGACCTAAAGGAATTACATGGATAACGTTCCGATTTTATGTATTAATATGGGAAATAACAATACTACATCATGTTGAAATGATTGGGATCATTCTAAAAGGTAAAAGCCAACAATTCCTAACATTCAAGAACCTTAGGTCTTGAAGATAATAAGGGAATCAAGATTTTGACTTAAATCTGAGGACATAATGGGTGAAAGGAACCCACTAGTGAAATCCCACATACCGACTTAAGAATTTCATAGGGAAATTTTTGTATTTCTGTTTGGACTAATGAAGAGCTGCTACATTCTTTGGAAGGGTTCGGTTACCTCGTTCTCCTTGTTAAGCACTAATTTTCTATAATTTTTTGAATGATGTAACTTAGGTAAGTTGTAGTGATTTTTCTTGGCTAAACCTAACAAAACCTATGTAGATTAGGGGCTAAATGACGTAGTTTATTGGTCTAACACATAAGAAAAAAACTAATTGACATAGCTAATTTCGGGACCACCGATGGACGAAATCTATAGACTATCGATGGACAAACGATCCTTGTTGTTCAATTGTCAGTCATGATTGGCGATTGAATTTTAAGGGTGTGATATACGGACATGGACCTAGGTCCGTGATCTGACCTTGGGTCAATCGGCTCGGTCATTGGTCAATACCTAAAAGGATTTTTGTCTCTATGTTTATAGAGGGTTTCATATGCAAACCACTGACCACCAACACGTGTCGTGTGTCACCTACGGTCCGTGGGTAGCAGCAATGGGTTGAACATGCAATTTCATGAAATCTACAACGACGTCTATTTTAAGATAGGGGGTGTTATAGAAATGGAATCGAAAGGCAAAAGTTGAGGATACTTGTCTTTCAGGACTCCTTCAACTACTCATCAACCTTATGAACACATTAGTGAAAATCTTACCTTTAGGAGAAACCCTCTACCTTCAGACTGAAATAATATACAATCACATTCATGTTTTCCCTTATCCTCTACCACCAATAAAGGTTTTGATCTATTTTGGTTTAACACACCACCATCTGAAGTGTCTGTAAGAATAACTCCAATTTGAGCAAGATGATGAATATCTATTGCTAATTCCTTCCCTTTTTCCTTAGAATGTGATACATCACCCTCTAGATCCCCTTTATGGCCTTAAGGTATTAGATAATAAAACCTATAGAGACTAAGCTACTACCCTTCCGTTCAAACACTGACTCATTCGAAATTTAAACCAAATGATCCTATAATACAATTGAATCCGGTATAACAAGAATGTATGAAATCAATGCCTAGAAATCTATCAAAATCTACCATTTCTAACTCTACAAGATCTCTGAAGATGACGTTCTAAGAGAATGTTGCAGGGAAATTTATGTTTCATTAGCAAAAATTATATGAAGTTCAAGGAACACTATGTTTAAATATGACATAGAGAACCAAGAATCTGACTGAATTTTTGAGAACTAATGGGTGAAAGCTATTCACTAGTGAAATACCCCAAACCTGGTGAAGAAATATAGAGAGAAATCCTTCAGTTACGCGCCTAAAATTTTGAAGAACACTTCTACTCATTCTTAGCTGTTTTAGCTGACTCTTACTCTTTTTGTTTCTCCATGTTCTGATGATTTTAAGTAAATCAGGGTTCTGGGTAATTCAGATTATGTTATATGTTTTAATTAAGTTAAACAACATAGATTAGGCGTGAAACGCCGATGTTTAAGTGATCAACGCAAGGGAAACAGACCTAAATGACCCTAACATAAAAGCTATCGAAGACCACCCATGAAGGGACCTATCATCCGTAGGTCGATCTACCAATAGTTGGTGGAGCCGTCGGTCAAGTGTGCCTGAAATAGCTTTACTAAAATGAGCATAACCTTTTACTCGGAGATGAGATTTTTGAAAACTAGGTGGATTTGGAAAGACAATATAATTATCTATCATTTTGTATGTAATGGTCTACCTAATTCCTTTTATGTTAAGGGTTATTATAATTTGAAGTTGACCCAACAACAACTTATTGGTCTTTCTACCGTGTGTTGAATCAAAAACCATAAATATTTGGTCCTCAATGGCGTAGCCCAGCTACGAAGTGTGTGTCTTACCATGGACTATTGGTGGCTTTCTGTGGTACTTTCAGTAGGTCAAGAAAGCTGCAATTTTTTCTATTTTTTCAAACCTGAGGTGTTACATTGCCGTTAAGAATAACCTAAATTAGATAAACTAAATATTTTGTTTTCATAATCATTCAGAAATTCCCTTTACAAAATACGTTAAAATGTTATTATTTATTAATAAAAAAATATTACCTATCCCACATATTAAATAATAAATTATAGTTATGAATTAATGATTTTGATTTCTGATACTCGCTTTTTATAACTGCATTAATGCTATAATTATTGTATTCTCCTTCGAGATTTTGGTACTATTGAACTCATCCATTGTTAATATTTTCTTAGTACTTGCCTTGTTTATAGTAATATTTTTAATGTTATACCCATTTTAATTCGAGGTCAAACGATATACAATATATTAGTTAATTACGACATCTGTTTTGCTAAAGTTATGCTATGTTAACATTGAATTAGTGTTTAAATTTATGGAATTATAGGTAAAAGTTCTAATTATCATGAAAAAGAAAAACATACTTTAAAATTTGTTAAAATGATTTGTTGGCGAAAACATAGGTCGATTAGTTTTTAAAAAGAGAAAATTGAAAAGGAATATGCTATAAATATTTATGATTTGTAATTTTAAAATAGAGTCCCTCATATTTTTGCACCAAATATGAAATGTAATAAAACTAAAGTTTATCAAAGAAACATTTATCCAAGCTGTTGAAAACCTATCCATCTTTAGTAAAAGCTCACTCCTTCCCCCCCTCACTTTTTGTAATGGTTTCAAACATTCAACAGAACTTGTTCATTGGGCGTTTTATTGCCAAAAGCTTTACGGTGAAGGGTTTTAGTCAATTTTTTAGTATGAAACCAAATAAATCCAATCAAGGTGTAGTAATTTCTTTCTTTAAATGTGTGTGAAAGAAAATGAAAATTCCATGAAACCTAATATATGTAATCTATTAGAGACCAAAGTAGCTAGTTTTAAAAAATTAGAAATGGCAAAGATGAAATAAGTGTCATGATAAAATGTAAAAATATCATAATAAAGTAATGACTAAAATGGGAAATCCAGATCTCTTTGCTCCTCTGCCATGTCCATATTACATGAGATTCTGAGAAATGGGAGATACAAAGTAGAAGAAATGATGCCCGCTTTCAAATCAAATAAAGATGATAAGTGTTCAAATGATACTTCTTTCACAGTAGACATCTTTTATGAACACTCAAAATAGCTCCGAAAATATTCATGTCAATAAAGTGAAACTAAGGAAATTATTAAGATAGTTCAACTTTAAATGATAGTGAATAAATGAAATATAGAGCTAAAGTAAACTCGTAAAATTAATATGCTATTCAAAAAATGAAAAATGTGCAGATGCTTACCAAGATATTTATCCTACAATTTGAAACATCAAACAAAATATAAAAAAACAATCTATCATTAATGTTTTAAAATAAAAAATTAACACTCCATTTTTTTTTATCCAAGATCCTTCAACATTTAACACTATTGTCACTAAACAATTTAAAAGGAAACTTCTAAATACAACTCCTCTAACTAATGTTATTCTTGAACATTACTCTATCCTGTATACTTAGTACCTTCCGAGTACTTTCGCATAAACTATGCTAGAGTTTCCAATCTTCACTTTAGAAGAATCAATAGTGAGTTCTCATTCTTCGAGGACTAGTGACACAATTATCTTTATTGCTTTTAGCTTTAGTTTCAATTTTGCTAGAATTAGCTGTGGCGTTTCCCAACATTTCTAGTTTATAGAGGCTTTATTTCAGACATAGTTAGATTCAACTTTAGTCTTAATATTTCACTTCTCAATTATATTAAAACTTTTCGCTTTCATGTATTAAGATTTTATATAGGTATTACCCATCATTTAAGTTGACATGATGATTTATCTACTGTACAATGTTTCTTTACTTCAATTAATTTAAGTAGGCATATGATATGCCAGCAGGGTTAGCTCAGGGTCATTATGATCCTTGATCCATTGTCCGCATCCAGGGGTAGCTTCGGGGCGTGACAACTTTGTATTAGAGCATTAGGTTGAAGATTCCTAGTATGCTTACAAAGATACAATAAGTATAGTCATTTTTTTGTGGGTGTGAAGTGCAACGTATTTAATGAGGAGGCTACAAGGTGTTTTTCAAAACAAACTTCAATTTTGTTTGTTACTTTTATCGTGTGTGAAGTATGATCCAAGTTATTATTCTAATTCTTCATTGTGCATTTACAATCATGCCTACAACTTACACAAGGTATGTGAATGAAAGAAATCCAAACACACCTCCTCATGTCCATGATCAAGAAGTTTGAAACGTTTAATTTTGGATTGCTATCTATTTGTTGGATTTGATTGTGACCAACTAGAACAATCAGCAGGCTCAAGTTTCGACAAATACTAATGTTGGGTCACCTATAGCTAGAGTTGGACATTTTTTTAGGATGAATCCGCCTGAGTTCCTATGATCATTGATTGGTGAGGATCTCCAGAACTTCATTGATAATGTATAGAAGATGTTGGGGGTGATGCATATATGTTGGAATGATCGGTCTTAGTTCGCATCTTACAACTAAATAAAGTAGATTATATCTTGTAAACCCAACACAAACAGAACAGGGGTAGATATGGAACTCCTATCACTTGGCAAATACTTTCGTGAGACCTTTCTGGATAGGTTATTGCAAAGAGAGATAAGGGAGGTAAAAACTCAATAGTTAATGAATTTGAGGTAGGGATCTATGAGAATCCAAGAGTATTGAATCAAGTTCATCAAACTATCTAGTTATGCTTTTTATATGATTGTTGATTCCAAGGGTCAAATGAACAAGCTTATATATTATGTGACCTTTTATTTTTAAATTAGAGTGTAGGAATGTAATGTTGCTAGAAGATATGAACATATCTACGCTCATGACTCATGCTAAAAAAGTTTAGTGAAATAAAATTAGGGAGAAGGATAAGGAGATTTAGGATGCTAGAAGGAAAACTATAAGTGTTCTCTACATTAATTGGGTTGTGGAAATTGCTTGTAGTTTAAGCAGAATTCTTCTACTCAAGCACCTATATCAGCTAGTTTTCAATCCTACAAGTACCTAAAGGATCATAAATATAGGACATCAACCTCTAAGAGTTAAGGCAGTATTTTAGGCACCAAAATCTACCAAACTTGTCCAATGTGTGGTAAGAACCATCTGGGCGAGTGTCTTGCAGGAAAGGAAGGATTTTTTGGGTGTCGTCATTATGTTAATAATTTAAAAGATTTTCCTTCTAAAAAGGGTCAATGAGGTAAAAATGATAGACCTCAATCTACAACTTAATCAACACCAACAAGTAGCCCGACTCAGTAGGATGATTCATCTGGTACAAGTGGCACTAAGTGATAAAAAAAGTTGTATACTCTCCAATCTTTCAAGGATCAGGAAGATTCTCTTTATGTAGTTGGCCTTGGTTGTCTGTTAATGCAAAAAGTTAAGGTTATCGAATATGATTCAAGAAATGCGAACATAGATAAGAAGAACTATCAAACTCATGACCTCGAGGTTGTAGCAGTGGTATTTTCACTTAAGATTTGAAGACATTACTTTTATGGTGTTCATGTAGATTTGTTCAGAGGCTATGAGACTTCCAGTATGTGTTCACCCATACTAGTTGCATCTTCACTAGAGTAAGGTGGCTTATGTTCCTGAAAGACTTTGATATAATTGTGCATTCCCAATCCTAATAATGCCAACATAGTAACAACTTCTCTTTTAAAACTATCGATGGTTAGTGTAGCACATATAGAGGAAGAAATTAAGGAACTAGAGAAAAATGTTCACAAAGTTTCTCCCTTAGGAGTTCGTCTTGTAAGTATATTACACGGTGGTGTAAAAATTCAAAATAGGTCATAATTTTCATTGGCTGTGGAGGTTAAGGAAAATAAAGACAGTGATCCGATGTTGCTTCAAATTAAGGGTGCAATCAATTAACATAAAGTTGAGGTTTTCTCCCATAGGAGAGATGATGTGCTTTGTTGTAAGGTTGGTTAGTGGGAGAGTTGTGACAAGAGATACTTGCAGAAGCCCATAACTCAAGATAGTCTATTAATCAAGGTACTACTATGATGTAAAGTGATATGCGGGAAGTTTTTTGGTGGAATTGTAAGAAAAAAAATATAGAGGATTTTATGGAGTAGTGACCTAGTTGTAAGAAAGTCCAGGTAAAACATCAGAAACAATGGGGTATGACTCAAGAAATCAAAGTTCATACTTGGAAGGGGGAATTGATAAACATGGACTTCGTCACAGGTTTACCTCGTACTCGCATATATCCTAAATCAATTTGGGTTATTGTTGACATAGTTAATAAGTCTGTTAGTTTTTTGCAATCCAGACTACTGATTTAGAAGAGGACAAAGTCATGTTCTACATTAATAAGGTAGTCCTATAGCATTGGGTTCCTTTTTATATAATATCAAATAGAGATCCTCAAATTACCTCACAATTTTGAAACTCTATTAACAAAGGTCTTAGTACTGAGGTTATCTTACCACAACATTTCATATATAGAGTTAGGGCAGGGAGAAAGTACTATTATGACCATAGTGGACTTGTTGACAGCTTGTGTGATCGATTTCAAGGGTAGTTAGGATTATAACCTTCTTCTTACAGTTCGCCTTAAATAATAGTTACCATTCCATCATTCAAATAGTCCCTTATTAGGCATTTTATTGGCGTAGATGTAGGTCATCAATTTGTTGGTGCCTTGATAAGTCCAGATTTAGTTGATGATTCTATGGAAATAGTAAAATCATTAGAGATAGACTTAAGATAATCAGAGTTGCGAGAAATATTTTACTGATGAGAGGATAAGGGAACAAGAGTTAAAAGTTACTGATTGGGTACTCTTGAAAGTCTCGACTATAAAAGGGGTTATTAGATTCGGAAAGAAAGGGAAACTCATCCTAGATATCTAAAATCCTTTGACGACTAGGACACTACACCATAATAAAAGCATGGTTCGTGAGTCATGAACCATGGATCATATCCGAACCATGGATCATACCCTCATAATAAAAGCATGGTTCGTGAGTTGATTGACGGCCGTTGGAGATTTCGACAATAGTTAAGTCAGTGGTCTTTTGGAACTTTTCTTACGCATTTGACCCCTAAACGACGTCACTTAACTCCTATAATACATATTTTGTGTTAGTTTTATCCTAGAAACATAACTATAACTTACCTAAGTTAGATCATTTATGAAAAAACATAAAAAAAATGGAGCATAAAGAGGAGAAAGAGGCAACCAATTCCTTCCAATGAACACATCGAGTCTTCATTAGTTCAATCGCAAAACCGAAAGGTTCTTTGTAGCATTCTTCACTTGGTATATGGAATTTTACTTGTGGCTTCCATTTACCCATTAGGTCCCTAGATTTCAATAAGATTATTGATTCCTTTAATATCTTTTGCAGCTAGGTTTTCTTGAATGTTATAAATTGTTGGGTTTTAGCTGTTAGAATGATCCAAATAATATTATCATGTTGTAGTACTATTTTTCCCCAGATTCATGCATAAACTGTGAACTGTAGCTATATTGTTCTTTTAGTTCATGAATAACACATGTTAGGTTATGTATATTACCATGCTTCAGTTTTCGAATGATCAATATTAGTATATTAATGTTGTATTCTTAATTTTCAAATAAATAATTTTGACTATCCAGTATCACAAAACATCAGTCTTATTTTGTTAATTATTTAACTAATCAGGAGAAGCTTAATCCTAAGTGGACTAGGGTCGTTCACACCAAGTGACACAACTACGTGCCCCGTAGGTTGTAAGTCCCTTACGTTGGCATACTTTTACTGATCATGACAATGTTCCATTATACCTGTGACAGATTATAATGGGTCATCTCAGTAGGGAGTGTACATCAGAATTAACATTTATCATATGTGGTTTATGTCGGTTATTAGTAGTTGTCACAGTTCAATTAAATCCTATAACATTAGAATGTTATGAATATAGTTCTATTTTCAGCCTCTATATGTTATAACTTAGTCATTGCATTCAGTTTAGTCATGTGCAGTACTTTCAATATCCTTATCATGTTCAACTCATATTATTAATTTATTCACATGTTCATTTATGTGATTATTCATCTTTACTCTATCCTGCATGCTAAGTACTTTTCAAGTACTAACACATACTGTGTGGCTGCATCATCTCGTGATGTAGGTTCAGGTCCTCAAAGCCAGATCACACATAGACTGGTTCCTGATCTAAAATTTAGCAACATTGCTGGTGAGTACTCTTTGATTTAGTTTCACTTTTTGCAAACATAGCTAGTAAAGGTTTTATTTCAGACATAGTTAGCTTTAGATTTGGTCTTAGAGTTGGACTTGTAATTTGTATCAAAACTATAAGTTTTATTATTCAAATAGTATGTGGGTACTACTCCTCATTTAAGTTTACATGATTTAGATTTCTCAAAATCTTTCTTTACTTCAATTTATTTAAGTATGCTTATGATATGTCAACGAGGTTAGATTGAACTCATTTTTACCCTATGTCCCATGTCCGCGTCGAGTAGGTAGCCTCGGGGCGTGAAATTTTCAGCTTGACCTAATAGTTTCCTCTCTAATATCTTAGTTTTGTGTTTCATAAATTCAGTCTTATTCCTTGTTCCTTCAGTTATTCTAGCATTTTCAACATATGTGCATCTCATTGGAACACCATTTTATAAGATATGAGTTTCTCGTACTTAGTGGTTGGGGTTGCATCTTTTTCCCTCTATAAAATCCTTGTTTAGAATTCATTAAAGGACGATTGTTCCCAAGGGGGAGATATTGTAACACCTATCATTTGAGAAAATTGAAATCATCTAGCTTTCCATACCAACTGCATGAATCATGGAATCCACCGACGGTTTGTGGACTGTAGGTGAAGCCCATCACTGAGGACCAAATATTTATGATCTAGGATCCAACCATTGTTGACGTATATGGTCTGTTGTTGGACCTACGGACTTTAAGTGAGGGTAAACAGGAATTTAGAGGGAAATTGTTGATAGGTCAACTTTAAATTGTCATAAAATTAAGCATTAAAGGAATAAGGTGCCCCCTGACCTACCAAGTGATAGAAAATTAAATCGTCTTTCGAAAGCCAACGAATTTGAGAATTTCCATTGCCAGGTAAAATGTTACACTCATTTTAGTGAAACCGGGTCATAAAAACTTGATCGAAGACCCTACCTATGATTTTTAGTTTGACCTTTGGTTGGTGGGTCCCTCCTTGGGTTGCCTTCAACAACTTTTATGTTATGGTAATTTAGGTCTTTTCCCCATATTATTGGCTTTTACAATTCATAGTTTTATGCCTAAAGTAGGTCGTTTTACTTAGTCTAATCCTTATAACATAGGAAGAATTACCCAGAGCCTTCATTTACCTAAAATAATCTAAACATGGAGCCCAAAGAAGAGGAAAAATCGACCAAACTCCTAATGAAAAGAAAGTGTAGTTCAATGTTTTAGACCAAAAATAGAAGGATTTGTATGTACATTTCATCACCAGATATATGGACATTACATGGTTCCTTTCACACATTAGCTCTCAATAATTAAGTTTCATTCATTATTCTTTATATAACGTTTAGACTTAGGGTTATTAGAACTTTAGATATTTTTTGTGAATTGCTAGAGTATTCATTATCATTGTATTATATTTTTGTAATTATGTTACTTAATCCTTGAATGAAATGGAGAACCCAAGTTGAAGTTCATCATTTACACTTGTTAAATACCTACATCAATAATCTAATGCTTCATTATTAGTACTGAATGTTGGATTTTAATTTAGCATGTAAGAATCTTAAGATATCCAACTTTTTAAAGATATCTTGTACTGTACACATTCTAGATGGTAGTATGTTTTTGGACTAGGGTCAGTTACCTTTATAGTCCAGAACTATGTGCCCCCTGTAGGTTTTATCAATCCCCAATGTTGGGCATCAACTTTAATGATCAGGATATTCATGCCTTTATACAACGATCAAGGTATGTTAGGTCCTCGTGATGGGGCGTATACATTAGACTCAATATTTAACTAACGTTGTTTTATGTCGGTGAAGATTAGCTCCCACAGTCACACATAAGTACATTTGACAATGTCATTTTTTTAGGTTTCAACATTCAGTCTTTATATGTGATGTACATTATTAGTTGCATATAACTTTTCATTCAGTACATTTCCGCATTTACAATCAATTCTGATTATATTATTTCTCAGTTTGCATTGTACAATTATATATTTTATTCATCTATGCTCTGTATCATGAAATTTCACTGCGTTCTAAGTACTGACACATCCTATGAAGAATATCCTTTCATGATGTAGGTTCGGCTACTCAGCACCAAGATCACACATCGATTACTGCTCGATCTCTAGTTCAACAACTTCAATGGTGAATCATTACACTTTGAGGATAGTAGACATGCTTTACTTTTTAATCTTTTTATTAAGTTTTAAGTTTTGCAAGGGTTAGATTTGGGCATGTCCCAACAACTTCAGTTAGTTAGAGGATTTTTAGAAAAAGTACTAGATTTAGTTTTAGTTTTGAGTTGAATCCTCCAATTTTTATTGAACTTATAGTGTTTTATGTATTCATATTAATATTGAGTACTGCCCACTTTTAATTATCACTGTTTACGGTTTTGAATAATCAACTTATTCAGTAATTTTTAATATGCTTATATTATACAAGCTCAGAGTTGAGTTGGAGCCACTCATGATCCTATCTCCTGTGTTTACGTCAAGGGGTACCCTCGGGTCATGAAGGGTAAGGATTGTAATTTCTTTTTTCTTGATATAACTTATTTCATTCTTTATCCTCACTCATAACTATAAATATAGTCATTTGTTTTTTGATTGATGTATTCGTTTTATTCCTTGATCCTTATTCATAGTAGTAAAGATTGACATTTGGTTTAATTTATATTGTTTTGATTTCTTCCTAATCCATTTGTTCCATGTCTTGTATAAATACCCAATTTGAACAATATATATCATTTGTTGTTTGATCTATTAACGAGAATAATTTATCATAGGTCCATTATACCACTTTGTTGGAAAAGACAAGACACTAACAAAGAATGTCTCACAGGATAACAGCGGAAGAATATCAAAGTCTATACTTTCCCTTTTCGATTTGAACCAAGAGAAGACAAACAACCACAAGCAATATGATAGTAAGGCAGCAAGTAATTCAACCAAACAAATATAACAAGACAATAATAAACCAATCACACAAGACACCAAGATTTACGTGGAAAACCCTTCGATGTGAAGAGTAAAAAACTACGGGACCAAAAGCTCCACTATAATTACCAAGAGTTACAATATTGTTCTCCAAAATTGGCCACAAAACAAGTGCCAAACAATGAGCAACAAAAAAATAAGATTGCACTAAATCTAGAGAATTAAAGGAGCAAAATCACCAATTTTGCAGCTACTGTTCACGACAGCAAAACTAAAGCTGCAGGCCACCAAATCCAACTTTGTCAGTTCCTAATCAAATATTGAGATGAAGATAATATGCTGTCCAAAAATCAGCTGAATCGGACAAGAAACGAAGCGGGAATCGCAATATGAAGTTGGCTGTTAGGGCTGAATTTTGACTGTGAAAAACTGCTCTTTTTCTCTCTTTTTGGCTGCTGAAAAAACTCTTTGTGTATTTGTAAATAAGACCTAAATAGGCTTATATTTGCCTAATAAGAATGGGCCTATGGGCAAAAAAGGGTTGGTCCAAATTGGGCTTTTATTTATCCACATAGGAAGGGAAAAAAGACCCATAACCCAACAGTATCTAGTTTGTTGGTTGTTCAGCTGAACCTACTTAATCACTTCGGAGATTTCCCAAATAAAATTCACTATTTAGCACCAACTTGTTTTATGACAAAACTATTTTGTCTTTCTTAATAGACTCAAAAAACAAAATAGAATGAATAAGCATGAGAAACAACAATAAAGTAGAGGAACACATTGGTCTATTAGAAGTGTAAAATTGCTGGATGAGATAGTTATGAAGATAATCTTCCGCTGGCCCTTGATGTTTGTTGTTCATTATCAACTTCTATTCATGAATTTGAATGGTAGGATTCTCATCCTGAATTTTCCAAAACATTGTTCCTATGAAGAAAAAGTCACTTCTATACAACTCATCTATTTAGTACATGATGGGAGATAAATAACACAATCCCAAAAAAAAAATCTCCTTTAACCCTATCATTCAATTTGTGATCCTGTTATGCTTTGTCTTAGAGATTTTGGGCTCATGTAATGGTCAGATACTCTTGGAATCTGAGAGAATTAGGTATAAATCTATTTTCAATCCCTTTGCTAGAGAGAATAAATTGATTCATTATCTGAATACTCCAATAAATAAATTAGAGAAAACATGCCTAGTGGTTGATAACGCTAATAAAAATCTATAAAATTGGTGGATATAAGTTACCTTTTTGATAATTCAAACTTATTCTACAAATTTCACTTACTTTAAATATATTTATTTGGATTGTGGCGTGACATCCGACTGACAACCAATAGTTTCATATCCTTAGCTTACGCTAGTCCACCTATTTATTGGCATGATTGACTCTATTTTCTCAAAAGTGATGGTAGTGTTCTATCTCTTGATAAAAAGATAGAATAGGCTATACTTATTTCCCCTGATGATTTTATTAATCATTATATTCTCAACAAAAATTATTTTACTGGTAGAGATATCAGTAATTGAAATATATGGATAAGGACGGCGCAAGTTTTACTTACCCTTGTATGTATTTTATGAAAGTACATAGTCTTTGCAACTTATAATAGAGAAAGAAGACGATTGAGGGTTTCCTATACTTTGGAATCTTTTCTTTTTGATCCTATAGCCATATTATAGGATTTCCAGTCTGGATCGAAGGCAAGCAATTGTCTTTTCTCGTATACAGTTTTGGGGGATGTAATACTAGAAAAGACACTTCCTTTCTATCGATCCATCCTAGAAAGCCTATAAAATGGCAATACGGACCTAAAGCAATGCTGCCCAAAGTTTGAGAAACAGTCCAACAGTTTCTTGCTCTGTCGAAAGTGTGAATGATGACGCACATTCTTAAAATGCATACAAGGGTAAACCTTGCTCCCTCCCTATCCATATATCTCTACCACTCATATCCCTAATAGTTAAAGATTTTCCACCGCTAAGAACGTAATGATCTATAAACTTAGGAAGGTTAATAAGTATACCCTCTTCTTTCATTGTATCAAGATCTAGAACACTGTTGCAACTTTATAAAAAATACAGAAAATAATGTCAATATAAAGGTGGACTACTATAAGGTAAGTCTATGAGACAATTGGTTCTAATTTTGATTCAACGGCACAAGCCATATCTCTCTAATGAAAGTAAGCAAAGTTTGTATAACAAGTTGGAGTTTTCAACTAGGTTACTTATACTTATCAATTTGTATTGATTTGCATTAAAGTATTCAAGCACAAGTCCTATTTTTTCTTACTCATTTCTTGGAGCTCGGATATGGATTCAATTGACACTCTTTAGTTAAGGGATTGGAAAAACAATAACACCTATTTCTCTAAAACTCAATGAGAAGTAGACCAATACATGAGCCCACCTTCTCTATGCCAAAACATAATATTTCTACATATTGAATTATAAGGTTAAAGGAGTTTTTTGGTAGTTTTTTATTAATCACCCTGCATCTACTAAATAGACGTGTTATATAGTGCTGACAATTGGCGTTGTAACAATGTTTATGAAAATTCAGGATGAGATATCCTACATTATAATTTTTTTGATAGAAGTTTACAGTGAACAACAAATTTCAAGGGAAAAAAATAGATGATTTATATCACTGTATCATCCAACATGTTTACACTCGTTAATAGACCATAGCATTCCCCTACTCTGTTGTCGTTTCTCATGCCATTATTTCTTTGTATTCTATTTTTTGGGTATATTAAGGAAGACAACAATTAATTTTTTGCTAAAACAAATTGGTGTTAAATAGGATAAACATTTATTAGGGAAATATCCGAAGTGATTCGGTAAATTTTTTTGAACAATCAATGAACTAGATATCTGTACCTATGATAAATTCTTCTCAATAATAAGACAAAACAATACATAATATATATTGTTCAAACTAGTTATATCTGGCTTATGATTATAAGTGTGTTTTATAAATTTGTGAATTTTTTTTATTTACGGAAATCACAAATCAAGTTCATATAATCAGAATAATAGATAATCACCGAACAAATGTGGAAAACTGACACCTACCTACACCTCCAAGCCGAAGCTTAAGCCTAACTGGAGTGTGTATCAACAGTAAAAATAGACAGGAATTTTGTACCATGTAATCATATGACACTTCAACACAATGATTTAGCTAATGAGGGGAAGATTATACTTAAGCACAAACATAATTCATTATGATTTGGTCTCCTGCTCGGTTGATCGTGAAATGGGCATTAGAGTGGGTACGAGTCCCATATTTGTTTGGAAAAAAATGGTTATCTTATATTCATTTGATCATTTCTTCTCTCATGAGTTAGATTTGGAGGTTAAGTTAGGTCAAAGTACCATATATGTACATGGTATCATAGTCAAGTTCATCCCCATTTGCTCTCCCCTTTAAGAGTGAATATATAATGTATT
The DNA here is from genome assembly GCF_036512215.1 of Solanum lycopersicum. Classification (NCBI taxonomy): domain Eukaryota; kingdom Viridiplantae; phylum Streptophyta; class Magnoliopsida; order Solanales; family Solanaceae; genus Solanum; species Solanum lycopersicum. Next base: position 28,687,180 of record NC_090803.1, on the reverse strand, counting down.
AGAGTGTCTAAATTCCCACATTAGTTGGGTAATAGACCGATAGTTTTCTTATATGATTTGGAAACCCTTCATTCATAAGCTATATTATGAGTTAAGTTAGGACAATGTACTATATATTTACATTTTATATACTATGTATAAAAAAGCTTTGTTATAGTTAGTCCTATTTGATATATTTATAATGTATCATACTGTCGATGCAGTAATAATAACACAATTACCACAAAATGTTTAGTGAGATCTTTCAGTAAGAGACCCAGTAAATGAGATGACATTGAAGTAAGGCCTAACTTGAAACAATATAAAGTAGTTTGACCAATCATAACGCATTACTATTGTTCCTAACAGGAAAATCTATTATAACTAAATATTATTTTTATTGTAGTAACGTGACCTACTGCTACGTACTTCCTTCACATACCTTCTAAGGACCTGGTCTTCTATTAATTTTTGTCAATCATCAAAATATAATTTCAACTCATCTCAACACAAGTACTATCGGTTATATACGGAGAAGAAAAGGTCATAGATAACCATTCAAAGGTAATCCCTCATGTTAGCTAAGTAGGATATGCAATTATGAAAATATTAGGCCAGATAGAAAAAACAAAATATGTTCTTGTAAATAAACAAGGAGAAGTATAAGCAGAATATTAAGAGTAATAAGCCTCTGACAATTAGTGTATGATATCATATTATCGAATAGGAACATTCATATACTCTTAAATTTGCCAGAAAATTTCATTTTTACATACTAACTATAACCTGTTCCAATTGAGCATATGAAAACATTGTAAAAGCATAAAAACAGAACATATAAGATGTTTAATTTACAAAGGCATTGTTGAGAAAATGGTTAAACTTACCTTTGTCTGTCAAGTGTTTATGAGTTGACTTAAAAAAATTACACTTAGATTTCAAGGAATTTATATATACTATTTTAACACTTCCATGTTAATTGTTAAGCGAAAGTATGCCATTTTAACTTGAAAAATAAAACGTGCAATCAAATATTTTAAAGAAAATTTAAATTTGAAGATTCCCCAAACATGCTTGCTACGAAATGCTAAAGTATTCCATCTATCGGAATTCTTTGCTTGAAAAGTGCAAAAAAATAGCTTAAGATGTTTTTCTCCATATGCAAAAACATGTCTTTTAGAATGTGCAACTATGTCCTCAAATTCCTAGAAATAACAAATTATAGTCATATTTTAATATTGAAGTGCAAAAAGCCACCTCTTCTTCTCCTCCTCCCACTAATTCCTCTTCTTTGATGGCTCAGTTGAGATGTTTTAAACAAATTTTTTTAAGGAATATCTAATCCTACTTTAAATATCATTTAGGACAAGAATGATTTAAAAGTAATTGGTATTATATATGATAAATCTTATAATGTCATCTATGTTTTTGCAACAATATAAGTCAGATTGGAAATTATTACATTATAGATGGACGTCTAATGGACACAAGGTAACGTTTAATGAAGATAATTGATCTTCATAGCTATAGTTATTTTTTCTATGGAGCATGTGATTTATATATTTCTGTCCCTTCGTTGTTAAAAAACTATATACTCGCAAAGATAATAATAGAAGGATATTATAACAGATATTATACACCAATGATAGATACAGGAACAAAGGCTAATACATGTAAATACAATTGTTTACCGGAAGAAAAATGGAAAAATTTAAAAACACCAATAGTGTAGTAACACATTGAATAATGAAGAAAGTACGATCACGTACAATGCAAAAAAATATAAAAATACAAATATGGGACAAAATATTAACTTTAGAAGAAATATATAATTTTGAATTAACAACAAAGGATATGTTATTAGGAATGCCATTTTAGAAAAATACTATCCACATATAATAATAAAAACACACTAGTGGTTCACAACACCATGTAAACAAAAGATAGGAGCAAAAAGAGTAGGTAACAAAAGAAGGAAAACAACAACATCGATTAAAGGCAGTGAAAAAATTACACAAAAATTAGAAAATATAAAAGAAGAAGACCCTAGAATAGAATTAATTATATTTTCCATAGATAAAGTAAAAATAATCCATGAAAATTAGAATTATTATATAACGAAGATCCTTTACGAGGATGGAAAAACATATTGAACTGATTGATGAAAATAGTATAATAATACAAAAACCATAAAAATATAATTTTAATGATTTAAATGAATTTAAAAAACATATATGTGAATTACTAAAAAATGGATATATGCAAGAAAGTAATAGTAAACATACAAGTCCGACATTTATTGTTTATAAATATAGTGAACAAAAAAGATGAAAAATTGGAATGATAATTGATTATAGAAATTTAAATGCAAAAACAAAAACAAATAATTATCCAATACCAAATAAAATATTAAAGATAAGACAAATACAAGGATATAATTACTTTAGTAAATTTGATTGTAAATCAGGATTTTATCATTTAATGTTCGAAGAAGAATCTAAAAAACTTACAACATTCACAGTACCACAAGGATTTTATGAATGGAAAGTATTACCATTTGGATATAAAAATGCACCACGTAGATATCAACATTTTATGGATAACTATTTTAAACAACTAGAAAATTGTGTAGTATATATTGATGATATATTATTATATTCTAAAACACAAGATCAACACATAAGATTATTAGAAAAATTTATACATATAATACAAAAATCAGGAATAAGTTTAAGTAAAAAGAAAGCAGAGGTAATGAAAAAACAAATAGAATTCCTATGAATACAAATAGATAAAAATAGAATATAAATGCAAATGCATATACTAAAAAAAAATAACCTCGAATGAACAATTAGATACAAAAAAAAAGGTTACAATCCTTTTTGAGGATTAGTTAACAAAGTAAGAGAATATTTATCAAAATTAGCAGAAAATTTAAAACCATTACAACAAAAACTAAAGAAAGATGTAGAATATCATTTTGATAATAGAGATCAAACACAAATAGAAAAGATAAAATTAATATGTAAAACATTACCAAAATTATATTTTTCGGATGAAGATAAAAAAATTATTTATATAGTAGAAACTGATGCAAGTGAAAAAAGTTATGGAGGAGTATTAAAATATAAATATAATGATAAATTATATAGAATATCACTGTAGATATTATTCAGGCACATATATAAATACCGAAATAAAATGGGAAATAAGAATTATTTTCAGTATATAAATGTTTATTAGCATTTGAGCCATATATTGTATATAACAAATTTATTGTAAGAACAAATAATACGCAAGTAAAATGGTGGTTAACCAGAAGAATACAAGATTCAGAGACAAGGAAGGAAATTAGAAGATTGGTATTAAATATATTAAATTTTACATTTACAATTGAAGTGATAAAGACTAATAAGAATGGTGTTGCAGACTACTTATCAAGGAAAAGCTACTTAGACTGAGAACAAAGATGAAGATACAATTGAAAAGCTACTCAAAGCCATTACTACATTTTGTACTAAAGTGGATAGTATGGAAAATGAGATACAAAAGCTAATGACTAATGAAGATAAAGTGAAGTCTAAAGCTAATATAAGTCAGCAGCATGACTATAAAAATGCGGAGCTACGTCAATCGGAAGACGGTAAAATTCCAGAGATAAAAGGAGACGATGGGAAACTCCGTAAAACCCATAATGTTTGGTTAAATACAGCTGCAGATACAAGCAGAAAAGTTAGTGAAAAACCACGAAATACAAATTTAAACTAGTTATTTGCAAAACCGTTTATTCAAAATACACCAACACAAATACCCATGGAACCACAAACTTCTACCTATGCAGTGAGTATACAAAACCAGAGTGAAAAGAAAAGATACAATTACATTACACAAACCTACATTGAAAATATATATAGAATCCAAACTTATTTAAATATCAACCCCAGATATAACCAAACCAAAGATCCAAGTCAAGACTATATAACTCAAAAATTACAAGGATACAAATAGACTTATAGCACAACCAAAAACTAGTGCTAATCTAGTTAAGACATGTTACACTTATGGATTACTATGTACAATATATACATATGACGGAGAAGAAATCAGTGGAATACCAGAGTTATATAAAGAATTTATTACATATAAAAGAGTTACAAAAGGAAACTTATTTTATATCAAGTTTTATACACAACTAGTGGAAATATTATATGAGGAGGTAAAATCTCCAATTCAAGTTATTATGATAGGATTAACAAAAGATATTATCATACCATAAGATATTGAACATTAGAATGAAATAACAAAGATATAAATACCGAATATTTTTATGCCAATAAAAGAATAATTGATATATCAACTATCATACAAGAATTAGCAAATAATTATTTGAATGGAAATGCCATATGTAGTTATTACGCTAGAGATCAAGTTATGATATATTCAAACTCAAGGGAATTAAGAAGAGCAGATATGGATGAAGTTCAGCGATGGATTTTTTTATTATTAAAGCCAGAGGAAAAACCTACAACACAAGTATTAAAGAAAGAATTTATCTCAGAAGACTTATTAATTAGATATTGTAAACTTATTGGACACAAATACCTAGATCACAGATGTTCCAAATGCAACGGAGAAGATAAAGTTATACCAAATGTTGCTTTCGAATAAAGAAAAGAAGAAAATGATGAAAGGTGGAGGAGAAAAAGAGATAAAGATAACAAGTACAAAACCAGATACAAACAAAGGAAATAAGGTGGCAGACAAGATAAAAAGGAAGTTTGAAATTATGTAAAGATAAGTGGAAGACAAAGATAAAAGCAAAAAGATAAGATTCCTTTGTAGATAGATTGTACTTTTTAATAGACCAATGTATAGCGATCATTTGTAAAGTTTTGCAAAATAGTCGTAAAGTGTACAGTAGGTGCACTTATGTGCAGGTTTAGAATTTAATATATATAGATTGCCAAATTGTATATAAAAAAGGGGGCAATGCCAAATAAAAGCTTAAGTTAATAAAAACCCTTTCAGAAAACCTCTCTCAAAAAAAAAATATATACACTAAGTTAAAAATTGAAGAAATCCGAAATCAAGTCAAATATCTTAGATAGCGTGGAAAATCAAGAGATAAAGGTATATGGTTTAACAATTATGCAGAACTAATTTCATATATTCTTGAATATCATATATATGATTGATTAAATTTATGTTAGTTATTATATACTAGAAATATTTGAATCATGAATTCTAGTTTGCTAGAAAACGAGAAACAAGGAGAAAACTGCTAGACTATGCCATCCCACAGTGGAAACCGGTAGGCGAGGGATGCCATTAGGGGAGTACACAAGGTGGATACGCTGATAAACAATAATTATCTACTAAAGTACGATGCTAGTAGTGACCGAAAAACATGATAACAATACTCTAGTTTATAATAAATTAATATGAATTTAATTGAATTATGATATCATAGGAAGGAATAATTGAAAACAAACATGCATAAATTAATAAACATGATTACAATGTATGACGAAATAAAAAGCTATAAAACGTTGATCTTATATATACTTAAAGATATAGAAATTATTGACATAAAAATAATTATATGGGAAAAAAATATTTGATCATGATATAGAAGATATATTAAATCAAGAATGGTATGAAATATATTTACAAGAATTAGATATATAAAGAATAGATATATACGATTTAGAAATAGATTCAGATTAAAACGAACTATGACTATTTAGAATATTGGATAGAAACTATGGAAAATATAAGATTATTAAAACAATTAATGCAAGAAAATTTATAAATGTACCAAAGAACCCAAGATATATTATACATAGAATATATAATAAATAATATTAAAGAAATATTTAGATTAGAACAATTATCAAAACAACTTTATGATAAAATATATTTTACTCTATAAAATATGTATGTTACTCTATGATGAATTCCGCACCCCAAATATGTATCTTACTCTATGATAAATTCTGCACCCCCCAACGTTGGTATCACTAAAAACTACTCCAAACGTATACACATTTAATGTGAAAGAGGTGAGCAAATAGGCTGCAAAAATATGATCAAAATTCCAGCACTTTGATGTTAGTTTCGGTCAAGTTAAGTCAATTAACATGTTATGAAAAAATGAAAAAAAAATAAGTGAGGTTTCTGAGGATCAAACTCATGACTAAGAGTCATAATATAATGTAAGTTAAAAGAATGTGGTAAGGGGGATTCGAACCGTGACCTTTACTGGAAAATGAAACTGTGAATAAAAATTAGAGGAGTGGGATTAGAACCCACAATATCTTGGTCAGACTTAAGGAATAAAATGAAAATAAAGGTTGAGGCATGTGGGAATCGAACCTACGACCTGTAGGCTGATTAAGGGAATTAAAGTGAAAAATAAAGTGAGGTTGTGGGGATTCGATCCCATACAGTCAAGGTGAACTCGAAAAAGTCAAAGAAAAAGAAAATAAAAGAAATGAGGTTGTGGTGAATCAATCACACAACCCCTCAGTCCCAAGACATGCGAATATGAAAGAAAAAAAGAAAGAAAAAATGAAACGAAGGTGTTGGGGCTCGATCTCGGGTCCCCAAACCGTATGGATCAAAATAGAATAAATAAGAAAGATGTAAGTGTTAACCGAAGTATTTGAAACCGGTTTCCCTTAGCAAAACTCCGTACTGATACATAAGTCAAACATGAATAAATGTTATAAGTAATGCTTCCTACATAGATGGAAATAGAGATCTTGGCATACATACAAGATGCATAAGTCTTGTATCACATAATCTTAGGAAGTTATGAATCACATAAACGAACTATAAATGAAGCCACATGGCTTCTACGTATAGACCTATAAGTCTAGCATACGTTTAAAAGTAAGTGAACCTAAGATGTATGCAATGAAATGATGAAACCCTAGAAAGGTTAGGTAAGAGTGTGAAGCACACAAAATGACCAAGTGCATTGGCATATGATGAAATGAACATTCACGTAATAAGGGGTGAATAATAACGAAGAGCAAATGTGCTACATTTAATGAATGTGGTGACAACATGATAAGAGGCTAATGTAAAAGATGACAGAAATCTCAAATGAGCCTAAGTATATGTTACCAAAACGTACTCACCCTTGAGAGTGTAATGTTAATAAAGAGACCAGTTTCTATGAACACTCTAATGATTGTATTGAAGTAAATGCATAGGTAATACTAATGATAAGATGAAAAATCATCTAATGAGCTATGATGTCCTCATGCTAGAAGCCAACTTCCATGATGTATGAGTTGAATGTAATGGAACTTTATACTGAGCACCGATAGTCTAGCTATGAGCAGTGATGCCTTCCTTCAGGAAGGGCGGAGATTCACGTAAATCTCATAAGATAAGAGTGTATGGAATCTCGGGTATGAGTCCTTTTGTATCTCCTAATCTTTGAACCTACACTGTCATATAGGGACCTAGTAGGGCTCAATCCTCTATATACACTAGCATGTTTTTGGTCACTTTTTCCGGTGATAACACCCTTTTCCAGTGTGGGGCAGACACTAGATTTCATGATGATCAAATGATCTATGTCGGTTAAAGTTAAAGTTACCAATGGATGAATGAGTCCAGCCTCTAATGATGCACATAAAGAAATGAATTATATCAAGTGTTAGGATTGAATAATCAAGAGGTTCGCTAGACTCAATTAATGACACTAGGTCATTATTGATCATTGCACAACGAACCCAATGAATGTCTTAAACTACATCTTAGGTATAGCTGGTGTCTACACTAGCTTATGAATGTATGAAGTAAAGTACGTATGAATGAATAAAACAGACTCTGTGTTTGGTAAAGAAGGCTCCCTAGTTGAGGTATTATATGTTGATCTCTCATTTTTGGGAAGTCTTAATGTGAAGTCCATGATTTCAAAGTTTCATGGCATATGAACGAATGATATATAAGATGTTATGTGCTATATGCATTATGTTATGTGATTTGTGTAAGACATTATGTGATGTGTAAAATACTATATGTATAATGATACATGGTACTCCCATGACATGACTTTCCTAATCCAAATTTGGCAGGTCCACTAACTTTCCTAATATATATTAGGCAAGTCTACTCACTTGAATTTCCATAAACCATGTAGTTAGGAAAGAGATATTCTTACTCATGTGTGTCCTTGGTGTGTGCTTGTATACCTATACCTAGTACAAGTGTGTACTAATCCCATAGAATATCTGCTTTTAGGTGCAGTAAGAGTTGGACATTAGAGCTTATAGTACGACGTTGCAACTATTCTGATGTGGAGGTTACATTCGGACTTGGTAGGACATCATGCTTTCGAGGATGTCTACCGCTATAATATAGCTTAGATGTAGGCTTTAGTTAGTGGAGCATGTTCTACTAGTGTTTCATTTACCATTTCATTTCAGATTTTATATTGGTACCTTTTGGTAAGAATACGTTTAATGCAATAACGAACTTCTTCTTTCATTTGATTATCTATATATTAGATGGTTGATTTGTGAACTGTTATGATGTTAGGTATAATATGTTTCACATTAAATAAGAAAACAAAAAGTTCAATTTTTCTTCTAAATTTAACCTACATAAAGTAAGAATGACGTATGTAGGCTTGCTTGCGACCTATGAGAGGTCAACGACGCCGGTCTCGTCTGGGGTATAGATTCCGATCGTGATAAAGTTTGTATAAGAGCATTAGGCCAAATTCCGATTATAATAAGTTCACATCAAACACATTCATTAGTTTCTAAGTAATTGTAGAGAACTGCACAACTATCCTGAATTAGAGACTACATCGTGCGTTCGAAAATTTCCCTTGTTATAATCTCATTATGACATTTCGTAATGTCTGATTTCTTGATGTTATGAGTGTGTCAAACATCAATACTTGTTGTTTTAAGAGAATAAATACTAGGATACCATTGCAAAAAAGAGAGGAGGAGCAGCTATTGGGGACAATCAGGTTCTACCCCAGGCTTCAGTTTAAAGACTGGTGATGCCAGTTAACCCTGCTGGGTTGACGGATAAGGAGGTGCGGGCATCTCTGGTCGTGATGGCATAGTCCATCCCTATGCAGGACCAGGCCATAAATTACCAGGTCAACCGATAAAATGTTAAGAGGGAGAACCCACCGATTCGTAGCATCGATGATAGGTTGAGAGACTTCACAATGATAAATCCTCCTATTTTTACACTGTCCAAGACTTCAAAAGATGCACATGAGTTTTTGGACGAGGTACATAAGATATTGGTGGCCATGAGGGCCACGGATACATATAAAGTTGAGTTGGCTTCTTATCAACTTAAGGATGTTGCACACACTTGGCGAAAGATGTGGCAGGATAGAAGACCGTGGGCGGAGTTCAAGTCACTTGGGAGCTATTTGAGATAGCCTTCCTGGAGAGATTCATCACCATAGAGATAATGGCCATGGTTGAGGAGTTTATCAAACATAAGTAGGGATCAATGATATTCAGGGAGTATTATTAGATTTTTGTTAAACAATCCAAGTATTCTACTTCCCTTGTATATAACAATAGGTATAACAAGAGTAGGTTCCTCACAGGAATCACTAGAGATCTGGAGGAGTGTCAGGCTGCGATGCTCCACAATAACATGGACCCCTCTAGATTGATGGTGCATGTACAGTAGGTGGAGAACAACCGGATGCTAGGAGGCCTAAGCCTCATATCAGGAGGTCCTAGCAATGGAGGCAACAAAAACAATTTTGGTGTCCGTGAGCAGCCCTATTAAAAAAGGGGCAACAAATTTCAAGGAACTCTAACTTTTAGAGGAGTACAACACCTATAGGAGGTAGACCCGAGCCCAAGAAGCGCATTGGAGGTTATGTGAACCGTCCTAGAAAGTATTGTGCTATGTGTGGCCGTGCTCACAATGGAGAATGCAGACATATCACTAATGCTTGTTTCTATTGCGGTAAGAGCAGGCATGGTTAAGGACTTTCCATAGAATAAGGTTCAAGAAGGAGGTAATGCTCAGCCTAGGAAAAACCACAGGGCTCAGTAGCAGCCGACCTCCTAAGAGGAACACCTTATACGCCCTGAAGGGCAGGGAGGAGTAGGAAAAGTCCGTTGATGTTGTCACAGGTATGCTGCAAGTATTCTCAACTTATATTTATAGTTTACTTGATCCAGGGTCTACACTTTCTTCTGTAACTCCTTTACTTGCTCTCACTTTTGAGATATTCCTTGAAGTTCTACATGATCCTATAGTGGTTAGTACAATTTTAGAAGAAAATATAAGAACTGATAGAGTATAAAAGGATTTCCCAATAGTTGTAAGATGTAAGACTATGTGTGCAGACTTTGTTGAGTTACCAATGCATGATTTTTTATGTTATTCTTCGCATGTAATGACTTCATAGTTGTTATGCTTATATGCATTGTCGTAGTAGGGTTGTGAGATCTCATTTACCTAATGAAGAAGAGTTTGTAAGGGAGGGGTACAACTCGACTCATCCTAATCCGTTGATTTCGAACCTTAAGGTTAATAAAATGATGTCCAAGGGGTTATTATGTCAACTTATGAGTATTAATGATTTAGATCATGACATTCCTTCCATAGACTCAGTGCGTGTAGTGAATTAATTCCAAGATGTATTTCGTGATGATTTGCCTGGAGTTCCTCCCCCTGGAGAGATTGACTTTGGTATCGACTTAGAACCAGATACTAAACCAATTTCAATTCCTCCTTACAGAATGGCTCCAGCTGAACTCAAAGAGTTGAAGTTGCAGTTAAAAGATCTAACGGATAAGGGTTTAATTAATCTGATCATACCCCCAAGGGGCGCTCCAGTGTTGCTTGTGAAAAAGAAAGATGGAACTCTTATAATGTGTATCAATTATCGCCAGCTCAACACAGTTACTATCAAGAATAAGTATCCACTTTCAAGAATAGATGACTTATTCGACCAACTCCAAGGGTATATTTTTTTCTCGAAGATTGATCTTCGTTCAAGGTACCATCAACTCAGGGTTAGGGATGGAGATATCCCAGAGACAACCTTTTGTACCCGTTATGGTAACGGTGAGTTACTAGTTATTTCATTTTGTCTAACGAAAGCACCTGTTGCATTTATGGATCTCATGAACAAGGCGTTCCGTAAATAACTTGACTCTTTCGTCATAGTATTCATTGATGACATTCTCATCTACACTTACACCAAAGAAGAGCATCAACAACATTTGAGGCTGACCTTGCAGGTACTTAGAGAACATCAGTTGTATGCCGAATTCAGCAAGTGTGAATTCTGGCTTAGATTAGTGACATTTTTAGGTAATGTTGTGTCTGACAGAGGTGTAAAGGTAGATCCCTAGAAGACTAAGGCTATTAAGAACTGGCCAAAACATCTTACTCACACAGATATTCATAGCTTCTTTGGATTGTTTGGTTATTAGCAGGTTTGTAGAGGGTTTTTCTTCCATTGCTTCCTCACTGAAAGCTTTGACGAAGAAGTCCAAGTTTGAATTTACAGAGACTTGTGAAAAGAGTTTCTAGGAGCTCAAGTATATACTTACTTCAGCCCTGGTTCTTACTTTGCCTTACTGTGGTGAGAATTACACTATTTATTGTGATGCATTAAGGTTCATGAAAAGAATTATCCCACTCATGACCTGGAGTCCCAACTGTGGTGTTTGCACTAAAGTAATGGGGGATCCACTTGTATGGAGTGCATGTGGATGTGTTCACAGACCACAAAAGTCTTGAGTACGTGTTCACAAAGAGGGAGTTAAGTCTACGGCAGCGGAGGTGGTTGGAGCTATTGAAGGACTATGACATGAATATCCACTACCATCCCGGTAAGGCTAATGTTGTAACTAATGCTTTGAGTAGGATGAGCATGGGAAGTTCACCCACATTGAGGATGAGAAGGAGTTAGTGAAATATAAAAACAGACTAGCCAAACTGGGCGTATGGTTAGATGACACTACTTGTAGAGGTGTTTCATTTCATCCTAGTACTAAATCATCCTTAGTAGTTGAAGTCAAGGAGGTTCAACATCTTTATCATATGTTAACGGAACTTAAGGACTTATTGTTGGTTAAAATGAATGAGTTTTTTGCTTTGAGAGATGATGACATACTTAGGTACCATGACAGTCTGTGTATACAAGATATGGATGATTTGCGGACCAGGATCATTGCAAATGCCCATGGTTCCAGATATTCCATACATCCAGGTTCGACCAAGTTGTAATATGATTTTATGTAAATCTATTGGTGGATGGAATGAAGAAGGACATTGCAGAATCTGTGGCCAAATGTCCTAATTGTTAATAGGTTAAGGCAGAACATCTTCAGCCTGGCGGACTTACTCTGATGATCGAGGTTTTGACATGGAAGTAGGAGGCCAATAATATGGACTTCGTGGTTGGTTTTCGGAAGACTAGGAGACAACATGACTCTATATGGGTTATTATTGACAGAATGACTAAGTCTTCCCACTTTATCCTTGTGAATTCTACTTATGGAGCCGATTATAATGTGAGACTCAATATTTATGAGATTGTGAGATTGCACGGGATTCCTTTGTCTATCGTTTATGATAGAGGAGATCAGTTCACTCTTCATTTATGGAGATCCTTCCAGTGAAGCTTAGGCACATATGTAAAGCTTAGTACTGCATTTAATCCACAGACTGATGAGCAGGCAGAGAGCACCATTCAGACATCGGAGGACATGTTGAGAGAGAGTGTGATTGACTTCCGAGGTAGTTGGGATGACCATCTTCCTTTGATAGAGTTCTCGCGTAATAATAACTATCGCTCAAGCATTGGGATTTCACCCTTTGAGGCACTATATGGTAGGAGGTGTATGTCTCCACTTGGGTTCTTCGAGGTTGGAAAGTCATCAATTTTGGGTCCAGAGATCAATCATGAGGTCTTATAGAAGGTTATGGTGATTAGGAACAGGTCGGCTACTGCTTACAGTAGGAAAAAGTCCTATGCAGTCAATAGAAAACGACCCAAAGAGTTTGATGTTTGTGACAAGGTCTATTTGAAGATATCGCCTGTGAAGGGGGTGATGAGGTTTGGTAGGAAGGGGAAGTTCAGTCCGAGGTATGTTGGTCCATATGAGATCTTATACTGTGTGGGTGAGGTGGGATATGAATTGGCATTGCCTCCGGAGCTACCTTTTGTTCATCAAGTCTTTCATGTCTCTATGTTAAAGAAGTTGCTAGGTGATCCAGCATCGAATCTACCTGTTGAAGGTTTGGGGGTTGATGAAGACTTGTCCAATAAAGAAGTACCTGCTGAGATTTAAGACAAGACAAATCAAGCAGCTGAGAAACAAGGAGATTACCACAGTAAAGGTATTGTGGAGGAATCATTTTGTTGAGGATGCTACATGGGATGCCGAGGCCGATATAAGATCCCGCTACTCTCATATTTTGAAAACTTGAGGTTAAACTATGTAGTCTTAAGTCTATATTTCCTTATCTCCTCTATTTTTGGTTGTTGTTGCTTGATTATGTATAATACCTGTGTTATGATATGACTAGCGTTGTGCTAGATTATAAGAAGTATCATTCGGGGATGAATGTTCCTAAGGGGGGGATAATGTAAGAAACCAAAAAATGCCTATGCTAAGTAATGCTTAATGAGTCTAGAAGGCCTACGATTAGATTAGCTTCACACAGATTGATGCGCGTAGACCAATACCTCTGAAACCTTGCAATAACAAAGCCAACCAACATGGTAAGTTAGTTGAGCTAGGAAAAGTTGGGTCCAGCCTTGTAGGGCACCGAATATGAAGATCTACCCAGTTAAGTTTTAACCAGACTTAAAAAGGGTTAATCTTAAGTTTGGAGGGTCAAGGGGTAAAATGGTTTTTTTCAAAGCTAAGGGTAGCATCATATTTACCCTAAATATTCAATTAATTATTTAATTTTGTGAGTTAATATGATTAATTAATATTTAAATGCTGATTTATGAAAAAGGAAAATCAGATTTTTTATTAATTATTATTTATTAACTATTATTTAATCTAATTTGACTAAGTCTTGCCTAAAAGTCCTAATTCTAAGGCAACACTACCACACATCTCTCTCTTCCACTCTTACCTCCCTCTCTTCAAACACTCTCTCATGATTTCACTCTCTTTCTTGTTACAAAAGAGAAAACAAAACAAAAACCAAAAGTTCTTCACACTTCAACAACTTACAAAAAAATACAAACAACACGATATTTTTAGAACGTAAAGCAAAAAGGTAATTTCTCGTCTGGTAAGGTGGGACTTTGGTTTATTGGCGGATTTGGAAGCACTTTGAAGGTGTTGAAAGATAAAAAGGGGTATGGGTTTCTTCCTCTTGGTCCTTTTGCCAAGAGACCCTTAAGTCTCACATGAATCTACTTTGAAAACTAGGCTTGTTCCCTATTACATGTTTCCTGTCACTAGCTTCCAATGATCTTAGTTTGGTATGTCTGTTGGTAGATTAGGCGTGTAATGTGATGTTTGTGATGAATATGTTTATGAAACTGTGTTCGTAATTGTATGACTGATAATTTATGTCTTCTGAAATTATGTAAAGAATTATGTGTGTGTAATGTGTAAGCCGTTACATATACTTTTGGCTTGAAGTTCAAAAATGACATGTTTTATGGTTGTATTTAACATGCAAAAACATGCCTAAATCGTGATGTTCATATGAGGTATAATGTGGATGATTTGAGTGAAAACTCTTAGCTAAATTTAACAATGAAACTTCACCTAAAAAATGTACTAAATGATTCACAAAATGCCCTAAGAACTAACATATAATTTTTTATAAAAATGAGCTGAAAAACGTGACCTAATTTCCAGTACCTTGTTGGTTCATTTCGGCCAAGCAAAGTTGTACAATACGCAATGTAAAATGAATGTAAAATAAGTGAGTCCCCTAAGTAAATGTTACCAAAAAGTAATACCTATGAGAGCATTGAAATGACCCTTTATGAGGCTTTATATGGGCGTAGATGTAAATCTTATGTTGGTCGGTTTGAAGTTGGTGAAGCAACTTTGATAAAGCCAGATTCAGTCCTTTATGCTATAGAGAAACTACAACTCATTAGAGATAGACTTAAGACAACCCAAAGTCGTCAGAAATCCTATATAGATTTAAGGAGAAAGAGAATTAGTGTTCCAAGTTGATGATTTGGTTTTTTTGAAAGTTTCACCTATGAAAGGGGTGATGAGATTTCGCAAGAAAGGTAAGCTCACTCCATGATATGTAGGCCCTTAGAAGATCTTAAAAAGGACTGCAAGGTGGAGTGTGAGTTAGAGTTACTATCAGACATAGTAGCAATGAGTTCGGTCTTCCACATCTCACTCTTGAAGAAGTGTGTGGGTGACCCAACCTCCATAGCGCCATAAGAGAGTGTGGCGGTGAAAGATAATATTTCTTATGAGATGTACCAGTTGAGATCCTTTACTATCAGGTTAGAAAGTTGAGGAACAAAGAAGTCGCTTAGGTCAACGATTTGTGGAGGAGTTAGTCCGTAGAGGGAGCTACTTGGGAAGCAGAAGCAGCCATGAAATCCAAGTATCCTCACCTCTTTCCTTCCGATTTAACTCCTTCTTGAGGTGATAAATCCTCTTCAATTTTTCACTAATTCATGCGTAAATTCATTCTTAGAATCGTTTTCCCTCAGTTTTACTTGCATTTTAAGCGTATTTGCATGTTCTCCGAACTAAAATTAGTTAGAAACTAAGTTTTCAGTGTCTACTAGTAGGGTTTACAACTCTCTCCCTCTATTTAAGATAGTTTAGTCTTCATTCTAGAACGAATGTGCCCAAGGGAGAGATAATGTAACACCCTATAGCCAAAACAGACAAAAAAATCAATTTTAAGAAAAATTTGCAGGTGCAATTGACGTGACCATTAATAGACCATATCTTGACCCATGTTCTGTCCTACAGAACCGTCGATTGGATCATAGACTCCCAAAATCTCAGTCGGTAAAATTGTCTGAGTCTTGATCGATGCACGAACATACGGTCCGTAGGTCAGACGACAGTGTGTAGTCTGTGACCATCGACCGAGACCCCCTTCACCCACTCTCTGACAAGAGCCACGGATGACAAGCACGGTCTGTAGGTGCACCCATGGTCTGTAGGTCCGACCGTAGGTTTGATTTAGAAAACAGTTTAGGGGGGAGTGTAGTTGGGTCAACTTCAAATGGTCATAACTCTTATAACAAAATAAATTAGGTGTCCCATGACCTATCAACAGATATATAATTGAATTATCTTTCCATAGCCACTGACCTGTCTAAAATAAGACCTTTGAGTAAAAATTTATGCTCAATTTAGTAAAGGTATGTCGAACAGGCCCAATCGACGGACCAACCAACGATGAGTGGATTAATCAATGGATCGTCTGTCCTGGCCATAGATTGGTCCGATAGAAACTTTTACAGGGGTCTTTTGATTATTTCCCACTCTGTTTCAACTTTAATATACGTCTTTTTTACCCTAAATCATCATATTTTAGTCAGTTTAAGTCTAAAAACATAATTAAAACATATCAAAGTCAATCAATAAATCAAAACTTTAGAAATTATAAACAAGAGAGGAGAAAAAGCTCAAGAATCTGAGTTCAAGAAGTCGACAAGTTCTAACATTTCTAGCTCCAATACTTAAGTATTTTTTTCGTTTATTTCATCACCAGGTATGTGGGATTTACCTAGTTGGTTCCTTTCATCCATTAGGTCCCTAGTTCTAAGTCAGATTATTGTGTCTCTTGTCATGATTAGACCTATGGTTTCTAGAACTTTGTTAAAACTTCATAAATGTAATAAATATTTGTTCAAAATTATATTATCATATTATTACTCAGATTATCAAATGGATTTCAGAATCCTAACTTTGTATTTCGTTAGTTGTTGAATTACGCATGCTAGGTAAAATATTTCACTCTTCAAATATACATGCCTCAGTTATAAATGCATAATTACCAATTTATTTGTTGCATTCTCCATTTCCATGTTCATTTTTTAGTTATCCAGAATTTATAGAAACTCAACCAAAATCAGTAAATTTACAGAATTCATTGGGAGTAGCATAATATTGAGTTCGACTAGGGTTCAGCGTACCCATTTAGTCCCAGAACTACAAGCCAAGTAGGTTGTAAGTCTCCTCTGTAGGCAATCAGTTTAGTGATCACGCCAGCATGCCTTTATACCTTTGGCAGGGTATATTAGGTCCTCTTGATGGAACGTATACGTCAGACTCCACATTTAGCTCATTTGATTTTAGTGTCGATTATTAGTAGCTCCCACAGTTCTGTCAAACTCTATGCATTGACCATTTATTTGTATATTCAGTATTCAGTCTCAAAATGTTATAAATTTGTCATTGCATCCAGTTAGCTCGAAAATTAGCTTATAATTTTCAGATTATTATACTTATTTTTGTGCTTGTTCAATTTTGTTTTGTTTCAGCTTTACTCTATCCTTCATGCTCAGTACCTTTCAAGTACTGGTGCATACATGGCTATATCTTCTCGTGATTAAGGTTTAGGTTCTCAACATTGAGATCACGCATAGATCAATTTTCCGATCTCCAGTTCAGTAGATTCAGTGGTGAGTACTCATTCTTCGAGGACAAAAGTTATGAGTGTCATTTCAGTCCTTAATCATTTAGTTTAAGTTTTTACTAGATTTAGCTAGGGCTTGTCCCAATATTTCTAGTCTAGTTTAGTGGCTTATTTTAGACATAGTTAGTTTCAGCTTAGTGTTGTGTTCGTAACTTCATTGTATTAAACTCATTAGTATTCATATTATATAAGGTTTAACATATTGGTATTCCCCATCTTTTCATTATAAGTTATGATTTAGCTTGCGCGTAAGTTTATTATATTTAATATGCTCATGATCATACCAACAGGGTTAGCTTGGGATCACTTGTGATCCTAGGTTCGTGTACACATATCGTGGATAGCTCGGGGCGTGACAATTTGAGTGGTCAGAGGCATGTGAAAGAAGCTTCAAAATCTTGAAAGATAGTCTTACTTCAGCTCTGATGTTGACTTTACCAGAGGGTAACAAATGCTTTGTTGTATATTTTGATGCATCCCGAGTGGTCTTGGGGTGTGTGCTTATTCATCATGGGAAAGTAGTAGCCTATTACACTAGGCAACATAAAGTGCACGAGAAGAATTATCCAACTCATGGCTTGAGTTAGTGGCCATTGTATTTGCCTTAAATTTATGGAGGCATAACTTGTATGGTGTCCATGTTTATGTGTATACCGACCAACAAAGTCTTCGTTATGTTTTTACTTTTAAGGAGTTGAATCTCCAACAATGAAAGTGGTTAGAATTATTAAAAGATCACAACATGAGGTGCTCTATACCACCCCAGCAAGGAAAATTTGGTTGAGGATGCTATACGTGGTATGACTATGGTAAGTGTATCTCATCTAGAAAAAGCCAAGAAATACCTATTGAAAGATGTTCATAGGTTAGCTCGTTTGGGTGTTAGATTTGAAGATTCTCTGAATGGTGGTTTCATGGTCTATCATAACTCCGAATCATCTTTGGTGGTTGAGGTGAAGTCCAAACAACACCTTCATCATATATTGATGGAGTTGAAGGAGTCACTTATTGGTAAGCTTAATTAGTCATTCTCCATGGGGGGATGGTGTTTTGAGGTATCAAGGAAGGTTGTGTGTTCCCAATGTAGATTGCTTGAGTAACTAGATTCTTGAGAAAGCTCATGAGTTCCGTTACTCCATTCATACGGGTTCTACAAAGATGTATCATGAACTTAGAGAAGTGTTTTGGTTGGAAGTCTTATAGAAGGATATAGCAGAATTTGTTGGAAAGTGTCCACATTGCCAACAAGTGAGAGCAGAACACCAAAATTCGGATGGTTTGTTTCAAGAAATCCAAGTTCCTATTTGGAATAGGGAATACATTAATATGGATTTTTTGTGGGTATCCCTCAAACAATAAAGCAATATGACACCATATGGATGGTTATGTATGGGTTGACGAAATTTGCTCATTTTATTCCCGTCAAGTCCACCTACTCGTTGGAGGATTATGCAAGTATCTTGATAGATGAGATTATGTGTCTCCATTGTATTCCTTTATTAATCATATCGGATAGGGGTACACAACTCACATCTAGGTTTTGGTAGTCAGTTCAAAAAAGGTTGGGTACCAAGGCGAAGTTAAGCACATGTTTTCATCCTCAAACGGACGGTAAAGCGGAGCGTACTATTCAAACCCTTGAGGACATGACAAGATATTGTATAATTTATTTCAAGGTAAATTGGGATTTACACTTGCCCCTTGGTTGAGTTTCTTACAACAAAAGTTACCATTCATCCATATCTATGGATCCGTATGATGCATTGTATGGTAGGAGATGTATATCTTTAGTTGGATGGTTTGAAGTGGGTGAGTCTTTAGTTTAAGGTCCCGGAATGATTTATAATACTTTGGAGAAGGTTCACATTATAGGAATCTCTTGAAAACAACCTTTAGCCGGCAAAAGTCTTATGCCTACCATAGTAGAAGAGATTTAGAATTCGAAGAAGGTGATAAACTATGTCTAAAAATTTCACCCTATGAAAGCGGCGGTGCGATTTGGCAAGAAAGGGAAGTTGAGTCCTTGTTATGTGGGTCCTTATGAAATTTTGCATAATATTGGTAAGGTTGCATATGAGTTAAGGTTACCTAGTGAATTTGGTTTGGTTCATCCGGTGTTCTATGTTTCAATGCTTATGAACTGTATCAGTTGTGATGAGTCCATTCTTCCTTTTAAAGGTCTATGTTTCCAAGAAGACCTTTTTTATGAGAAGTTTCCGGTTGAAATCCTTGATAGACATGTAAAGAAGTTAAGGAACAATGAGATGGCTTTCATAAAGGTGTTATTGAAGAACCATCTATTTAAGGGAGCAACATAGGAGGTCGAGGCCGACATGAAGTCCCGTTACCCTCACATATTTAATAACTAAGGTAAGTTTTTACTATTTGTAATAAAAGTAATTATTTTATTTTTAATTGCCTTGATTTTGGTGAAATTGTGCAAAAAGGTGCATGTTACACTGAGTTACAATGAATTTTTTGCCTAAAATGAAAATGTTTTTTTTACTTGTTATGAGTTTATGTTGTGCAATTTGGTATATTGTGACTTCATGAATGTATTGAGCATGTTAATATATTGAAGAAATCTTTGGCACAATGAATAAGAATGTAATGAATGTTAAACTCTTATAAGCTGAGAATGATGTTTTGAGTTGCATTGTGTAAAATGTAATGTTCTATGATGATTTTTATTGTTACTCATGTTTTAGTATGTTGTTGTTGGTTTGACTTTTAGTCTTGAGTTTATTCCTTCCTTTTAAAGTAGTTTACTGTCATTCAGGGATGAATGTTATAAGGGTGGGATAATATAATACTCCGAAAGCCTAAAGCTTGTTCTAGAGACTAACATGACATTATTAGAGTTGTAACACTGTTGTATAGTCTATTAGAATGCATATAAGTTATTCAGGAAGTTCTAGAATTAAAAAATCGAGGAACGTCCATGACGTCCGGAGACTAGTTCAATAGGTGATAGTGTACCTTACCCTATTTGAATAAGATTAGGAGTCAAAAAATGATGAAATTCGGTGGTAAGGTGTATAACATGTATTAGAGTTAGTTTATAGTCTAAACTTCCGGGTAAGACTCCCTAAGGACTAATTAAGGGCCCTTGAGGAGGACACTTGCAATTTGGCAAAAAGTATCCATGAGGAAGTGTCCATCAATGGACTATAGGCGACGAGCGTTGGTTAATCATCGGGTTGTGGATGCCTCCATCAATGAAGACTTAGAAAAGTTTTTGGGAAGTCGATTTGGGAAAATATCTTACCGAAATAGCGGATGTGAAGCACGGAGGCCATACTTCCAGTCGACTGACCTACGGCATCTCAGTGGGGGTCTCGTAGGTCAAGTCTATGTGTTGCTGCTTTTTTTACTTAATTCATTTAATTAGGTAAGTGGTTAGTTATTTAATTAAGGATTAGGGAGGTTCGATTAAGTTAATTAAGGACTTGTACATAAAGACTTAGCCTAATTAAACTAAACATAACTCTCATAATTCCCAAAACCCAATTGTTCTTCCTTCTCTCTTCTTTCTCTCTCCCAAACAAAACTCAGAAGACCTAGAAATGAGGATATAGGGCTGCATGGAGGGTTATTTTATCCACCAAACATAATAAATTAATAAGGTATGGGATTTCTTTAACCTTCGGAATCTCTTTACCCAAAAGGTTCCTCCAAGTTGATTTCAAAAATATGAAATTCAAGTGAGTCTTATTCTATTACAAAATTGATCTTGTGAACTGCTTTGTTTATGATTCCTTTTGGTTATTATAGGAAGATTAACATGCATTATGCTTCCATTATACTACTTCTTGACGAATTGACCTAGTTTGTGGAAGATGACCTTTCCCCCTTAACCCGAGGTTGTGATCTTGAATTGAAGTATCTAGAGTTGATATAATTTGATGAGTTAATGTGTGATTTACTATTCTATGTTCTTATTATGACAATATATGAGTATATTGTGATATTTGGTAATACAATTATGCTAGTTCTTGAATATCTAACCTAGGTTGTGAAGTAGATCATGAATATGACCTAAATCTCTAACCCGAAGCTATGAACTAGTGATTAGTTGTTGTGTAGTGATTCAATTGACTTTATTATTATGTTAGTTACTATTGTGTGATTATATTTCACCATTGTTGGGTTGAATTGGATTGTTGATGGTAAGACCTTGATGATTGCTTATGAACGAGATTTGAGTAAGTCTTGTGACCTCAATTTTTTACATCAATTATGAGTACTTGTTATTAAGTATTGATGTTGTATTGAAATATACCTTATGTTAAGATTGATAGGGTTGATATGATGTTGAATTGGAATTTCTTGAATTATGTTTTTTGAGTTGTTGGCTATGATGTAAATGTTATAAGGATGGTGATAACTTACCAATGTGTCTTTCAAGATGTAATTATGTAAGTGTGCTAACCTCATATGTATAAACTGTTCTGAAAGTGAAATTCTCATGCAATTCGTATTGATCTATGATGATGGTTATATAAGGGATAGACCCCACGACCTACAGAAGTAATGATCATTAATGAAGGCATTAAAGACATTTCAAAAGGGATTGTAACTTAGAACCAAATGAACTAGAGTGAGGAGTGTCTCTTCCCACATATGGAAGTTAAGATAACTAATGTACTCATGACATTGGAGAATACAATGCATGTAGCTTACATGGGTTCCCAATTTCATATCCTAGTTCTTCAACTATGTTTCCCCCATATGAATACTAGCTAGTGGATCCATATAGAAGCTATGTTCATGTTTTGGTACTACCTTGGAAGGTAGTTTGCCTTCTTTCAGTGTATAATTCCATGACACCAGATTCCACATTAGCTCATGTGGTCTATGTCGGTTAAGGCAAGATGTTCCCAAAAGGTAAAAAGAAATAATAAAGTGAACTCTAACTAGGATGACCTAAGGTATTTGTCTTTGTCTAGGTAGGGGTATGAGACTCTACCTATACATTGCACTAGTTAGCCTTGAGGGAAGTCTTAGAAGAATGTTTCTATGTCTTTATATATGCTTATGAATGTAAATGATATGTATATGATGATTTTACATGTTAATGACACTATTTGATGATGGTTTCACTTATGAACATCTTCTTGATATCTATTCTGCAAAGCATTACTCACAATAATCTTACCATAAAAACTCTACAATCTTCTGAGTTAACCTAGTAAATGGTGAGGCTATGGATGAAAATCCTTCCATGAACCTTTTGTAATACCCCCTACACCTAAGAATTCTCTTATATGTATAGCAGAGGAAGGTCTGGGCCACTGTTTCACTACTTCTATCTTCTGTGAATCTACTCGGATCCCTCCGCTAGATTCAATGTGACCAAGGAAAGCCACAGATTGCAACCAGAACTCACATTTGCAAAACTTAGCGAATAACCGTCGATCCTTAAGAGTCTGTAGAAAAATTCATAAATGACTCGCATGTTCTTACTCATTCCTCGAGTAAATGAGGATGTCAGTAATAAAGACGATAATGAACAATACCAAGTACTGTTTAAACACTTTGTTCATCAAATCATTAAAGTTGCAGGAGCATTGGTTAGTCCAAACAAAATAACTACAAATTCGTAATGACCATACCGAGTTCTGAAGGTTGTTTTAGGATTGTCACTGTCTCTCACTCTAAGCTGATGGTAACCTGATGTGAGGTCTATCTTTTAAAAATGGCTACCTCCTTGAAGTTGGTCAAACAAGTCATTAATCTTGGGGATGGGATACTTTTTCTTGATTATGACTTTGTTCACCTGTCAGTGGTCAATGCACATTTGGAGAGAACCATCTTCCTTCTTTACGAACAACACTAGTGTACCCCAAAGGTGAATTACTAGGTCTAATGAAGCCCTTATATTGAAGGTCTTTCAACTGCTCTTTAAAATCCTTAAGCTCAGCTGGATCCATTGTGTAAGGAGGAATAGAAATAGGTTTGGTATCAGGAAGGGGTCAATTTTCTTTTTCAGGAGAGACTCCGGGAA
Organism: Solanum lycopersicum; assembly: GCF_036512215.1. Lineage (NCBI taxonomy): Eukaryota > Viridiplantae > Streptophyta > Magnoliopsida > Solanales > Solanaceae > Solanum > Solanum lycopersicum. Next base: position 28,663,563 of record NC_090803.1, on the reverse strand, counting down.
TATCTTTCAGAAATAATTATAGAAACTCAAAGACTACTGGAACTGACTCAAGTGTTGGGGTTTCAGAGCTAGAATCCTTAACCTGAGCTAGATGTAGAGATAACCCTTTGATATTATCTTTCTAGACGTAAGGCGAGATTTGAATCAACCCATAGGAGCTAAGATACTACCCTTCCATTTTGAAGGTTGGTTCCTCTTGCAACTGAAAATGAACAATCCTAGTTATATAATCAACTGAGGCATAACAGGATGTAACCAGTACATGCCTAGAATGACATCGAAGTCTATTATTTTCTAATTTTACAAGATCTACTGAGGTGACTTTTTGGTATATTATGACGGGGCAATTTATGTATACCCGTCTAGCTATAACTGGGTCAAAGACTCGAGTTGACACTGAGAAAGGTTCTACGAGAATTTATGGACTGACACTAAATTATACAGCTACGTTAGGAGTTACAAAAGAAACAGTAGACCATTGATGAAACAACGCATAAACAAAAATCTCAAAGACTCGTAACGTACCAGTGACTACATCAGGAGAAGTTTCCTGATCCTCACAAGCCTGAAAAGCATACAACCTAATCTGGGACTAACCGCAACCTGTAGCAAATGAGTTACCTTGATAAGTCAGGCAATTTGTTGGTGCTGATGAAGTTTTAAACTGACATCTACCATTACAACCCTGTCGAGAAGGACAATCCCTTAAACTGTGACCAGACTGACTGTACCCAACGCATCCTTTCTTTTCTCCGAGGCACTCGCCCGGATGGGTCGTACCATACTTGGGACAAGTAGGATAAAGTATTTGTGCATGAAACACTCCCCTGGTACTTAGAGCCTTGTGCTCTAACCTTCTAGTCATATCTGTTCTTGGAGGATGGAACACTAGCTGACGAAGGAGCTAGATCTGAAAAATTTTGCTGACTCTGCGAGCGATTTCCACCACTAAATTTTTGTCGATAATAGTCATAGTTTCCAGTCCTAGTATTCTTATTCTCATTACCATGTTCCCTAAGCTTATCACCCTCAACCTGCTGAGCATGACTCATAAGCTTAGAGATGTTCATATCTCCAAATAACATAGCACTTCTGCACTCAGTTTTCACAAAATTTAACACTACAAACTAGAAATTATTCATCTGAGTCGTGGATTCAGCATCCATGTGAGGATCATACCTGGAGAGCTTGTTAAACTTGAACGCATACTTGTCATATTTCCCTGCCTAAAGTTCTGTACCCCTATATTCTTTCAACTTAGTGTACCAGATATGAGCAACATCCTTAAACTGGTATGATGCCTACTCAATCTGGTCATTCCCAGTGATATGTATTACCTCAAATATCTTCCTGATCTCAACCATGAAATTCTAAGGATCCTCATTAGTTTGTGATTCTAAGAACCCAGGTGAATTCATCCTAACAAAGTCATAGACCCTTACTGCTGTTGATCCACCATTTGCATTCACAGGAGCATGAACCCGATTGTTTTGGTTGGCCATTCTATGAGCCAACATCTTTATAGTTTTCTCAACTCACCATTCGAGACTTCCTGATCTAGGACCTGAGGAGCTGCGTTTGCATTTCTTGCACTTGCATTCCTAGCCTTAGCTCTACGAGGAGTCATGATCTGAAACGTAGAAAATCAAGTTACAGTGAAATAAGATCATACCTTACGCATGATAAGAGTAACAAGAAAGTGAATTTTTTCTAAAACTCTTTGTATCCTCCCTCTCATTACATGCGGTGCACTTCACACTCATGTAAAGGACTATACTTAGTGAAGCTTTTCAGACATCCTAGTACACTTAAAGCTAGTAGTCTGATACTATGTTTTGTTACGCACCGAGCCATCCCCAAGATGCGGATAGAAACTTAGGACCACAAGCGATTTGTCAGAAATTTTGAACCAGAAATGATCTCAAGCTAACCCTACTAGCATAATAATGACCATACTAAAGATAATAAACTTAGCGCGGAAGCTAAGTCATAATTTAAACTGAAATGATGGTGAATACCCAAATATGAAAACAATGGGTTTAATAAAAAGGAAATATTAACTCAATACTAAGATGAAACTAACTATGTCTGAAAATAGCCTCTAAACTGACTAGGAATGTTGGGACATGCCCCAGTATAAAAACTTAGACTAAATGACTAAAAGATTGAAAAGAAACTCATGACTATTGTGCTTGGGAATGAGGAATCACCACGGAATCTTCTAAACTGGAGATCAGGAATCAATCTGTGAATAATCTGGATGCTGAGAACCTGAACCTACATCATGAGAAGATGTAGCACACGTATGCATCAGTACTTGAAGGTACTGAGTATGTAGGATAGAGTAATGCTGAAATAAAACATAACTGAACAAGCACAAATACAAATATAATAATCTAAACACAATATATTGAATTCTAAACTAACTACATGTAATGACCAAATTTATAACATGCTGAGACTTAATAATAACTGAGCTGTAAATATGGTCAATGCATTAGAGAGTCTAAGTGAAATTTGGGAGCTACTAATAACCGATTATAAAACCATATGAGATTAATGTGGAGTCCGATGTATAAACCTCATGGAGAGGACCCAATATACCCGTCTAGAAGTATAAAGTCATGTTGGGGTGGTTACTAAACTGATTTCCTACCAAGGGGACTTACAACCTACTTGGCTAGTAGTTCTGGGACTAATTAGGTAAGCTGAACCATACTCCAACTCGGTATTATACTACTCCCAATGAATAATGTGACTAAGACATTACGACTTAATTTCTATAAATACTGGATAGGTCAAAACTTAACATGCAAACTAAGAATGCAACAATTAATCTGGTAATTATGCATTTATAACTGAGGAATGTATATATGAAGTAACTCAAATATCTGACCTAGAATGTATAAATCAAGAACTAATGAAATACATAACTAGGGTTCTGAAATTCATGCATTAATCTGAGTAATAACATGATAATCTGATTTGGAACACATAACTAATTACATCATGAAGTTTTTTTGAAGTTCTTAATATCCTAGGTCTAATCATGATACGAGAATCAAGAATCTGATTAAAAACTAGGGATCTAATGGGTGAAAAGTATCCACTAATGAAAAACCACATACCTGGTGATGAAATCCACGAAGAAATATTTAGATTTTGGGTGCTGGAAATTCTGGAACCTTGTTGCATTCTTGAACTAGGGTTCTTGACCTTTTTCTCCTTTTTAATCTTAATTTTTAATGTTTTTTATTTATGATTTTGACTTATGTAAGTTTCAGCTATATTTCCTAACAAAAATCTGATGATTTAGGGTCAAAATGACGTATCTTAAGGTTTAAACGAAGTGGGGAAAGACCTCAAGATCCCTGAGGTAGTTGTTGTCAGACCAAATGACGACCTGCACTAACAAGTCGTCGTTCAATAGACTGTCCGTTGTTTGGGTCTTTTCCACAAGCCTTTACTAAACTGAGCATAACTTCTTACTCGGTGGTTTTATTTTAGAAAACTCGGTGGTATGGAAAGATAGTTCAATCACCTATAATTTCATAGGTGATGGAACACCTAATTCATTTTGTACTAAGAGTTATAATCATTTAAAGTTAACCAAACTATATTTTGCCCCTAACTGTCTACTAATTTTCACCTACAGTCCAACATACGGTCCGTAAGTCCATCTACGGACCGTGTTGGTCATCGTGGTTCTTATGAGAGTGTGGTATATGGGATCTTAATTGATATGGACCATAGTCTGAACTACACTGTAGGTCTGTCTATCGTTTGACACTTAGTCCAATTTTCTGGATGTGTCTTGGGGGAGTTATTGTTACAATCGACGGATGTGCAGCTCGGGCCATGGGTCAGGCTACGTCCATCGATGGTAACCATCGATTGCACCTGCAGATTTTTAAAAGCTAATTTTTGTCTGTTTTGTGTACGGGGTAATACATTAAGTGTCCTTTTTATTTGTTCCATAACTGATTCATCTACCCCAAGATATGAGTGAAGGAGATTAGATACCATTTTGAAAAAAAAGATACCAATAGAAATCAAGTAATAGAAAGAGGAGACAAGAGGATAAAAGAGAGTATTCTTAAGTCCTATAAAAACTCAAAGAAAAGTAAAGGAATCTCTGTACCGTTTTGCGATACTCTATTACACACATTTTAATACATCGATATCAATGAACCTAGGCTCAAATACAAATTTCATACGACCCAGATCATCATGATTGGCACCCACACAAACACTCCTGTGGAAGAACCGCTACTACAACCTAAACTAAGAGGATAACCTAAAAACAAAACCATTTAAGTTAAGGAATCAAATTAAATAAATTAAGTTAGAAGTTTTTCATACACTTCAACAAGGATTTTAACTCGGGAGCAAAAAACCTAGAACCTGAAAGTCAATAAATACATCTAAAAATGATCAAACTTCAAACAAGAAAATACTAATGAACTAATCAACTAACTATATCAAATGTCTACGTCCGGACATGGTGAAGATATAAGAAAGAGAATCCTATGGGAGCCTAGAAAGATTTGCTCACCCTTGAATTCGAAGCAACGATCAATGATCTTCTAAGAAGGGTATGTCAATGGTCGCATGAAGATGCCCAATACTCAACAAAAATAAGAGGTAGTGTAGAATATGTACACAACCACAATGTATTGGTAGGATCACATAGCTATCCCACTAGTGCAACATAAACAATTAAAAAAAATTATACATGTATATATATATATATATGTGTGTGTGTGTGTGTGTGTGTGTGTGTGTGTATATATATACATATCAACATATACAAATATTATTAACATGAAGAATAAAAAACGCATTTCACATTTTATATCACCTCATTGGTCCTCGCAGGAACCTAGCTCAATGGTCCTCTCATTGAACCCAAACAGTTAGTTTGTATTAACGTGGTACTCTGATCTCATATTTATAACGGAACGTCGCGAACATTCCCATTATTATGTAACAATGGGCAATAGTATGTCGAAACGTGGCAGTAAGATCGAAGTTAGTTCTAAAAGAACGAGGTAACCAATCCCATTCACACGCCACAATAACAATCACAGGTACATAATCAAGATCATACAATTAAGTATTGAGTTCATGGTAATAATAATTAACCTCTCTCATTTACAAGTGTGATCAACATTCTAACATTCATAGATATACATGTATCATAATGAAGAAGAAACAAGCATACATCAAACAAATATAGAATCACAATCATCACCTACCTAGAAACAAGCTTGAAACCCTAAGAAACTTAATCCTTCCCTTTACGGATTCATTCCGCTTGTTCTTGGTGTATAAACATTCAATCTAATATGGGAATAAGTAACAATCATTACTTAACCGGATTACTAAAAATTCTAAGAACCCTAGATCAAACTCATTATCACAACTAACAAATTTAAGATTGTCTCTGCCATAAAATTCATAACCGAACCCTTCCCCATGAATATTGTACATAGATTGACCTCGAGTTAAAGTGGGGTATAACATTAAAAATATTATTACAAATAAGGCGAAGTATATGAAGATATTGCGAATGGATGAGTTAAATAGTACTAGAGGCTCAAAAGAACATACAATAATCATAGCATGAATGCAGTTAGAAAAAGTGATTATCAGAAATAAAAAGTGTTAAATTCATAAGTATAATTTATTATTTAACAAGGTAATTTGCCCGCGCTTCGCTGCCATAAATAATAATTTCATTGAACTTGCAAATTTTATTTTTTCTAATATCCATCCATTAAATATAATGTAAAATAGGTTTTTAAGAATATAAGCAATATTTCAACATGAATTTGATTATTTGTCATTATCACATAGCTCAAGAACCTCTAATGAATGAATTATTGACAAAATAATTAATCATTGGTTCCCTAATCCACATTAAAAGGAAAATAAACAACTTCAAAAGTGTTGCCTTTATATGTCATCTGGAGAAACACTTATAAAGTATGACGTTATATCTCATCTAGAGCAACACTTACAAAGTGTAACTTAATATCTTATCTAGAACAACACTTATAAAGCGTAACTATAACATTGGACGTCCTACATTGACTCTTTTGAATCGCATATATGCAATATATAATCAAAAAATTAAATATACAAGTCCCTAAAGCACAAAATTAACTAAGAATTGAATCAAAATTATATATTTCAAATAAACTTTGAGAAACATGTGTTGCACAACCAATACTTAGAAAGTGATTGCTTAAAGATCACTAGTATCAATAAATTCAAAAAAAATCAAATGCATTCAAACACATATGATGATAGCAGAAAAGCTTCTCATCGTTCACTACAATACATCTAGTTTACTTCTGGCGACAATTCAAAGTCAATTACCGGCATTTTCCTACACATTCAAAATAAATTTATAAGTTAGTGAAATAAATGTGTAAGTGAACAAAAATAATTAAATGAAATCATCATGAAATGCATTAATATGCATATATGTCGATTCAAATGTATATCTCAGCCCTACAAATAAAAGTATGCATATAGCCCATCTGTAAGCAATTATGATTTAGCTAATGTGTGTCCATTCTTGTACGTATTAATTAAACATAATGCCCGTCTAACAAATAAGCCTCCATAAGAGCAACATTTTTGTCCATGTGATACGAATCCAACTACAACAAAGTGCTTTTACCTACATGAACATAAGAGGTACATCAATTTGTAACAAGAACTCATCTCATGTTGCCCCATTTGCACTCTGAAAGATTTGCAACTAGACTTATAAAAGAGTTTTTTTCTTTAAAATGACTGTATATATTAAGTAATAGACAAACTACTAAAACGGTAAATACATCATAAAGGTAAATTTTGCATGCATTCATATGTTGTAAATATTTTCACGGTAGTATATACATACATGCCTAAACAGATTAACCTTTATAGATTAGACAACTTCTTCTTGTAAGTGTCATGTACACGCACTGCACATTACCACAAATGAAAACCACAACTTCGAATATGGAGAAAGAAATTTTTTACACTAATGAGTCACAAGAATCAACAATTTGCTACAAGCATTTAGTTCAAATATGTTTCTTCTCTCTAAATTAAACGTGAAAGATAATCTTAGAAGAAGAAAAACCATAGAAATCAAGAGCATTGGATACCCTAGACATGACCAAACATGTTTTCCCTTTTTTCTTCCTTTGCCTTTTTTTTGATCCTGTGACCTGTATGTTGTTGGACATAATGATTTAAATGAATTAAACAGTAAATTTATATTACAAACATATCCAAAATTAGAATAATTTTTCATTACTCCAACTTGTAGTGTTTATAAGTTATGAAATTCACAAAATTATCTTACATGGAACTTCATTAGCTGAAAGGATTAGTTTTTATAAGCTAAGAAGGACGGAGACCAGATCAAGAAAAATTGGTTGATGAGCTAAAAAGTTGCTCTCCTCGCCTTTGCTGTTATTAAAGTTATCCCTTAGGCAAGTCTGTTATTTTCTTCAGCAATGCAAGCCAATTTGTTCTTATATGTTCATCGTCCTACAGTATGCATAAAGAACAATTAAAATAATAATAGGAAGCTCAAAGTGTGCACTATAATTGTATCAACACACAAGAATCAGGCGTATATTTACGAATGTATCAAAACTAAAGAATACACCTACGTCTAGACCCAATTTATCTCATCTGTCAAATGAGAAAATTAAGAGAAGGTTGATTCCAAGGAAAACATACTTGATAATTCATGTCCAGATTCCTTTGTACAACTGTGACAGAGTTTTCTGTGGTAAATAAATGAATAAGAATCAGAATAAACAAGGTATGTTTTTTAGTGTATCTAAAAGGATCGATGGTTCTTTTACACATAAATTCAAGAAAGAAATATATAAAATGGTTAATGCAAAGAATACTAGGGTTTTGATTTAGCTGGCTCATTGTATAATCCTTTAAATTCTTATATATCACCTGCATTTAACAATAACTTTGACTTCGACAGTAGAGAAGTTTCGATTAGGTTTTGGATTGTGCAACAACCCGTATGACCACTTGTACTTCTGCTCCACTTAACCACGTACAACAGCTATAATAAAAAAAGTCCACTTAAGTTCATTGTAATATAAAACCCAAGGAGCAAAGTGTAGTTCATCGTAATGTAAGATCCAGATAATCTTCCACATTCCCTTGTTTTCTGAAGGCACAAATTCAAGAAGCCAAGATCCATGAACAGGCACACCAATTAGGAGAGCAAGCTCGTTGAGATCTCTATATATATTCACATCGAAAGAGATGTAAAATGATGTCATGCACATGATCTAAACCAAAGACTAACAATCCTGAAAAATAACAAAGTTTAGTTCAGTGATCATAAAGCATTAGATAATAAACTGTAGGAATCAGAACTGGATCCCACATGCACTTCACCATGAGGTTAGAGTTAACAGTTGAAGGGTACAATCAAAACAAAAATGTAGTTGCTGGTGAACTGAAGTCCAATGATCATAAAACATTAAAATGGTATACACACCACGCGACCTAATCTTAATCCTAAAGGAAATCAGAACAGAAGTGAATCCAACTACTTATTTTGCTTTTACTTTAGCTTGCAGCCTTCCAGAACCATACACTCACACACACAAGTTTTTCTTGCTAGGTGCAAGAGCAACCGTTGCACAAGGGTAAAACGTATCAGGAAATCCTTGCAAAAGACTCCAGAAAAACTAAAGAACCATAATAAAATATGAAAAAGAAACAAGAACAACAACAATTTAAAGCTAATTGGCAAAGTTCTTTTTTAGGTAAAAAGATGAGATCTTTTTGTTATACGTTAGAAAAATAACCAGCTTTATACCTAACAATCTAGCAAATTGGGCGCATGCATATTCATTATGCTTCACAAACCACTTAGAAAGGATGCATCTTTCAGACACAAATTACATTCCAAGCAAGATACTTCACGCTTGCATATTCACAAAACCTTTTCCACTGTCTGCATATTTTCCATAGTAACTATACTTGGGAATTAGGATAATCTGCAAGCGTAAAACATGTAGTGCTGGATATTTTGAGGCAGGGTAACCATATTGAATTGAAAGTCACAGACATATGAAAAGTTATATTTCTTCATAAAGGCTAGACCTGTGCAAAATAGTAAGACATAAATGTATGAAATGTGAAGAAAAAAAAATACCATTTGTTGGCAAAACTGCAAGCCTTTTACAGCTTCTGCTTCAAATTTGACAATATATGCATATAATAGAACCCCGTAAGTGCCATTGCATTCAACATACAGCCATGAACCATACACGTATTCCTTATAACCGCATTCATGTTGTTCTCTCCTATTCCTAGAGTACCATCCTTATTACTTTTATCCTCATCTTTCTGAAAAGCACACATTCAAAACTTCCAGCAATACTTTCTATGCATAGTTCGTCCATTAACAACTAGTAATAATCTCTATGTATACGCTCGAGATGCTTCTGACTCGATTCCTCTATTTAAAAACCTTATTCAAACAAAATCTGATGAAGCTTTAAGACATCATCTTCTCAAGTGAAGCATTCTAGTGAGGCACGTTCATCTGAGGCATAACCTTCATCTCTTCAACAAGAAATTGTGAAATTGTGATCTTCACTTTTCAATATGAAATCGTGAAACCTTTGAGAATGTTTGATGGAAATCGTGCCCTTCAGACTTAGTATGAAGAGAAAATCGTGTTCTTCAAATGGACGAAATGTTTTCCTGATTCAGCAAGCAGTTCTTCAATGATTCAGCATGTTGTTCTTTGATTCAGAGATAAAGTTTGATGGAGAGAAAAGCTCCACTCGATTTAGGGGACTCACCGTGTTCTTCGAGTGTTTGGAAAGAAACTGACAATAAGGTTTCAAAATAAATAAGCGGGCACATAAGTCTTATGTATTGGGTGTAGGTGACAATTATGTGATTAATTATCAAGGATTGTGAAGTTTCCCCCAAGTTTATAAGTTGACAGTTTGGTCCATTGAATTAAATGAAGGGTATAAGGTAAATTGACTTAAACCTATCTTAACCAATTTTGGTGGGAATTTAAATTGGGGAAAGCCACTAGCAAGTTGTACCTAAAGGGAAAATAAAATATTTTCCTCCACCACTCGTCATATTTTTTTTCTTCCTCGTCTTCTTCTTTGTTTTTCTTGATTGCTTGCTTGTCTTTCTTCCCGTTCGATTTATCTTCTTCTTCTTCTTTTCGTACATTATTGGTCTTGGCTTCTAGTCCTTGACCTTTCTTGTTTTATTCTTCTTGAATCATATTTGGTTAATTTAATCAGTGGATTATATTTTTTTTTGCTCTCAATTGAAATTACTTCATAAATGATTAGGGTTCACACCATTGTTTTGATATTTAAAGTTAATATTTCTTTGAAATGATTCATCATACTTTGTCCACATGCAATTTTTTTCAATAATTTGCATTTGGTTTTCCAACATATTGCTATATGTTGCAACAATTGACTATTGAAACAAGTTATAGACATATGTAACAGTAGAAATGTTATTTCAATAGCAACATAATTGACAGATATTGCAACATATAACGTATACAAGATGCAGCATATAAGCTAGACATTTAGCAACATATGACTTAAAGGTCGCAATCGACATGATATTTATATAATACCCTTGTAAATCAATGTTTCAAGTGTTATATCATATTTTTATTGCCTAATTATTGTTTAAAGTACTAAAATTTTATCCAAATTTGACATTTTTTAATTCCTAAATCGCTCAATTTATCATTAAGTCATCCTTGAAGTGATATATCAGGCAATATATGCACGTTCTGTTGGGAAAATTGCAATAGAAAATTCATATGTGGCAATATATGTATATCATAAAATGATCTTTTGAGGGTTAATTCAATTAAATTATCACCTAATTCAACATGTTATACTAATATATAGTCCTAAAATAACTCTATCTACAAAACTATGGTCTAAGACAACAAACTTCATAAATTCTATCAATTATATTTACAAAGACTATAATTTACTATTAGTTCATGATAGAATGACCAAGTAACTACATATGACTGTTATATATAACCCATATAAATCGTTATTTCAAGTGTTATAACATATTTTTATTGTATAATAATAATTTAAATTACTAAACTTTTGTCTAATTCGACATTTTTTCATTCTGAATTGCTCAATTTATTGATTAAGCCATCATTGAAATGACATATTTAACAACATATGCATATTATGTTGGAACAATTGCAATAGAAATGTCATATGTGACGACATATATCTATATAAGAAAATAGACTTTGAAGGGTTAATTCGATTAAATTGTCACTAAATTCAACATGTAACACTAATATATAGTCCTACAACGTGTTTAAGTACAAAATTATAGTCTAATATAACAACCTTTCTCAATTCTATCAATTATTTTTACAAAGACTATCATATCACTAGTTCATCATACACTGATCAAGTAACTTCATATGATTGTTAAATAACACCGTTGCAAATCGTTGTTCATGTGTTATAGCCTATTTTTATTGTTTAATTATTGTCCAGAGTACTAAAATTTGATCCAATTTGACATTTTTCCATTCCTAAATCATTAAATTTATCGACTAACCCATTCTTGAGTGACATATGTGGCAACATCTGCACATCCTGTTGGAAAAATTTCAACAGACATGTCATATGTGACAACATATGTATATCATAAAATGGTCTTTTTGGGGTTAATTCTATTAAATTATCACCTAATTCAACATGTAACATCATACATAGTCATACAACATGTCTAAGCAAAAAAAAATATGATCTTATACAAAAACTTTAATCAATTTTATCAATTATTTTTGCAAAGACTATCATATCACTAGTTCATCATATAATGACAAAGTAACTTCATATGATGTTTATATAACATCCATGTAAATGGTTGTTCCAAGTATTATAACATATTTTAATTGTAATGCTAAACTTTGATCCAATTTGACATTTTCTCATTCCTAAATTGTTCAATTATCGATTAAATTAACCTTGAAGTGACATATGTGACAACATATGCACGTTTTGTTGGAAAAATTGCAACAGACATGTCATATGTGACAATATGTACATCTTAAAATGTCTTTTTTTTACAAATAATATTTCAAAAAGAATGACAACCCAACAATCCTACAAACAAATAAGTGATAAAAACCACTAAAAATCAAGATTTAATACAAATAACTATATTTTATCTTAGAAGATACCAATGATAAACTATAATGATGAGGGCAACAGCGATTTGTTTCAGAAGAAAATAGCAACATATTACCACTGATGTTGTAGAAAAAATAGCAACAATTTGAATTATAATGAAATAACGGAATGAGAGAAAGGAAAGAGAAAAAAACTAGAATTAGTAAAAATAAATTGAATTTGAAATATGAAATCAAACGACCTTTTATAGAGGAGAGGAGACACAGAAAATTAAAGGACGACTGTTTTAGATATTTAATTTTCATTTTTTAATTTTTTTTGATAATACATAGTGTGACATTAGTTGCCACATATATATTTTCAGTAGGGGTACATGTAGATAATTTCATAGTTTTTTTTTATAACAAATATTATAGAAGTTGCCACGGACACCACATTGGTAACAATAAAATGTTGACACATATGTCCTTTCTACGAGATATGTTACCACATATCACCTTTCTGTGACATATGTTGTCACGTATCTTCTTTCTGTGACATATGTTGCTACATATCTTCTTTTTGTGACATATGTTGGCACATATCTTCTTTCTGTGACATATGTTGCCACATATCTTATTTCTATGACATATGTTACCACATATCTTCTTTCAGTGACATATGTTGTCACATATATCCTTTTTATTGGGCACATGTTGATAATTTTGTGGTATTTTTTGCAACAAAGGTTATATATGTTGCCACATACACCACATTTATTCTTTTCCATCATAATTGAAATTCATTTTTACAAAAAAAATCATTTATTTTATCAACAAAAATAAACACTTCACCAATTGTTTTATAGAACTTATCAACAAAAAAAGTAATTCAAAATTGCATACATAACCATCAATCTAATCAATGGTGGATATTGTTGTTTCACATCACAATTGATGACTTCGACTTTCTCTTTCTCTTTCTCTTTCTCTTTCTTTTTCAATTTCTCCTTCTCAATCTCTAGGTCCCTCTCCTTCTCCGTCTTTTTTGTCCTTGCCTTTTGGGTCTGAATGTGATACAGAGGAGCAATCATTGTTTTTTTCTTTCACCAATTCTAGATAGTTATTGAGAAATATATTTTATCAATCTCCTACATTTCAAATATTTGAGGATAACTGAACAAAACTATATTTTATGAATCATAAGAACAAACTTGTCACAAAAAAAAACAACAAAAACAACAAAAAAAAGAATTTTCACTGAATGTTAATATTACATATACATTTTCTCAAATTATGACTTCTTAGGTTTGTTAATTTTCTTTCTGAAACAATAAATAATAGTTACCACTACACTATTATTCATTTTTCACATCTATAGAATGATTCATTCTTCATTAACCAAATAAAAGAAACATACTATTGTTCCGAAATTGTAAAATCTCTCAAAAAACTGACTTACACATTTTAAGTCAAACACAAAATGAATATATAGTCATCCCCTAAATTACGCAAACAACCTCTCAATTAATTGGGTCTTTTTGAGAAGTCAAATTGACTTAAAAACGCTGAGAACGAATCTCTGAAGTGGTTGCGTGTTGCGTAGGAAGTTTCACATTTTTTTTGATTTTCGAGTTGAGGTAGTGGACCTCGTGGAGTCCCCACATTTTAATGAAAATTTTCCTAGCCAAGGTTTTCTACGCGGCGCGCAAGGGACTCCATATCTTGGCTGCCACATGCTTCTTTGGCCGCTTGCTCGCCGAGGTTTGGTTCCTCCTCAAGGACTCTTTGAAAAGTCCTTGGGGAGTCCTTACTTAACGTTTGAACCCTATTTACTATACTTTACCTATTTAAAGTATTTTTAAGTGTTTTAGACCTCATTTGACACTCCTAAACCTTCACCAAACATAGGGATATCTACTAGTTCAATTTTTGCTAGTTTCGGACGTCAATGTCTTTGTTTGACACTAAGGCTGTAATACTTCTAGATCAAATTTATTAGATTAGTATAGATATGTAAAAATCATTTTAATAATCACTAGGTAGGTGAGGCACTAACCTTAGTTCAAGAAATTTCGAGGTGTTACAAGAAGCCTCTCCACTAATGCAATAGGTCCGGTTTCTAGAAGAAATCTCACTATTCCTTAACTACGTGCCCACGTAAGTCATATAAAATGGATCCACGTAGATATAGACTATGTAGGTTCTACCTTGGCAAGTAGAACACTTTCTTTCGGTATGGGGTTATATGACACCGGAATCCATGTTGCTCACATGGTCTATGTCGCTTATGGATAAGCATCCATAAAGTTATAAAAATGAACCAAGATTTTCATCATTCCTTGAAAGACTACTTAGTGTAGGTAGGACTATGGACCCTACTTATACATTGCACAAGCGGACTCTAAGGGAAGTTATGATTAGGCCCCTTTATTAAATAAGGATTTGTGATTCATTTATTTAAATCTGAATGTATGTCAAGGTTGAATTTACTTATGTCAAGACATGAATTATGATGATGCATGTGAACTTCTCTTATGGCTTCCGAATGGGTTTTCTTGGTATATGTGGGAGTATGAGACTCAATGTGTACATTACAAAAGTAAGCTTGTGAGGGTGGTGTACTTATGATATGAATTAAATGTGTTATAACTAAGATGAAATAAATTAAAGAGTTCCTATGCGACCATTAATGAAGTATGTTGGTATTTGTCACACTCCGAGCTACCCCCGAGACGCGGACACGGGACCTAGGACAAGAAGTGATCCCAAGCTAACCCTGCTGGCATGATAGTTAGCATAATAAAGAAAATAACTTATGCAAAATCTAAATCATAATTTAAAATGAAAAGATAGTGAATACCCATATTCTATAACACAGATATTTGAAATACTGGCTAATTTAATAGAAGGAAGTTATTAACTCAATACTAAGCTGAAACTAAGTATATCTGAAAATAACCTCTAAATTGAGAAAAATGTTTGAACACGTCCTAGCTATGTCTAACTAAAGGACTAAATACTGAAAAGAAAATCATGACTATTTTCCTATGAGAATGAGGACTCACCATTGAATCTACTAAACTTGAGATTGGAAATTGATCTAAGCGCAATTTGGATACTGAGAACCTGAAGCTACATCACGAGAATATGTAGCTAACATATGCGTCAGTACATTAAGGTACTTAGCAAGTAGGATAGAATAAAGCTGAAATAAAACATAACTGAAGAAGTAACAAAACATGTATAATAATTGGAACATGATATATACTGAATTCTGAGCTAACTAGATGCAATAACAAAATTTATAAAATGCTGAGACTGAATATTAATTAATCTGTAAATATGGTGAATGCAAGAGAGTGTGGCTTAACTGTGAGAGCTACTAATAACCGATAATAATATCACATGACCTAAATGTGGAGTCTGATATATACGCCCCAACTAGATGACCCAATATACCCTGCGATAGGCATAAAGGCCTGTTGGCGTGATCATTAAACTGATGCTAACAGAGTGGACATACAACCTATTTGGCTAGTAGTTTAGGGGCTGATTGGGTACGTTGAACCCTAGTCCAAGTCGGTATTATGATACTCCCAATGATTAAAGTGATTAAGACATTATACTGAATATCTATATATACTTGATAGCACAAAAATGAACATGCAAACTTAGAATGCAAAAATTAATCTGATAATGATTCATTAATAACTGATGTATGTATATCTGATGTAACTGAATTATCTGACCTAGCATGTGTAATTCAAAAACTAAAAAAATACATAGCTAGGGTTAAGAAATTCATGCGATAAAGTAAATACTAACTTCACAATCTTACTTGTAACATATATTAAACTAATTTATGATGATCTACTTTAATTTTAGAAATCCTAGGTTTAATCATAATAAGAGAATAAAGAAGTTACTGTAAACTTGGAATATAATGGTTTAAAGGAACCCACTTGTAGAATATCACATACCTTATGATGAAATCCGCTGAGAAATATTTAGATTTTGGGGTTGGAACTGAGGGAACCTTGTTGTGTTCTTAACCTTTTACTCCTTTCTTGCTTCTCATTTTTTAAGTTTTGAATTTATTATTTGACTTAGGTAAGTTTTAGTTATGTTTCTAGGCTTAAACTGACTAATATCTGATGTTTTAGGGTCAAAACGACGTATCTTATGGTTTAAATGAAGTGGGAAAACACCAGAACACCGTTGATCTAGTTGAGCAATCTAGAGTCTGTTGATGAGCCTTCTTGCGTTCTATAGGACCCCTTCTTATTGCATTAAGGTCTTTTTAGTTTTTAATTTATTTGAAAAACCACGGGGTCCTTTCCCGACATCCATCTCAATTTTTAGAGGCTTCATACATAGTCATTTAGATGTTAGTTCATTCGTCATTATCTTGTTATTGGCTTATGAACATATTTGAGTTTTCATTTGCTATGTTAAAATTTTTTTTTAGAACATTATGAGTTATGTTTGAGGAAGTGTTATTGCTTACCATTTGAAATATTTTCTTAATACTATCGTCTTTCGCCGATCTAAGTAAGTCATGTGAAGTGCTTGCCCGTGGCCAGCAATGGTCTTCGAGTCTCGACCATGCAACGACTTCAAAAATGAAATGGATAAAACTAGAGCTTCACATGTGTTTCATGAGTTAATAATGTATTAAAACAGTGTATTGTAGCATTAGAAGTCATTTACTAATGTTTGGGAGTGTTTGCAAATCAAACATCCAAGAACGTCTATGGCGTTAAGAAAATGTGCTTTGGAGTGTGCTAGTGTGTCCTTGACTTTAGTGCAGGTTTTTAGGTAGTGTTTGGTGTCTAAAACCAGTGAGGATGACCCTAGTATCTAGAGGAGTGTACCAAGGTTCAAGAAGTTTGAGTATGACTCCTCGAGGACCACCCTAAGGGCCCCCAAGGAGGACCCAAACATTGTACAAAGGAGCTGCCCAAGGCAGCGTGCTGTTGCAGATTTTGAGCCCACCACGTGACGTGTGTGTAGCACGAGGCTCACTGCCTCAGAGTGTTGAAAAATAAAGAATCAGCAGCTCCCTCTGCAATGCGCAGCCAAGTCCCCGATTTGGCCGCGTCGTTTTTAAGTAAAATTTGAATTTGAAAAAGGTTCCAAATGGCGTAGGGGTATTTTGGGAACTTTGAGAGATCATTTGTGGACTGACTTAGGTAATTGTAACCTCATTTAACCCACCATTTCAAACCATAAAATCAAATAAAATTTCTCCAAAAACCTCAATTTTCAACAATCTTCAAGCTCCAAGGAAAAGGACCAAATTCTTCACGTTTTCTTCACCAAATTTCTTGGGTTTCTTCATATATGGTGTGGTAGTCATCCTTGAACCTTTTTTCATTCAAGGAGCCATTTAAAAGAGATTACAAAATATATTTGAACTTCAAACTTCTTTATTCCTTGACTCTAAGAATGAGTCTTTCTAAGAAAATTTTTTAATGATTAAAATGAGTTGTTGTTAGGTTTAAATGATGATTTTATTTAAAAACCCCAATGATATAATGTCTTTTCTTTTTACAAACTATTAGGTTATGAAATGGGTTTAATTAGCAT
This sequence comes from Solanum lycopersicum, assembly GCF_036512215.1. NCBI lineage: Eukaryota > Viridiplantae > Streptophyta > Magnoliopsida > Solanales > Solanaceae > Solanum > Solanum lycopersicum. Next base: position 28,645,772 of record NC_090803.1, on the reverse strand, counting down.
GATTAGATAATGTTAAAGTTATTGTTTCTTGGTTGTTTTATTGAGTTTTTACTACTTCCCTAAGGGATATTTTATGATGGATTATTGGATAAAATGTGAATAGTGATAAAGGCTTGGATGAAGGGTAAGTTGTTTTATAATGGTTAATTTATGTTGAAGTAACTCTTGAGTAGTGTGGTCCACTTTTTGTGGCAGTGTTTACTTGAAGTATATTTAGTTATATGTGTATTATGAAAATGGCCTTGGAGGCATGATATGTAATGTGAAGTGATGATTTTTATATGTACATGTACGATATGTTATAGAAGGTTCAAATGAGTACCTTTAAGGGTTTATGTCTAAATTAAATATATATTTGAAATTTGAATTATAATAATGTGTAAATAGTGATAAATGTGGGTATGACCATGAATAGAAATCAATGTTATTAAGAATGGTCATTATGTAAAATGTGGGGTAAAATATACTCACACACACACACACTTAAAAGTATGAATGAAGTCAATAAATGAAAATGGGGGATTGTTGGGTAGACACTCTTTTGGAGTAGAGACAAAGTGTCTAGACCATCCCTACTATTCCTAAGTATGAAAAAGGGGGATTTCAGGGTGAACACTCTTCGTGAGTTGACATGAAGTGTTTAGACACAACCTCACTATTCGCGACGAACTTTCCAAAGATAGCTTGGAGGTTGGATACCTTTCGTGAGTTGAGAATGGGTGTTCAATAGTTATCTCTTAACCTATAGTCAATGAATGTTTAAGACTCTGTGAATCAGTTATGCTTAGCACTAAGAGGATTTGAAGAGGGGTGGGCACACTTCGTGAGTAGAGATTTTTTACCTAATGTACCTCTTGATATAAGTGCTCCTCATTAGTAGAGAATGAGTTACTTAGTAGCAATCTCCTTATCCCTTAACTATGTGCCCGCGTAGGTGTATCTATTGGATAATCCATGTAAAGGGTAAAGAATTACCCTTCTTTCGGCAAGTAGGTATCCCCCCATCCAGAAAGAATAGTAGCAGGATTTCATGTCAAGATCTCATGGTCTATGTCGGTTAAAGCTATCCCCCACAAATGTATGCAAATGAACTAAGTCTTCTTATGGGCGTACTACTTAGGGTAGTTGGTGGAATGAGACACCACTTTTCCATTGCACAAAAACATTTGAAGGGAGTCTTGGCGTGTCCTTATATGAAATGTATGAATGGGTCATGATATGTTAAAAATGAAACTAAAGTGACTTTAAGTTTTAATGCCAGGGAAGCATGTTGGTGTTATGACTTGTATGATGAAAGCCTAATATGTGATGAATGTGATGTTCCTATTCTAAGGTCATTCCTAAGGAACACTAAGTGGAAGTTGTTGTATGGGATGCTACTTTCACATTGCACCAAGTGTAAATTAGGGGTTTACTTGGAGGATGGTTGTTATATGAGGTTCCTAAGTATACTTATGCTTCTACAGTGTCTTGATATTGAGTGGTGACTTGTGTAAATATAAAGAAGTACGCTTATCCATAGTAATATTTAGGTTCTCCTAAGTCGGTATTGAGGAGATTGTATGGGTGATCTCCTTATGTCTTAGTTAGAGGAGCCTTAGGATCATTTAGGATAGGAGTAGTTCATGTGTGATTTTTGGGTTTACTGTATGTGTGACCCTATTTCAAGAAAAATGAGTTTTACCCTCTGTTCTAAATGATGATACTATATGATGTTCTCTAACCTAATTCATGAAGGTCTTTATCAAAATAGCATGACTTGTATATTTCAACTAAATTGTACCTTTCTGGATCATTTTGCATAATGCCATACTTAGTACAATATTTGTACTAACCCCATACTTTTCTATACTCTACAAGTATAGGTTGGACGAAAGTTGAAGGGTAGACTCAACACTAAGTATGTCCTCATATATTCGAGGGCAAAGTCTCTATTTCTTTAGTTCTTCTTTAAGACATGTATAAGACTTATTATGTATTACTCTTTAAATGTAAATGGTCATGTCCCTAATATATTTATATCATGTGTTAAAGATTGTCTTTTGATGACGAGTCTTATTCATTAGTTTTATAAAAGAGGTTTCTTATTATTATATTCTTGTAAGAAGTTTTAATTCCGCACTATTTTTCATATCTTATGTAATCAATGATAGCTAAGAGGCTTGTGCAAGACCTCCGAGAGATTGAGTACACCTTGTAACGACTTAAGGGTTGTCCTAACTTTTAAGGTGTACTTACGGGTCATTCAATCCATGCTGACGGTGTAGGCTCGCGACTGGACAAATTTGGTATAGAGCATAGAGTTCAAGAGTCCTAGGGAGTCTACGAAGCCGTATCCGTACAGTCCTAGTTATTTGTGTGAAGAGCGCCACATGTATAATTAGGAGGCTGGAATATTTGGGAAATTCTTCACTTCTTTCATACTCACTTTATGCGTTAGAGTAAACAACTTTTCTCTAACTCGTGCTTACTCATAGTTGATTGTGATTTATGCTTTGTTTCTGGACACCTGCTGGAGAATTTTTTATCGTCGTGAGCTAAAAGAAGCAAATAGAATAATGTTGACATGAGGAGTAGATAGATCTTGTTTGTTTTCAAGTTGACTCGTATGCTAAGTAAGGAAAGTAAGAAAGCTACAATAATAGAAAACATGGACACAACTAGGATGATGATCCATGTGAAACAATTTGAAGAAAATTAACTAAAGGATAGAGAAGAGTTCAAGAATAAGAGGACTAAGATATAAGGAACAAGTCCGGGAAACAAAGAAATAATGTTTAGTGGTCTTCTTTGTAATAGAAGCAAAAAAGACATGCTTAATCTTTTGCTAGTGCACCTGCACCAAGGAACCAATATGTGTTCAATACATAGAATCTCGGAACATTATATCTAGACATGTGTATTCACAAGTTGACACAGAACAAGGGGTAACTAGACTCCTGCATATTCCAAGTGTGGTGGACACACTCAGAGGTGTGTCGTGACGGTTCACTACTTGCTTTAACTATTGCACAACGGTCGTTTTACTATAAAATGTTCTAAGCATGGGCATAGAAATGATAAAAAGGTTAATAGATCCCAGTCTTATTCACTTTCTTCACCAAATAAAGTTACATATGGATAAACTACATCAGGAAAAAATAGAGAAGGAACCTGCCTTTATGCTGTCGATGATCGCCGAGAGCAAGAGGGTTCGTTGGTATATTTTCACTGGACTGATCCAAGTCTTCAGTTTTGATGTTTTTCAACAGTAACATCTTGATCCCTTCAGTATTTTTATACATCTTGTTAATGCTATTCTAGTAGAGAGAGTCTATCGTGATTGAACCATTAACCGTAAATCATAAGTGTACCATTGATGACTTAGTTTAGTTATACATGGTAGAGTTTGATGTCATTTTAGGTATGGACTGTTTTCATGCCTATTATGCATCAACGAATTTCAACACTAGAGTAGTCAAGTTCAGATATTCCACTAAACCAGTTATAGAGTAGAAAATTAGTTAAGAAGTGCCTACGAGTCATTTTATTTTGTACCTTAAGGCATGGAAGTTAGTTTCTAAGTGGTGTTTGTATTACACAGTCCGAGATAATTACTCAACTGTTGAGATACCTCCCATCCAGTCAATTTAAGTAGAAAAAGTTTCCAATAGTCTTTTCTGGTGTTCATCCCGAAGTCACTCCTGATATATAATATATATATATATATGTATAAATATTCTCCCATATACTCGTCCTATATCTATTATGCCTTACATAATGGCTCCAATAGAGTTCGAAGAGTTGAAAGAAGAGTTAAAGGATCTATTAGACAAGGGTTTTATTCAACCAACTGTCACACCTTGGGGCTCTCGAGTCTTTTTTTGTAAAACGGAAAATGGTTCCCTTTGGGTGAGTATAGACTACCAATAATTGAGCAAGGTCACCATAAAAAGAATAAGTCTCCTCTCAAGGGATTGATGATACTTTTTACAAGCTTTAGGGTGCTTCTTGTTTCTAAAAAATTGACCTCATATCAAGCTACCATCAGTAGAAAGTTATGGAACGTGATATTCCAAAGAAATCTTATAGAACCAGATATTGACATTATGATTTTTCGCTCATGTCCATTTCTATAAAACTGAGTTTAGCGACGAACTTCGTTTCTAGTCTGGTGCAATTTTGGTCGTTATTAACAAAACTCAGTCGCTAATTCACCGTAAAAGGGTTTAGTAATAGAATTTGTTGTTTTAAAAAAAATTCCGCTAAATCCATTTTTTTAGTAGTGTCCTTTTAGTTGACCAATGCTCGTGTAATATTCATGGACCAGATGAATAGAGTCTTCAAACGTTCTTTAGATATGTTCATTATCGTATTCATCAATGACATACTTATCTATTCGAGGAAAGAAAAGCATGATGCTAGTCACTTTAGGATAGTCCCTCACGCTTTGAAAGACAAAGGAGTTATATGTCAATTTATATAAGTGTGTGATTTTTCTTTATTCACTTACATTCTTTGATTGCATAGTTTTCATTGATGATATTAGATTCAATACCAAGAAGATTTAGGCAGTGCATAATTGACCTAAACCCGCAACTCCAATGGATATTAGGAGTTTCTTGGGTTTGGATGGCTACGACAGAACAGTAGTAGAAGGTTTCTTTTCCATCATGTCTCCTTTGATGAAGATGACTGATAACACAACCAAATTTAATTGGTCTGAAGCTTGTCAGAAAAGTTTCGGGAATTGAGGAAAAGGTTTGTTGTTGTCCCATCTTTAACTTTATAGGAGGGTTCTCAAGTTTTTGTGATGTATTGTGAAGCATCCAGAGTTTGTTTGGGTTATGTGTTAATACATAATTACAAAGTTATAGCTTATGCCTCCAGGCAGTTCAAAGATTATGAGAAAATACCCAGCCAATAACTTGTAGTGACCTGCTGTAGTATTCATTTTGAAATGTGGCGTTGTCATCGTTATGGTGTTTATGCGGATGTGTTTAACAATCACTAGTCTTTAGTTTAATTTAGTTAGAAAGAGTTTAATCTTAATTAGAGAGAGATATTATAGTTACTTATGGAATATGACATGAGTATTCTTTATCATCCAAGTAAGAATAATGTGGTTGTTGATGCCTTGAGTAGATAATCTATGAATAGTATTACTCATTTTAGGAAGATAGGAAAGAGTTAGCAAAAGAGGTGCATAGACTTGCACGATTAGGAGTCCGATTTATGTATTCCATAGAATGAAGAGTAGTGGTGATGGGTGGCGTTGAATCACCATTAATGTCATAGGTAAAAGAGAAGTAAGACCAAGATCCTTCATATCTTTAATTAAGGGAAAGTGTTCATAAGTAAAAAGTGACTACTTTTGAACAAGCGGGAGATGTTGGTTTTGAGGTATCAAGGTATATTGTGTGATTGATTTCAAAGGTAATTGGGTTGATCACCTATCTCACATGGATTTTCTTACAACAATAGTTACCAGTCAAGCATTCAAATGGTGCCTTATGAATCTCCTTATGGGAGAAGATACATATCTCCTTTTTGATGATTTGAAGTTGATGAAGCAGGGTTGATGGGACCAGAGTAACCTCCTAAAGCAATGTATAAAATGAAAGTAATTCAATTAAGATTGTAAACAACACAAAGTCGTCAGAAATCCTACATTCATGTTAGGAGAATGTACATAGAGTTTTAGGTAGATGATTGATTTACATGAATATTCATCAATGAAGGGTGTTATGAGATTTAGTAAGAAGGCGACGACCAGTCCCAGTCTGTTGGTCCTTACAGAATATCCAAGTGGATTTGTGATGTATCTAGTAAGTTAGAGCTAATAGAAGAGCTATAAAAAGTAAATCCATTGTCTCACATCTCAATGTTGAAGTAGTGAATGAGATATACTTAACTTGTCATACCAACTGGAGATATTGTTATCAACGATAACTTTTCTTATGAAGAGTTTCACGTTTAGAACTAGATCGCCATGTTTTCTAGTTGAGAACAAAAGAAGTAGCATCAAGTCAAAGTTCGCTGGAAAAAAAGTTTGGAGAAAAGCGACATGAGAAGCTTAAGAGGATTGGAAGAAGAGATACCTCATCTCCTCAGATGCAGAGAAGTTTCAAATTAAAAGTACAAATCCTTTTTTTGGCATTGATATTAAGTTTGGATGGGTAAATCGCATTGTGCTTGTTATGTATTTAATTTTTATGTTTGATGTGGCGTATTTAGCCTAGTAAGAGTATTCTCATTCAAGGAAAAATGTTCTCAAAGAGGAGATGTTGTAACATCTCGCAAATAGAAAGAACTAGAAAAGTGCAAAAAATATGAAAATACTTATTTTTAGAAAGAATAAGAAAATTTGGAAATTTTCAGTAATTAAAAAAGTGAGTTTTTGGTTAATTTGAAACGAACATAACTCCTAACTCAGGATGAGTTAGGTTTAGTTCCAAATATAGTTGAAAATCCCTTAGAATAATCTTTCCAATGTCGTGTTTGCGCAATTCAATGTCATAGAGTGAGTTATGCCTTCAAGATGTTTTCTAGTTAAATTAAGGAAAACCCAAATTCAAATTATGGAACGGCATACATTTACTATTTTTTTAAGTGATTTTTGAAATAAATAAGATTTTGTTCATTTCAGAAAATGAACTTATACTAGTTAATGGAGAATATAGAAAAGAAGAGTTAAAAGGAGAGGAATCAGGAAATTGCAAAGGGCGCTAAAGCTTTCTTATTAAAATTCGTCAGGGGTAATACCTACAAGGTATGTGAAGTCACATAGTATTGATCTAATTCGCCCAGACGCAAATCACGATTCAATTTAGCGAAATAATGTTTATTTAGAAAAGAAATCCTTGAGTTCTTGATATAATTTATTTGACCTCATGTGTGTTGTTAAGTTGAAGTTTCTTGAGGTTTCATTCAAGTTTCTAGGGGTAATTTTGGTTCAAAACTATTGTATATCGAGGGTACAAATTATGTTAAATTTTTATGGAAAGAACAATGGATGTTTAGAGGGTTAGGAGATGAAAAAAATAAGGAGAAAAGTTTGATTCGCCTGGAAAAAAGGTGGGGTATCGCGCCAGTAGCTGCGACCACGAAAATCCCTGTCAGTAAGGCTTTGGGGAAATGCTAGAGCGCCCAAACCAGAACTTTAAAGTTTGAGGGCTGGCGCCCATGATACGGTCAAACTTACTTCTCAAATAAGAAGTAAAGCAGTCGTATCAAGTAAAGAACCCAACTGATGTGGTTGGGGTCGTTCGTACGAGGAAAATAGTTCAAACTTAACTTCAATCTATTATTACTATTATTTAGTCAATTATTTCCTTAGAAAACAAAAGATAATAAAAGGGGGTGTATTTCTAAATAAATAAAGGTAACTAACTGAATTAATGTAACCAACTAGCAGAGTCAATCTTGGAGTTGAATCAATTAATAAAAGTTGCTAGGGTTTAAGAGTTCTCCACAGGTTCCTCACTTGATAATTCTAACTGTAACAATTCTTTCCTAGTACTTTGCATGCCAAAATAATTAATTATGTATTTTGCATCCTTGGTCCGGAATGTAGAAAATTTCACTCCGCACCTTGGTCCGGCTACGTGTGTTGCTATACTAACCCTTACCTTTACCTTATATTAAGCACTGTATTCGATATTTGACTAAGTTGTTACCTCGTACCAATCAAGACTAGCCTATTAGATAGTATATACTAAATCTATGTTGATAATTCTTTTCCTATTATCTACCTCCTTGGTCCGTCAAGTATCATTAAGGCGTGTTCTAACGTTGGTCATCCATTCAAAAGACTTCTAAGCGAAAAAATTATAAATACAAGCATGACACTATTTTAGAATTGTTATTTTAGTTAGATTTCACCTCATTATTCGCCAATGGTTCCCACAACCCTAGTTATAGAGTTTAGTTACCCATAGTCATAATCACAATATTCATATATGTAATATAAGAATTTATGTACTCACTTCAATGAGAAAGAATAAAATCCTGAAGTTCACTTGATTAATCAACAAATGCACCAACAATCAATTCCCGAAAAAGTGGATCAATTACGGAAATTGATCAAAGACTAAAGATTCTCTAAATTTATAATAATCACAAAGTCTACTAACAATGAGTCTAACATAAGAGAATCTAACCCCAAAAATGACTTTCTTCGAACTATTTATAAAAAACAAAAACCTAATAAAACAAGGACTCTAATTGCTGAAATCTATCAAAATGCGGGTGGGTCGATGGTCCTCGTGATATGCTCCCATGGTCACGACGGGCCGTCGTGGTCTCCTTCATTCTATACTTTACAAATCCTTCTACTTCTTTCTTCATTACCCTCAACGAACCTGTATGATGGACCGTTTCAAGCACGACGGTCCATCGAGGGTCTCCTTTCCATAACACTTGAACTTCTTGGAATTGGGGTACTGGGACTACTTTTCTGATCATCATGACGAACTAGTAGGACGGACCGTCGTGGCTATGACGGTCCTTCATGAAGTACGTCATCCCACACTTAGGTCAGACTTCCACATCTTCCTTCAGTAGCTTCACTACGATGCCACCTACGGACCGTCACAAGCTCGACGGACCTTCACAAGCTCCGTAGGTGGAAACGTTTCTTCATTTCTTGCTTAAAAACTTCCGCGTTCATCTTTAGACCGATTTCCTACAAATAAAGGGAAACTTACATAAAAATCAATACAAAAAGGCATTTGAACACACTAAACTTAAGGAAAAAGAATTAAAAATACCGCGAAACAACAGTATATCAACAGCATCAACTTAAATTCATTGTTTGTCCTGAAGTGACGCACTATGTCTCACTATAAAATCTTTGTACAATAGTATCCAAGTTTTAACTTTCGCAATCATTTGGCTATCAATCCAGATCAATCTCATCATGTTTATGCATGGTAGAAATATTAGTCTTGAATTATGTGGAATCAGACCATGACACAGACTCACCACGCACGGACACCTACCCTCTTCAATTTCCTAACGAGGTGCTAATATCTCCGGTATTGAAACTAGTGTCCTCACTTAAAAACAATATCCTTATTTTTCACACAATAATTTCAGATTGACTATACGGATTACTTTTCAACACTCAGTCTCAGAACAAATTTATAAGTCATTCATACATATTTCCATAAGCTTGCCCTTATTTTCAATGTTTTAAGTTTGCTATACAACTCTTATGATGACGATATGACTTTCTTAGCTTGTAACATACGCTCAGGGTAATGTAGGGTATATTTTGGTATACTTTTAGTGAATTTTTTACATCCTTGACATATCGGCTCAACATACAACTTTTTATCATTTTATTTCGCCCAATTTCTCATATTCTTTCATCTTGATATTTTCTCTTGTTTCATTATTTGTGTAAGTGACTGTCTTCTTTTCTTGCTTGTATTTAATGTATTTATTTTTTATTTTTTCTGTTTCACTTTTCTTTAAACTTGTTCTTATGTCACTTTACTTTTGTTCTTTCTCTCTCTTTGTTTTTTCAACCCCACTTTCAAGAGCATTCCTCGTAATAGCAACCCTCAATTCATGGCTTTGCCATGAGTCAAAGTACACAACCAACAGGCTATGAAAATGTTGTTTACTGCATTAGCGACCCTCAACTTATGCTTTTGGCATAAGCTGAGGTGGACATGTCCAAAAAGGGACCAGGGCCAACACATTATTCCCTGAAAAGATCAGTTGGGGTGAAAAAGAAATGTCTATTTTAAGCTCAAATCATTTGGATCAAAGATGGATTAATTTCATTCACTTTTTTTAATTTGGGCTAAAAATTTCCTATATTGAACAAGGGTCTGTGATCCTTTCATAATTATCTATTACAACTTACTTTTAGTAGGACTAACTACGCAAGTTCTAGCTCAGTACAAATAGTGGACTGTTCAAATCTTCCTTACACTTGAAATCTCATTACTCTTCCAGATTATAAGACACCTAGTTTGAATTTTAGACTTAGGGTCATGCAGTGGTGTATCTTTATGTCGTGCTTAGAGCCACACATTTATCAATTACTATGCCTAGTCATGCATCATTTAAATTTTATCTGGATATCATTTTAGCCATCATGATTCATATTTAAACTGTGTACATAAGATATAGACATGCTGGTTCAACAATAAAAATAATCAGTCTCTTGGGGAAAAAGAACACAGGCAAGAAAACCCCAAAAGAAGATAGTGAATTGGGATACTCAGACTTCAACCTATCACTCACTCTCCATTGACCCCACCTCCAACAAAAAGACATGCAATTTTACCCAATGCATAAAAAAATTGAAATACGAGAGTGGTGGGTGAAGCAAACCTAGGGCGCAAAGCGTCGACGATCAGCAAGCTGGTTAGTCCGGTTCCCCGGAACCCACTACCTCTGTAGTCTGGACACCCTCAGTAGTGTCCTCATCATCAACAACACTATCAGCAATTCCTTTTTCTATCGCACATCTCTAGAGCTGGATGCCACAGCAGGTGACTCTACCGCCCAGATCTGACGCGCCTACTAATAAGCAAGCGAGGCTCTCCTCGCAGCCTCCATCTCACGATGCTCCTTCTTCCGTTCACTAGCCTCATCATTCTATCGACCCTTGCGCCTCTTAGCATCCTCTTGAGGTTGATGTTGTTGAATCTCAGAAGTGGCAAATACGACCGCCATCACTATGTCCTCAACAGGCTCTACAGAAGGGGCCTCAAACTTAGGCACCCTAGCCTCTAGGATCATATTAATGTCTGCTCGAAGACTCTCGACTGCAGCCTGAAGGGTCGACACGTCCACCGGAGGGGATGGTCGGGCTAGCACCCGAGTCTGAAAAGTGTCCAAGAGCTGATGAACCTTACCGATCTTCTGCTCTGTTTGCTGGACCATTTTACGCTCCAAGCGCTCTTCTGCATCAGCAATAGACCTCCTTATCCAAGGCTGGATGTGATGCATAAATGTGTAGCCATATGTGCCTCTAGTTTTTGGACCCTAGAATGCGGGACTAGAGCAGGGAAAGGGGCTGAGTGAGAGGAGCTCAGGGAAGTGCTATTACCCGGGATGGACTCGACCGGGGTAGTGTCAATGATTTCAGAAGCAGCCTGCATAGCCGTGCTAGCATGTTATACCGTATGAGCAAGATTTTTACCAAGTAGAGCCATCTCTTGACGGGGCCCTTAGCGTGGAGCCAACTTATTGTCCTCATGCCTGATGAGGCCGATATCAACAGTGCCCAGTGGAGTCTTGAGCTGATCAATGTGCCAGATGGGTACACCTGCGTACCTGCATACAGAAAATATCATGCATGGAAAAGGGTAAGTAGTTGTGACCTTGAAAGCCCTCTCTTGCATAAATGCATGTAGAAGCCAAGAGAAGTCCACCTCAAACCCGGCTATCATCACCGCCATCAGAACTACACGATCCCATGTGACTATATTATTAGCATCCATGGGGGAAAGGCAGTCGCAGAAAATCAACCATAAGAACATAGCCGTAAAGGTAAAGTTATCCTTTTTGATGACTCCCTTCGGCTTCGTTACCTAGTCGGCACCATCTCTATCAACAAACAAATGCAGGGCTATCCACCTGTTGGTTGTTTCTCTCAGTGATGTCTCACACAATAATTGACCATCTTTTACAGTTTGCCATTGGTAGTTGAACTCGGCGGTTAGAGGGGTCCGATTGGTATCAACATTCTCGTCGTATAGATACCGGCAGATGGAAGGCAGGGAGATATCAACCTTAATTCCATGTACTCGGACATGCTCAAGTGTGGCCTATTTGGACGGGAAAGCTCGTCTATCTATCATTGATCTGAGCGTAGCCACGTAAGAGGCGTAGAACTCTCGGACAAAATCCTCACTATAATGACCCAAAGAACGCACAGTCCACTCCAGTTGGTGTCTGGTAAAGATATTGTGTATCTCCGGCATGGTGGAGAGACTACCCATACGGACCCTCCTCTCCAGTGTAAGGGTCCGTGTCATGACTCCTTTATTATTCAGAAACTTGGCGTATGAATAAACTTTATATTGCCCGTAGACACACCACCGGTTGGGTTGGTCGGCAACTGGGGTGAAAGCACGAGTCGGTGAGCCTGGAGTGGAATTAGAACTGTCATACTCATCAGACGAGGCAGAATGTGCAGCTGTGGCGGGTGCAGGGACTTCTGCGGACCCGGAGGCTTCCTTCGACCACGAAACTCCTAAATAGCTAGACATTCCTTCTTCATGTGTAGCTGACCTAGAAGGTGTGCCACTCAGTGTGTGCTCCTCATCAGACTGGGAGGAAGTGACTACGTCGAACATCACCTTTTTTGATGTAGCTCTGGTAGCAGTTGCATCTCGTGAAGGAGTGGCAGTGCCTGGGGGAACGTACTTAGGATCATGCTCATCATTAGAGCGTATGACTAGGCGGGCAGACTGAGCGACAGACTTTGATCGCCCATGTGCGTAAACTCTATCATGTTTTGGTTCCATTAGATATATTACCTATAAAGAATCAATATTATTACGAGAAGGAGCAAACAAGACGAGCAAAAATGACACAAAATAAATATAAGAGCTAAGTAATGACTTTTCTACAGTAATAGTGAAATACGACGGACCAGGTGATGGCTCGTCGTTAGTACTACGGAGCATCATGGGGTTTGTATTGTCTCACTTCAAATATATTGATGTTGAGACCTTTGAAGGAAAGTCACTAACACGTATGACGGCTAAGCAGGATGGACCGCCGTGACAATTAAGGTCCGTCGTCGATATACGTCGTGTTGTACTTAGAAAAAAGTATGGAGACCCTAGTTTTGAAAATAATTGAAAGACGTATCTGGAACGATGGACTCATGCGACGTTCCATCGCGTGCCTGACGGTCCGTCGATGTGTCCGTCAATGACTGTTGCAGTGTGATTTTCTGCAGAATTTCCTGGTGATGTGCCTGCAAATTTAAAACCCATTAGTAGAAAATGATACCATTACTAGAAAAAAACTATAAGTATTCGGTTGCCGCACAACAAGTGCCTGATTTAACATCGCGCCACAACTGAAGACACTTGATTACTCAGACTTCATCAAGATTGTATGCCTCGATTACTTCATTTTTTGATTCAGCATGCCCGAAATAGATTTTTATGCATTGTCCATTCACCTTGAACCGCACACCCTCCTTAGTTTCCAACTCAACTCAATGAGGGAATAGTTGGGTAACAAAGTAAGGATCAGACCATTTGGACTTGAGCTTTCCGAGAAATAAGCGCAACCTAGAATTGAATAAAAGCACCAAATCCTTAACCATAAAATCTCGTTTTCAATCTTTAGGTCATGGTACTTCTTCATATTTTCTTTGTAGACGGCTGAGATTTCATAAGCTTTTAGGATAAATTCATCGAGCTCATTCAACATAGTTAACGATTGTTCTATAGCTTCATTCCAATCCATTTTCAACTTCTTCATAGCCCACATGGATTTATGCTCTAATTCTATCGGAAAATGACAAGATTTTCCATATACAAGTTGGTATGGGGACATACCTACGGGAGTCTTATACGCTGTCTGGTAGGCAAAAAGAGCATCATCAAGCCTCCTTTACCAATCCGTTCTACTAGCGTTCACTGTTTTTTGACAATATCTGTTTGATCTCCCTATTTGAAACTCTAACTTGCCCACTAGTTTGAGGATGGTAAGGAGTGGCCACGTTATGGTGAACCCTATATTTATCCAATAATCCCTTCAACAATTTGTTGCAAAAGAAGGAGCCGTCATCACTAATAATAGCCCTTGGGGTGCCAAAACGAGAGAATATATTCTTTTTTAAGAACGCAGTGACGCTCTTTCATTCATTGTTTGCGAGGGAGATAGCTTCCACCCATAAATACAATACCCCAAATATCAAATAACTCAATCACAAGAATGAGTCTTAGAGGGAACTCTTGCTTTCTTGAAATGCTGCCATCTCCTTGGTATCTTTCACAGGCTTTAGCAAACTCATGAGTATCTAGATAAAGAGTTGTCCAATAGTAACCACATTGTAATATCTTATGAGTGGTTCGGATACCACTCTGATGTCCACCAATTGGTGAGGAATGGCATGCCTCTAAAACACTCAACATCTCACATTCTGGCACACAACACCGAATAACGCCGTCGGCACAGATCCTATATAAAAATGTTTCATCCCAAAAGAACTTCTTCACATTGTACATGAACTGTTTTTTAATGAAAGGACAAGCCCGATGGAATAATATCACTAGTTAGATAATTCGCAAAATCTGCGAACCATGGAATCAAGTCTTGTGAGGCAGCCAATACATGCTCATCGGGGAAAGTATCATCAATATCAATATTATCCCCTAACTCTCTCATAGCTTCATCTTCTGGTCGGGACAAGTGATCGGCAACTTGGTTTTCGGTCTCTTTTCTATCCCTTACTTCAAAGTAAAATTCTTGTAGTAGTAATACCCAACGAATCAACCTCGGTTTCACATCCTTCTTTTCCATCAAATATCTCAATGTTAAATGGTCAGTATGCACTATAACTCTAGAACCTAGCAAATAGGAGCGAAATTTTTCAAAAGCAATGACTATTGCAAGGATTTCATTCTCAATCATTGTGTAGTTCTTTTGAGCTTTATTTAGGGCTTTACTAGCATAGTAAATGGGGTGAAGGATTCTGTTCTTTCTTTGTACCAATACTACACCAAGAGAAACCCACTAGCATCGCACATCACGTCAAATGGACTATTCCAATTCGGAGAAATAATAATAGGTGAAGATACCAATTTTTCTTTTAGATCGCCGAATGATTTAAGTCATGATTCATCAAAATAAAATTTACAATATTTATCCAGCAGTTTGCACAACGGCTGTGCAATTTTTGAAAAATCTTTGATGAATCTCCGGTAAAAACTTGCATGCCCAAGAAAGATTTTCACACCTTTACAGAGATAGGTGGGGGGAAGTCTCTCTATACCTTGACTTTAGCTCGATCAACCTCTATGACCTTTTTTGAAATGCGATGACCCAAAACAATACCTACTTTCACCATGAAGTGGCATTTTTCCCAATTTAGTACTAAATTGCAGTCTTCACATCTCTTAAGGATCTCAGATATATTTTTCAAACGACGCTCGAATGAATCACCAACCACAAAAAAACCATCCATAAAAACTTCTATAGTATCTTCCACCATGTCGGAGAATATTGACATCATACATCTCTGAGATGAGGCGGGTGCATTGCACAACCCAAATGACATTCTCTTGAACGCAAAGGTCCCTTATGGACAAGTAAAAAGTGGTTTTCTCTAGATCTTATTGTGCAATAGAAATCTGATTATAGCCTGAATATCCGTCAAGAAAATAGTAGTACCCTTTTTCGGCAAGTGTATCCGACATCTGATCCAAGAAGGTCATAGGAAAATGGTCTTTTTCAGTCCATGCATTTAATTAGCGGTAGTCCATAGACACCCTTCATACAGTAACCGGTCTCATTAGAACAAATTCATTTTTCACATTGGGGACCACAGTCATTCCCCCTCTCTTAGGTACACAATGAAAAGGGCATACCCAACTACTATCGAGGGATCCGATAGATTACTTCGGCATCCAACCACTTAATGAATTCCTCCTTCACGACCTCTTGCATAGGTGGATTTAAGCGTCTCTGGTGCTCAATATTTGGCTAATGATAAGTACTGAGTTGGATTTTTTGAGAACAACTTCCAGGAGGGATCCCAATCATGTCAGCAATAGTCCACCCAATAGCTCTTTTGAACCTTTTAAGCACTTTCACCAAACACTCAACTTGTTGTTCATGCACATCTCTTGCAATGATTACTGGCAAAGTGGCATCATTTACTAAGAATTCATAACTGAGATGAGGTGGGAGATCTTTTAGTTCTAACTTTGGAGCTTCTTCTATAGATGGTTTTGCAGGTGGAGACTCCCGATTCTTCATGCCTAACTCATATTTCTTCGTTTTAAATCAAACATGACCTCGATAAAGAGCTGCGACTAATGACTCATACTATTCACTAAAATATTTATCAAAATTCAATATCACTACCGCTAATGGTTCTACACCTAGATGTTCTTCTATTTGTGTTTCAGATGACTTACCAACTTTGTAGGATATAGAAGATACCGATTGGAGCTCACCACTCTGCCTCATGGACCTACAAATGTTGAAGGTCACTTCCTCAATGTTCAACTGAAATTTCATCTACCTCTTTTCCATATCCACTAAGGCTCTTTCCGTAGCAAGAAATGGTCTCTCAAGAATAATGGGCACTTCAAAATCAACTTCACAATCAAGAATAACAAAATCTACAGGAAATATGAATGCCTCCACTTTTACTAGAACATCGTGGAGTATCCCTATAGGCCTTTTTACTATTCAATTGGCCATTAGTAGCCGCATCGCAGTAGGCTTTGGATCACCCAAACCAAACTTCTTGTAAATTGAGAGGGGCATCAGATTTATGCTTGCCCCAAGATCATATAATGCTTTTGAAAAATGTAATAACCTGATTGTACAAAGAATAGTGAACGCAGCCGGATCTTCTTTCTTTTGTACATGACATCTTGTAGCAATAACACTATAATGTTGCATTCTATCATCATCCTCAAAAGTGACCGATCTTTTCTTTGTAACCATATCTTTGATAAACTTGGCATAACCGGGCATTTGTTCTAAAGCTTCTAACAAAGGGACATTGATAGAAAGGTGCTTCAACGGTGTTATAAAATGCTGAAATTTACCATCCTCAATCTTTTTCACTAATCTTTGAGGAAATGGGGGTGGTGGTCTTGGCATGGGAGTTACCTTTTTATGCACTTCAACATCTTTACAAGTGTTGTCTTCTACTTCACCATTAACCTTTACCACTTTATCATTATCTTTTATCACATTTTCCTCATTAGACGGCATAGGTGGATCAATAGTTTGCTTACCACCGCGATTAGTGATTGCCAAACAATGTCCATTATTTTGTATATTTTGGACAGTGTTGCTAGGAAGAGTGCCCGATTGCTGTGTGTTCACATTTGCATATAATTGGGCCAACTGTAACTCAAGCTGCTTAATCAATATTGCTGGTTTATCAACTTTCTTCCCTATACCCGCTAAATCACTCCTCAACTCTTTAGTGTGCTCATCAGTAGCATTGAACCTCATCATCATTTTGTGCAACATATTCTCAACTCGCGCAATACTACCTCCACCATCCCTCAGAGTAACTTAACAATTTTGAGGAGGAACATAGGGCCCATTCCTATAATTTCTATTACCATAGTTACCCCTGTTGAAGTGTTGTCGCGGTTGTAATTTACTTCACGAACAAAATGACCTTCACGATTATAATTACCATAGACCCGACCTTGGTTCCCTTGACCTTGGCGCCAATTCTCTTGATAAGATCCTTGGGCACTTTGTTGAAAACCCCATTTCTACTCATTTACCGCATAAGAATCCTCCTCATAATAGCATTCATCATTTGGTGGTGGTGGTTTAGACAAGTAGTTAACTGCATTTAACTTTTTTGCACCCCTAGTGACACGTTTTAATACAAACCCAAGTTCAGTTCTCATCTGAGTCATCTCTTCACGATTCTCATCTGTTGCTGGGTTATGAGTGGATTGCACTCCGAAGGTAATTCTCCAGTGTCTGACTTCCTAGTATTCCAAGCTTTATTGTTTCAGGAGATTTTTTCTAACTTTTCGGCAATCTTAGCATAAGGAGACTCCCCATAAGAACCCCCCGCTATAGTATCCAACACCTCTTTATTATTATCATCCTGTCCATGATAGAAGTATTCCTTCAGTGACTCATTATCTACGCGGTGATTGGGGGGACACTTCTCAAAAATAAGGTGAATATATCCCAGGAACTACCAACTGACTCTCCTGGTAGTGCCACAAAGTTGTTCACTCTGTCTTTGTGATTTAGTTTCTTTGAGATTGGATAGTAACGTGCTAAGAAAACAACCCTTAGTTGGTTCCAACTTAAAATTGATATATAAGGGAGCTCAGTGAACCAAATACCAGCATCTCCCGTTAGTGAGAGAGGAAGGGCTCTTAGCCCTATTACATCAAAATTCAAATCAGGCCTCCCTACACAACCTTTTCGCACTGCACTTACCTTAGTTATATGGGCATGTGGATCCTCACAAGGTAGCCCTGAAAACAAACCTCTGGTAGTAAGCATTTGTATCAGGCTACTACTTACCACAAAGGTGTGGCCTGGTAGTAGAGGGGGCAATACAATTGGTCGATCAGAGTTTTCTATGTTGTCATAGCCTCTGTAGTATTCTTGAGGACGTGGAGCGGGATTTTGTCCCCTCTGTTGATTTTCACCAGGAGCATTGGGTAATAACTGACCATAAACATCAACCGGAGCTGGGATGTTCTGGTTTGGATCATCATCGTTAATACGCAAGTTTAGATTCATGTTGCGTAGTGTACGCTCTAATTCGTGATTTTAGGGAAACATGGGTTCTCTTTCTCTCTGTGTATTTGGCATTCAAGAAAGATTGTTCTGCAAGAATAAAATAAAATAACAAATATCGACTAAACTTTAGTAATATGTTTAAGTTAATCTAAAAGCTACTTTCCCCGGCAACGACGCCAAAATTTGATACGCTCAAACTTACCTCTCAAATAAGAATTAAAGCGATCGTATCAAGTAAAGAACCCAACTAATGAATTTGGGGTCATTCGCACGAGGAAAATAGTTCATACTTAACTTCAATCTATTATTACCATTATATAATCAATTATTTCCTCTTAGAAAACAAAACACAATACAAGGGGGGTTTTATTTCTAAATTAATAAATATAACTAACTAAAATAAAGTAATTAACTAACAAAATCAAACTTGGAGGTTAATCAATTAATAAAAGTAACTAGGGTTTAAGTGTTCCCCATATGTTCCTAA
This sequence comes from Solanum lycopersicum, assembly GCF_036512215.1. Taxonomy (NCBI): domain Eukaryota; kingdom Viridiplantae; phylum Streptophyta; class Magnoliopsida; order Solanales; family Solanaceae; genus Solanum; species Solanum lycopersicum. The sequence goes on along the minus strand of NC_090803.1, from coordinate 28,626,847 downwards.
CTCGATAATTCTAACATTAACAATTATTTCCTAGTATTGTGCATTCAAAGTGATAAGTTATGTATTTCCAAATCCTTGGTCCGGCATCTACAAAATTTCACTCCGCACTTTGGTCCGTCTACGTGTGTTGCCATACTAACCCTTATCTTTACCTCATATTAAGCATTGTATTCGATATTTGACTAAGTTATTACCTCGTACCAATAAATACTAGCCTATTGGATAGTATATACTAAATCTATGTTATAATTCTTTTCCTATGATCTACCTCCTTGGTCCGGCAAGTATCACTAAGGCAAGTTTTAACGTTGTCCATCCGTTAAAAAGACTTCTAAGCGAAAGACTTATCAATACATGCAAGACACTATTCTAGAATTGTTATTTTAGTTAGATTTTAGCTCATTGTTCACCCATGGTTCCCACTACCCTAGTTATGGAGTTTAGTTACCCATAGTCATAATCACAATATTCATATATGTAATATAAGAATTCATGAACTTAATTCATGAGAAAGAATAAAATACAGAAGTTTACTTGATTAATCAACCAACGCACCAACAATCAATTCCAGAAAAAGTGGATCAATTACTAAAATTAATCAAAGTCTAAAGATTCTCCAAAATTATAACAATCACAAAGTCTACTAACAACGAGTCTAACGTAGGAGAATCTAACAATAAAATGAGGTTTTTTGAACTATTTATAAAAAAACAAAAACCTAATAAGGGAGTGGACTCTAATTGCTTAAAATCATTAAAAACGTTGTTGGATCGACAGACCTCGTTACGGACTATCGTGGTCTAGGCGGGCTGTCATGGCCTCTATCATACTATACTTTACAAATCCTTCTGCTGGTTTCTTCATTACCGTTAACGAACAGGTATGACGGACCATTTCAAGCACGACGGACCGTCGAAGGTCTCCATTCCATTACACTTGAACTTCTTGGAATTTAATTACTGGGACTACTTCTCTGTTCATCACGACGAATCAGGAGGACAGACCGTTGTGTCTATGACAGTCCGTCATTAACATCGTAATCCCACACTTAGGTCATACTTCCCCATCTTCCTTCAGCAGCTTCACTACAATGGCACCTACGAGTAGTCACAAGCTCAACGGACCATCACAAGCTCCGCATGTGGTAACTTTTCTTCATTTCTTGCTAAAAAACTTCCACGTTCATCTTTAGACAAATTTCCTTTCAATAAAGGGAATCTTTCATATAAATCAATACAAAAAGGCTTTTGGACACACACTAACCTTAAGGAAAAAGCATTAAAAATACCATCAAACCACAATATATAACCACCCGCCTCTCAGAGCTCCATGGACGCCAGTTCTCCCCCATTCATTTTGCACATTTTCGTACTTGTTACTTAGCAATGTACCTATATTTTTTAGTTTATTCCAACACTCTAAGGTATATATAAACATCATAAAATCATCCATAAACATCATATTATGAACCTTAAATCTATAATTCAATTCAAGGAAAGTTAAGATCAAAATATAAAAATGTTTAGATTCAGGTCTAGTAGTTAAGAAATAAGTAAGAGCAGGAATCTTAAAACTTTTCAAGAATTCTTAGAAATGTTTTTAACTTTGTTTTAAGACTAAAAGTTTCAATTTATTCAAAGAATAAAGAGTAAATCATAAATTTCATTTCTTCAAAATTATATGGCGACTATGTATTCTCAAAGATATTTCAAATGTTCTTACATTTAAATAAGATTAGAACCTGAGATTTTCAAAGAGCCTTCAAGCTAGTTTTCATAAAATAGTAATCGCTTTCTTAATGAAGCAAGAGGGGAAACTTTGATTTCAAAAATAGCCTTTGATCTAAATTTTTTCGAACTAATCTCAAATCACAAAACAATTTTCCTTGTTTTAAAAAAACATATGAGCTAACCATTTATGGGAGTAGTACTAAGCAACGATATGGGGATGCGAGTTCATATTAACTCCAATCTCCATAAATTATATAGCCATCATGGTTAGAAGATGGTCATACTTTTTAGATGAACCAACTTTTCACAATAGACTAGTGGATCCACTTAGTTGTTCAAGTCATATACTTAAGAAAAGTATTGGATGACCAGGAAGTGTGGGCCTAATAACACTGCACCATCACAATAGCTATTAAGTGAATTTTTTAGGTTATATAATATCCCACAAAAGTAATTGAATTGATTCTCAAGGGATTCTGCTTAGTATTAATGGGGGTAGTTGACTTCATTCAAGCATTACACAAGTAGACTTTGAGATGAAGCAAGGTATGTCTTTTATAGATTTTTTATTTTGACTTACATCATATTTCAAAAAACATTACTTTTTCTTTATATTGCACTTGTTTTAAACTGATTTATGGTGAATGACTAAAATTAAGTATTCTTAAGTTCAAAAGAGCTAAGGTAAGAGTTTGTTTTAGAATATTTTAAAGTCTATGTTATTTTAGAAATCCAACTCGCATACTTGTACATTCAATGTACTAATGTCAGTTTGCCTACATTGTATTATGATGCAGATGTACGTAACGAGTATAGTCACCTTGTGCACCATTTTTTCCAGTGCAGCACTCTAGATTATGTTGGTTAGCCTACTTGTGTTCTGCAGAATCCCTTTTTATTGCTTTTAGTACTTTTAAGTATTTCATTTATTAGGATGATCAAGGGTCCTTTCCTTACATAAATCTTAGTTTGTAGAGGCTTTATAGATAGTCAGACAGATGTTAGCATTTGAAATATTTTCGTAATTCTTTAGTCTTCCACTATGTTAAGTAAGCAAGTCTAAGGGTTTGCTCGACGCCAACAATGGTCTTCGAAAGCCGATCGCAACAAGGGTGTAGCCTCGAGGCATGAAAAATTATTGCAATATTCAATTTCCATTTTCAAGATTTTCAAACGGAACAATCACAAAATAATGGAGGAGTAATTAGGATAATGAAAAGATATTATATAGCAGGCATTTTGAGAATGCACAAAATATTTATTGCGATGAAACCAAGTCAATACCATTCAATGATGAGAAAATTCTCTCAAATAATTATGGTAGAAATATGTTAAATAACACTATTTAATATGTAAGGAAGAAATAAACCTTAGACAATAATATAAAACAATTCTTTTTTAGACACTACAACAATTTTTCCAATAATATGGGCATGGAAAGGTAACAAAGAGATCTGGAGAACTTCTCCTTTCCTTCGTGTTTTATTCATTACTTTATTATTTTTGTTCTCGTGATGATATTACGACTTGATATTATATGAAACTTATTTTCTCATTGCCATTTCTACTTTTTTAAGATTAGCTACTTTAGTCATTAACAGATTATGTATGTTGGGTCTCCTCGAATTTTAATTTTTTTTACAATTATTTTATGAAATAAATTAGTACACCATGATTAGATCCATTAGGGTTTCTACGAAAAAATTGACTAAATCCATTCTACGAAAAGCTTTTTGTTATAAAATGTCTAATGAACAAGTTTTGTTGAATGTTCTAAGCTATACAAAAAAAAAGTGGAAGTGAGATTTTACAAAAGATGGATAAGTTTTGAACTGCTTGGATAAAAGTTTCTTTGATCAACTTTTGTTTAATTACTTTTCTTATTTATTGCAGAATATGAAGTATTTTATTTTAAAGATACATATCACAACAATTTCGAACATATCCCTTTTAAATTTTCTCTTTTTAAAACCAATTAACCTATGATTTGGCGAACTAATAATTTGATAAGATTTTAAAATATTTTTTCCCCTTTACGATAACTAGAACTTTTACCTTTAATTCTGTGATGTTAAAAAATAATTCAAAGTTAAGTTAGCATCACTTTAGAAAAATAGGTGTCCTAATTAGCTAATATATTCTACACCTATTAATCTCGAGTTGAAATGGGGTATAACTTTAAAATATTACTATAAAAAGCAAAAATGCACAAGTACCCCCTCAATCTATGCCTGAAATCCCTGAGACACACTTATACTATCCTTAGGTCCTATTACCCCCCTGAAGTAATTTTCTACCCCTTTTTAGCCTACGTGGCACTAGTTTGAAAAAAAAATCAACCATCGTTGGGCCCACAAAATAGTGCCATGTAGGCTAAAAAGGGGTAAAAAATTATTGATAAAATAAGTTTAGGGGGGCAATAGGACCTTAGTATAGTATAAGTGTGTCTTTGAGATTTCAGGCATAGGTTGAGGGGGTACTTGGGCATTATCCCTGATAAATAAGGCAAAGATAGAAAGATATTGGTAATGGTTGAGTTCAATATTACTAGAATCTCAAAGGAGCATACAATAAGTATAGCATGAATACATTTATGAAGAGAGATTATAAGAAACCAAAAGTGTTAAATTTATAATTATAATTTATTATTTAATATGAGGGATGGTAATATATTTTTAATAATAAAGAATACAAGTGTCAGATATTTTTAATGGGCATTTTCGTAAGATTATGAAGATAAAAAATTTAGTTTCTATATTTTAGATTATTCATAACGTTAATGTATCACCTCATATTTGAAAAATTAGAAACAATATCAGCTTTCCCGACAGAGTGAAAGAACCACAGAATCCAGAAACTGTCTATGGTATGACACGCGGTCCGTAGCTAGGGTCCTCTGTTGAAAACCAAATATTTATGGTCCTTGATCAAAACCACGGTAGACAAATACATATTTTTGTTGGATCTATGCCTCGTAGGTGAGGGTGAGCGGCCGGTCAAGTGGAAGTTATTATTTAGTAAACTTCAAATGGTCATAAAACATAGAAAAAAGGATTAGGCAGACCATGACCTGCAAATTAATAGATCACTGAATCTTCATTCAAATGCGATCAAATTTTCAAAAATATAATCTTTGTGTAAAAAGTTATGCTCATTTTAGGAAGATCTGTCGAGCACACATGACCAACGACCCCACTTACGGTTGGTATGTCGACCTACAACTAGTAGGTCCCTCCGCGGGTGGCCTTCGACAACTTTTATGTTTGATTCATATAGGTATTTTTCCCATGCGTTGGGACCTTAAATGTCGGCATTTTATGCCTAAACTATTATTTTTACTTGTTTTAAGCCTAATACTTACTCAGATTTACCCTGAACTCTCATTCACCTAGAGTAATCAAAACATAGGGAAATTAGAAGATGAAAAGTTAGCCAAAACTACAAAGAACAAGGGAAGTGGTTTTCAAAGTTTCAGCCCCAAAATTGAAAAGTCATCCTACTGATTTCGTGAACAGGTATGTTGTATTTCACTAGTGGGTTCCTATTGACCCATTAGGTCCCTATAATTCAAACAAATTATTGATTCTCTATATCATGTTTAGACTTAGGGTTTCTAGATTTGTAGATAATTGTTGCATATGATACAAAAATTTCCCTTATCACACTCTCTTAGTATATCACCTTCCGGATCTTCTAGCGTTATAAATGGTGGGTTTCGATATAATTATAGGCATGGATTGGTTACATTCATGTTATGTCTCAGTCAGTTGTAGAACTAGGATCGTTTGTTTTCAATTTCCAACGAGTAAGTCTTTGAATGGTAGAATAGTATCTAAGTCTTCATAGGTCGAATACCTCATACCTTAAGGCCATAAATCTGATCTAGTTGGTGATGTAGCACATGTTGAGGATAAAGGGAATGAATTGACAAAATATGTCCATCAGTTTGTTCCCATAGGAGTAACTCTTACAAACACATGAGATGGTGGTGTGATAGTCTACAATGGATCAGCATCATCATTGGTGGCACAGGTTAAAGGAAAACATTTAAGTGATCGTATATCACATTGGGGAAGTACCCCCTAAACGTAATCGGCCTTTCATTCTCAGCGAGGACTAAGACTAGTATGCATGTTGAATTGAATTAGACAATTATTCAACATGCATACTAAATAATTGAGCACATAATAAAGACAACTCTATCATAAAGTTATAATATCAACAAGCATGTATAAGAGTTCATTACATCATAATAAACCATTATCCATTCACCCTCATTAAGTCAACTAGTGCAATGACTAAGCAAAACCCCATAACCTTACTCAATCTAGTAAACCTAACAGGAACCATAAACAATGTCCAACTTCACATAGTAATAGAGTACATAATGTCATCAAGAGTACATAATGCCATACTTTAGTAATAGATACTGAACACATGCTCATAAGTGGAACCAACATCATATATATTCATTTACATGTAAGAACATCATGTGCATAGAATTTAGATTTTTAAGTATATACATACATAAGAATATCCTTCTAAGACTTTTCTCTAGGCCAACTACTGTAATATATAGGTAGAGTCCTATACTCCTACCTAGACTAAGCTAAACCAGTTAGGTTATCCTAGTTAGAGTTCACTTTTTACCTTAATTTACATTTTTGAGAACTTGTTTCCTTAACCGACATAGAACACATGAGCTAATGTGGAATTCGATGTCATGGAATCCTACACGGAAAAAAGGTGGACTATTTTCCAAGGTAGTACCAAAATATGAACATAGCATTTATGTGGATCCACACGCTAGTATTCCTATGTGGGCAACATAGTTAACCAACTAGGAGATGTAGTTGGGACCCTTTTTATGCTACATGCATTATAATCTCCAATATCATGAGTACATTAGTTATCCTACCTTCCCTATGTGGTAAATGACACTCCTTAATCTAGTTTACTCGGTGCTAAGATAAAGTCCCTTTTGAAAAGTCTTTAACGCTTTTATTAATCATTATAGCTTAATGTAGGTCTTAGGGCCAATCCTTTATGTAATCATCATCATAGCTCTATAAGAATTGCATGAGTCTTTTCCTTTCATTAAAATTTATAGATGTGAGGTTAGCACATTTACATAATAACATTATAATAAGACACATTGGTAAGTTATCACCATCCTTAAAATATTTACATCTTATCCAACAACTCAAAAAATATAGTTCAATACATTCCAATTCATCATCATACGAACCCTGTCATTCTTCACATAAGGTATACTTCAATACAACATCATCACTTAATCACAAGTAACAAAAAATAAAGTAGAGAATTGAGATCACAAGACTTACCCCACTCTCTTTCACATGCCATCTTCAAGGTCTTACCATCAACCGTCCAATTCAACACAAAAATGGTATAATACAATTACACAAATTTAACCAACATAACAATAAATCAATTGAATCACTAGACAACAATTGATCACTAGTTCATAGCCTAGGTTAGAGACTTAGGTAAAATTAATGATCTACTTCAGAACATAGGTTAGTTAATCAAGAACTAGCATAATTGGATTATAATACATCACAATATACTCATAAATTTTCATAATAACAACATAGAATAGTAATTCAATCATTACACAAGCCAATTGTTTCAATACAATAGAATTCAATTCAAGATCACAACCTAGGGTTAGGGGGAATATGACATTCTCCTCAAACTAGGTCAAATCATCAAGAACTAGTATAATGGAATCATTATACATGTATTATACTCATAATAACAAAAAAAATCATAAACAAAGCAATTCACCAGATCAATTTCGTATTCGAAAGAAACCTACTTGAATTTCATATTTTTAAAATCATCTTGAAGGAACCCTTTGGGGAAAGAGATACCAAAGGTGAAAGGAATCCCATAGGTTACTAATTGATGAAAGCTGATGGAGAAAACTTAGTCTTTTGTTTAATAGAACCATCCTTTTCTTCGTCTTCTATGGGGTTCATTTGGGAAGAGAGAAGGAAGAGCTATTGGGTTTTGGGAAAATATGGGAGTTCAGTCTATTTTTTAACTTAACTGAACCTCCCTTAACCCTTAATTAACAAACCTTTAAACTAATTAAGTGAATTAATTAAACAACACAGAAAAACACAAATCTGACCTACGAGACCCCGATTGACGGGCCATAGGTCAGTGGACGGGCAGTGTGGCCTCCGTGCTGCACATCCGTTGTTTTTGTTAGGGATTTGCCAAATGACCCCATTCACAAGTTCTGCTAAGTATTCATTGACATAGGCATAGACGCCCCGTCAATTCACAAACGTCTAGTTCGCCTGCACTACGTTAATGGACACTGCCTCATGGCACCTTTTTGCCAAATTGTGAGGGTCCTCCTAAAGTGCCCTTGGTTGGTCCTTGAGGAGACTTACCAAACGTTTAGACTATAAACTTACTCTAATAAGTTTTAGACACCTTACACAAAATGTCATCATTTTCCGACTCTTAAAACATAGTAAAATAGGCTAAGGCACACTAGCACCTCTTGAACTAGTTTTCGGGCGTGATGGACGTTCCTTGACGTTTTGATTCTAAAACTTCCTTAATAACTTATATACATTATAATTGGTTTTAAAGAAGTATTAAAACTCTTAGAATCTCATAACAGGCTCTATATTAAGGTTTAGATTGTCAGAGTATTACATTATCCCCCTAAGGAACATTCGTCTACAAAGACACTAAAATTCATTGAAAGGAAGGAATAGACTCAAGTCTAGTAGCCCAACAAACAATAGCATATTAAAACATGAGTTATAATCAAGTTATAATAACGCATGACCTTTTATACAATGCAACTCAAAACATCCTTCTCAACTCATAAGAGTTCAAGATTCATTACATGCTTTTTAATTATGCCAAAACTTTCTTCAACAAATATCAACATGCTCAATACAATTAATGAAGGTACAATATACCAAAATGCACAACATAAACTCAACCAAGTAAAAAACAACATTTTCATTTTTTTAGGCATAGACTTCACTATAATTTAGGGTAACCTGCACCTTGTTGCACTACTTCACAAAAACTAAAGGTAATTTCAAATAAACTCATTATTTTAAATATAATTAGAAATAAACTAACATTAGTTATCAAATGGATGAGGGTAACATGACTTCTTGTCAACCTCGACCTCCCATGTTGCACCCTCAACTAGTTGGTTCTTCCATAACACTTTTACGAAAATCACCTCCTTGATTCTTAACCTCTTTACTTGAATATCAAGGATTTTAAGCAGTACCTCCTCATAGGAGAGGTTCTCTTGAACACCTACACCCTCAATAGGAAGAATGGACTTCAGGATCGCCGATACACTTCCTAAGCATGGAAACATGGAACACCGGATGAACCGAAGCCAATTCACTAGGTAACCTGAACTCATATGCAACTTTACCAATCCTTTGAAAAATTTCATAGGGACCCATATAATGAGGAATCAACTTCCCTTTCTTGCCAAATCTCACCAACCCTTTCATAGGAAAATTTTTTTAGATACACTTTATCAACTTCTTCAAACTCTAATCTCTTATCCTATGGCCGGCATAAGACTTTTGCCAGCTGTAGGCTGTTTTCAAGTGATTTCATATAATATGAACCTCCTCCAAGTCTTATAAATCAATTTAAGACCCAGAAATAAAGACTCCCACTTCAAACCATCTAATTGGGGACCTACATCTCCTACCATAAAAGGCTTCATATAGAGCCATATATATAGATGAATGACAACTATTGTTGTAGAAAACTCAACTAAAGGAAAATGATTATCCCTATTTCCCTTGAAATAAATTATGCAATTTCTAAGCATATCTTCAAGTTTTTGAATAGTATGCTCCACTTGACCATCAATTTGAGGATGAAAAGCGGTGCATCACTTCACCTTTGTATCCAACTCTTTTTTGAATGACCTCAAAAACCTAGATGTGAATTGTGCACCCCTATCTGATATGATGGATAATGGAATACCATGGCGACACACAATCTCATCTTTTAATATACTTGCATAATCCTCCACCGAGTAAGTGGACTTCACAGTAATAAAATAAGCAAATTTGGTAAACCTACCCACATTCAGTTATATGGAGTCATATTGCTTTTTGTCTGAGGCAAACCTACAACATAATCCATATTAATGTCTTCCCACTTCAAAGTAGGAACTTGGATTTCTTGAAGAAAATCACCAAGCTTATGGTGTTCGTCTTTCACTTGTTGGCAATTTTGACACTTCGCAACAAATTCTGCCATATCCTTCTTTAAACCTTCCCAAAAAAATACTTCTCTAAGGTCATGATGCATGTTTGTGAAATTCGGATGAATGGAGTAACAAGACATATGATGTTCCTCATAATCCGGTTCCTCAAGCCATCTACATTGGGAATACACAACCTTCCTTGATACCTTAAGACACCATCCCCCGCAAGGAGAATGATTCATTAAGGTTACCAAGAACCGTATCCTTCAACTCAATAAATTGTTGATCAAGGTGTTGCTTAGACTTCAAATTAACCACCAAAGACAAATCAGAGTTATGATGGACATAAAATCTCCATATGGAGCATCTTCAAATCGAACACCCAGACGAGCCAATCTATGAACATCTTTTACTAGGTCTTTCTTGGCATCTTCTACATGAGCCACACTACCCATGGTCATACGACTTAGAGCATCCGCAACCACATTTGCCTTGACAGGGTAGTTCAGAACACTCATGTCGTAATCTTTCAATAATTCCAACCATTTTTTTTTGTCAAAGATTTAACTTTTTTTGAGTAAACACATATTGAAGACTTTTATGGTCAGTATGCACATCAACATGGACACCAAAAAAGTAGTGCCTCAATATTTTTAAGGAAAATACCACAGCAGCTAACTCAAGATCATGAATTGGGTAATTTTTCTCATGCACCTTAAGTGGTCAAGACGCATAGGCCACTACTTTCCCATGTTGCATAAGCACACACCCCAAGCCCACTCGGGATGCATCACAATATACCATAAAGACATTGGTACCTTCTTGTATAATCAATATTGGAGCGGACGTAAGCCTATATTTAAAATTTTTAAAGCTTCTTTCACCTGCCTCCGACAATTCGAATTTCACACTCTTTTGAGTGAAGGTAGTCAAAGCAGAAGCAATGGAACCAAAGTCATCCACAAACCTCCTACGGTATCTCGCTAGACCCAACAAACTCCTAATGTCAGTTGAAATCAATGTCCTGGGACAACTTTCACCGCCTCAGTTTTCCTTGGATCAACCTCAACTCCCTCACTACAGATTATTTGACCAAGAAAAGCCACCGACTTCAACAAAAACTCAAATTTTCTATACTTTGCAAATAATTGGTTCTTCTTAAGTACTTGTAACACCACCCTTAAATGGTCCATGTGTTCTATCTCATTTTTTAAATATACCAAGATGTAGTCAATGAAGACAATGACAAATGAATTTAGGTAACTACGAAAAACCCTATTGATGAGATCCATACATGCCGCTGTGGCATTAGTGAGAGTAAAGGACATTACTAAGAACTCATAGTGAACATATCTTCTCTGAAATGATTTTTTTGTGTTCTCACCTCTCACTCGAAGTTGGTGATACCCTGATCTCAAGTTAATCTAAAAAAGTATGTTTCCCTTTGGAGTTTATCGAACAAGTCGTCAATCTGAGGGAGAGGATACTTGTTCTCAATAGTGACTTTATGAGTTGTCGATAATCAATGCACATTCTAAGGTACCCATCCTTCTTCTTCACCAACAAAACCTAAGCACCCTGTGTACAAATACTAGGTCTAATGAATACTTTGTCGACTAAGTCCTTGAGTTGAGCCTTCAACACTTTCAATTCGGCAGAGCCATCAGATAAGCAGGAATTGAAATAGGATTGGTATTTGGTTGCAAGTCAATACAAAAATCGATTTCCTGTCTGGGAGAGATCCCAGGAATATCATTACAAAAGACCTTCGGAAATTCTCTTACTAGTGGAACTTACTTAATGGGAGGATTTTCGGAGTCTAAATCTTCGACTCTTACAATGTGATATAGACACCTTTTTGAGATCATTTTACAATCCTTAAATACAAGAGATAATATGACCTCTTGAAATAGAATTTCCCCCGTTCCACTCTAAAACAGGTTTATTGGGAAAATAGATCATGACAATTCTAGTTTTAGAATTCAATGGAACAAAAGCAATCATGAAACCAATCCATCCCCAAAATGACATCAAAATTGACAATATTAAGTTCTACAAATTCAACATGAGTAACTCCATAGGGCAACATTATAGGATAATTTTTTATACCCTTTGCAACAACCGAATCATCTAGCGGGGTAGTTACCATTAAAGGTTCATTTAGAATATGGGGAAAAATATACAACTTTTTAGCTATACAAGGAGTAATAAAAAATAATATAGCACCCGACTCAAGTAAAGCATATATATACATAGAGAAGATTTGTAACATACCGGTCACCACATCGGGATAACTCTCTTGCTCACCCCTAGAGAAAAGTGCATAAAAGTGATTTTTCTTTGAATAAATCCATATTAGAACCCGATGGATGTAGACTCAATCTTGGCACATCCAACATGGAATAATAAATCAAAAAACCCTTCTCTATTAATTTTATTTCAAAAATGGATGATACATTTTTAGCTCTCTTAGGCTTGTACACCCCTTCTCACTCTAATTTTTCTATTCCCTAAATTTCTAGAGTAAGAAACATCGTATTACAACGAAGCACAATATAATAGGGGGACAACCAATTCATGCCTAAGATTATGTCAAAGTCAATTATATTGAAAATCCCCAAATCATCCCAAGTCTGAAAATCCATAAACAAGGAAGGACAAACACAATAATCATGGGTAACTATGACAATCTCTCCAATAGGAGTAGAAACACGAATGGGAACATCAAGTATATCATATATCATATCAAACTCGGAGGCAAATCAAAAAAATACATAACAATAAGTGGAACCCAAATAAAATAACACATAAGACATCTGCTCAGAGAGCATAATAGTGCTTATGATCACTACATCTTATGTATCCTCCTAATTTTTTCCCGGAAGATCATAAATGAGCTATATCACCAATATGAGACACTTCCCTTCCTAGTTGTGCATTATTCTACCTATTTGTTCATTCTCATTTCTTTACCTCCATGGCCTCGGTGATGACCTAATGACCTACCTTCTGGACATTCTACACCATTGTTTTCATTCCTAGCATGTAGAATTTCTATAGAAGGCTGGTGCGCGGACTCAACATACGCGGATGGGGGAAATATCACCTCATGTTCCAAAGTTCACACAGCTACAGAAAATACGATCACAAGATGGGTTTTTTCTGTCACACGCATGACAAGCTTACAATCCTAAGAAATATGAGATAGATCTCCTGAGTAGTTAATTGTAGGGAGGGCATAGTAGACTAAATTTTCTTGGCTTCAACTGTTGGCCTTCTAGAACCCGTAAACTACGAACCTTGGAAGTTACATGAATAATTTTCCCTTTTTGACCAAGCCTGAGCTTGACCATCTCGCCTCACCCCCTCTACTATCTTAACATTGTTTGATATTTCATGAAAATCCTCCTTGTACAAGCCATATGGAAAGATAATAGTTGCAACACATAATACAAACCTTTTATAAATAACAAGCTCCCCTCCTCCTCTGTAGTAACCAACAATATAACATATATGGATAAAGCATGATGCTTAGCCCCATAAGCAGCCACACACATACAACCTAGCTATAATGCCATAAACTCATACTTTTTGAGATCTCTCAAAGTCATAGGCACATAACTTTCTTGAAACTATGCATAAAATTTGATGCAAGTAAGTGAAGGTAAGATGTGCACTCCATATAAGCTCTCCACCACTTCTTGCCCTCACCTTGAAATTTGAAAAATCAAACTCAACCACATTGTTGTGAATAATACCCAATTTATGCAGCCTCTCATAACAGATTAAGATAAGCTCATAAGCATCTTCAGTCTCATAGCCATGAAATACCTAAGACATAAACTTCATATACATAATTAACATATTATGTTCGTTCCCGGTCATAATAGAACCCAACAAAGGATGAAACAAAGAATCAATACCCATATTTCCACTTGTCTTAGGCGTAGTGCTAGAAATAGGGGGATCAGAAGGAACATGAGTTGCTAGAGAAAATAGAAGCACTCCAGGACCAGCCAACCCTTTCAAGAACGCCATAATATATTGAGCTAACAATGGATCGACGGGAGGAAAAACTGTAGTGTGCACTGAAATTTATTCTTCTTGTCTATTTTCCTCAATATATTCATCCTCAATATCCTATTTTATCTCCCCCACAATGTGCAGGAGGATTCTAATTCATTGGAACATTATCAATCCATACGTCCTTCAAAACAGACGCTGCTCTCTCATGGCCTCTACCCCTAGCTCTTCCTCTACCTCTACCTCGAATACGACCTCTTGCTGTAAATTCCTTAGCAAGAGAAATGATAGGAGATACGAGTCTAACACAATTAAACCTTATATTAACCCTTTGTGGGTAAAAGGGTTTAGGAGATCTGATACGAATTTATAACCAAAGATACCAATTGGAATAAAGATATAATACGAGGAGACAAGATGAAACCATAGATATTTTCTAAAGTCCTGTAACCTTTCAAAAAAAAGTAAAGGCAACCTAATGTGAGGTTAAAATACATACTTTTTATCATTATTTGCCTCACATTTATTATTTAAATTTGTCCTTTTTAGCATGAATTTTATGAATTGTTCTTAATAGTATATTCTATTTGTAGGATTTAATATGTCGGAAGATGAAGGATTTTGGAGATAAAAAGAATTAATGAAGGAAGGTTGAAAAAGGAAATCAAACAGACCACTTAATGGATTAAATAGATACTATATTAATATTTATACTAGGGGAGGCAAACGGTCGGGTTGGATTGGTTTTACATGTATTGAATATGGTTTAACAAAAAATGGGTTGAATCCTAATCGATCAAAATATAATATAGTCAAATATGGATTTGGTCAAATATGATTTGGTCAAAATGGTTCTAACCCATTTAACCAAAAAAAAATTCAAAAACATTAATGTACCCCTCTCCACATACCCCCCCCCCTCCACTTTTAACTAACCAACCCCTAAAAAAATTATTTTTCAAAATTAAAAGAGTCTGCTTTAAAAAAAAAATACCCCGCTCCTTGGTTTCCCCATGACCCCACCCACATTCCACCAACATACCTCATTTTATATTTTTTAAAAAATAATCTATTATTCAAAAAAAAAACATAAATTTACCCCTCTCCCTGGCAAGCCCCTGCCCCCACCCCACCTTCCACCAACATACCCTATTTTTCGTTTTAAGAATTGAATTTGCAAAAAACAAAAAATTTTACCCTCTCCTCCCGGCCATCTCCGCCCCCACCCCTACTCCACCCCAACCTCCACCAATCTACATCAGAATTTTTTTTTACTGAGTGAAAATGAAAATTAGTGTTCTAATATAGATCAAATTGATACCCATATTGAACCCGACTTGACCATATTTAAAGATATTTTAAAAATAGTTTGAAGCCCATATTTGACCAATTATAATATGAGCGATCCCAGACATTATATATGGTAAAAATGGGCTCATTTTATTAATATGGACTAAAAGTTTCACCCCTTATATATATATATATATATATATATATATATATATAAATATATATATATATATATATATATATATAAAAGAAAAGTTTGAAGAAATTGAGGAAAAGGAAACATTATAGTTGTTCACATGACAACATATTCAGAAATCCAAATTTGTGGCGGCCGAGTACTGTTTCATGCGGACATGTATGTAATTCCTTTTTAAGTTTTCGGTTCTTAATTTGTCTTTGACTAAATTATTTTACTGAGGTTTCCGACATCTACAAATAATCCACAACAACAATGATTTGATAGAGAATGACACAATGTAGAAAATAACTCTATTTAGTGTTTTATCTTTTCTATTTTATTTTACATCTTTCTTTCAATGATTTTAAGTTATTACTCTATTTCTATGTGGAGTTAAGCTTCACGTTCTTGGATTATATTTACTTAAAATATGATATTTTAGTGATTTTGATTGGACATGATTTGTTTATCATATTATTTCTTCTTATATTCTTAAGATTACTATTTTGATGCTTGATCACCATTTAAATAAACATAATGTCTTAATTGAACTTTAGAGAGGAATAAGAAGATAGAACAAATATAAGGAGCTTCGTTAACTCTAAATATATAGGGTTGACTCATTTCTAGGATATGGATATACCAAGAAACCTTTTTTGGGTCACCATACAGGTAGATAACTTAAGGCTCGATATTTAATCATTCTATCCCCGCTAAACCATATAGTTATTGGGTTATTTATCAGAGGTTATTAGAGGTTCGAAGACCATGATCATACAGAAAGACCTGTGATTCAATAATTAGATAATCAAATAAGTTGATGAAATTGACGCTAAACAAAACTTTTAGTAAATTATAATCGTAGATCGATTCATTCATTGATTCTGTAAACATCTATCTTTTCATAGTTATATTACTTGTGTGATCGCATACACTTTGTTATGCAATTGGAAGCAGCAAGTTTTTGGCACCGCTACCAGGGAATTAGACATTAACTATTCTTCTAAGTTATACTTTTTTCTTTATATTTGTTTATTGATTTGTTAATTTATTTTTATACATTTTTCTTGTTTCTTATGCTACTAATTAATACTTCTCGTGAGATGCACGAGAATGAGATTCATTCACAAGTAGTAAGACCTTGTCCTTATTCCAAAGAAGCTCACTTTTTGAAACAATGTAATTATAATTCCAAGGGAGAATTGTGTGTACCATCTGTATCATATGAATTTCATACGGGGTTGTGGGTTTATTGTACCCTGTGATGCTAACCAACTCCAAAACACTCTAATGATGATTCTATTATTCTTTGTTCGTTTAAGAGTTTGAAATCTTGCAGGAAATTTATAAAGGAATATGAAGAGCGACGCAGGAGAATCATATATCAGATGTCCTTCCTTATAGATAGAAAAATGAATCACTATGAAGATTTTAATATATTTTTCTTGCATACTCAGAACTTAAGCAAAGAATTTAATGCAATGTTGATGCGTTTGACGCTCAAAAATTCAATTACGACTTTTGTGATACTCAAAAGGCAATCAGATGTCAAATTAATGATCTAAAACGGAAGGATATGCAATTGCAATCAGACTTTTCTTTAAGATTCCTCATTTGGAAAAAGCATAAATCTAAGCATGTTACAATTGGTGTATGTTCGAAAGAGGGATGTATTGGACCCCATTCAAATAAGTTCTAAACATTATGCATAGATATTGATGTATCATTTGAGTCATATGAACTAATGGAGAAGTGAATAGATGATGAACAAGGTCCCTACATCCAATGATTTTCTAGTCCACATAGATAAACGAATATTCCTCATATTAGGGAAAAGAAGTGCAAGATGCGTCATATATTACTTGTTTCTTTAATCTTTATACCCCTACCCCTCGAGAGGAGATGAAAAATAGATGTTAAGTTAGGGTTGCGATTCATAAGTTCAAAGTAGAAAGAAAACTGGTGAACATACTGGTGTCGTGTCGTGACGTTAAATATGGAGATTATTGGGAGGCAACCCAATTTAAAGTGCAATTTTTTAATTTGTTAGTGTCTTTTTTGTGTTGTTTTTTGTAGGTTTTGGAGAATTCTAAGTATCCAAAATTTGGTCTTAAGGAGCACGTTTGAGCTTAAGTGTGGGGTGATGTCCCTTTATGAAAATAAAGAAAACATGATACTCAATAGGCCTAAAGGCCTCGTGGAGTTTTTCTAAACCTTGTTTTATATTTTGTTTGATTATTTAGGACATAACATTTTTTTAAATGTGGGGTGGAGGAATAAATTCCTAGTTTGCACTGTTTTATTGAGTCTTCTTTATTTAGGATAGGTTCCTTGGCTTTTATTTTCGGCTCATTTCCTCAAGATAGTCCCTTTGGACCGAGTGTCTTTAATTATTATATTTGGAAGTAAAAAATTTTTTGGAGAGAAATGAAAAGACCCTTTTATTGAGTTTTGTGATAGTTAGTATTTGGGCCTAATTTTGAGTAGTAATTTCTTGTGAATGCTTGATTGCTAGTAAAATTATAAACTTTTTGAAATCTAGGTTCATGGTTGTGACTTTGTATATAGCTTATTTATTTTGTAGTTTGTTATGATCCTGACTCTCTTTGATGTGGAACTGATCCATCTTTATTAATATATGTCCCATTTGTGATGAAAATTTTTCTATTCCACGATTTCCATCTTAGTCTAGCACTTTTGCTCTACATATTTTTGAAGCGAAACAAAAGTTGTTGATTTGTTTTAGAGATTATAATAAACACTCTTTGATTTGTCTCGTAAAAATTTAAGCCTTTTATGATACCTATCACTAGTAGCCCTTTTGAGCATGTAGCTTTTTACTTGTAGCCATATTTTTTCCCTGACTTTTTTGTTGAATCCCTAGTTTGCGCCCTGCTTCCTTAAGCATTGTAGCATAGACTTATTATAATTTCTATCCTAAAGAAAAAGAGGTGGTTTAGTGAAATGTAATCAATGATAGCTAAAATATTCTTAAAAGCCCTCACTGAAAGAATGTGATAAAAAAAATGAACAAAAGAAGTTACCTTGATTATTGTCCTGGTCGTTCCAAGGACATCGTGCACCTTAACACATGTAAAATACATCAACTGAGGGTGGCTATTATGAAGAAAAACCTTTTTATGAAATAAAATAACAAACGATTGAAACATTATTGAGATGATGAGAATTATTTGTGAAATATTAATTGTTAAAGCGAGAGCTGAAATTAAAGAGAAGAAAATAATGGGTGATGATTTCTAAAATTTTCAAGTGCTTAAGGACTGTAAGCCACTATAATATAGTTTTCTTACCCGTTCACTAGCCTACATTAAAGCCTGTTAAAAGTCCGATTTGATTCTATTGAAGCATGATTAATTAGTGGAGATGTACATAATGGGCAAAGTCTATGTCCTTTTTCGCTGTGAGTGTTCTTTTATTTAATGTCCTTAATTTATATTTGATCTTTTGAATTGAGTGTATGGACCATTTCATCATGTGATGACACTTTTTTATTGATAGATATGTGATCTTATTAGCTTTCTTTTATGAGAATAGGTGAGT
Organism: Solanum lycopersicum; assembly: GCF_036512215.1. NCBI lineage: Eukaryota > Viridiplantae > Streptophyta > Magnoliopsida > Solanales > Solanaceae > Solanum > Solanum lycopersicum. The sequence goes on along the minus strand of NC_090803.1, from coordinate 28,607,820 downwards.
AAACTTAAATTTGATGAGTTCAAAATCATTCCTTGATGATAGAAGGTTAAATGTTTGTTGTTTATTGATATATTGCATAATGATTTATAATTGTACTTGATGTTTTAAAAATTGTGTATAGACTAAGTGTTTGTACCAATGATTTTTATCATGAATTTTATGAATTGTTCTTAATAGTATACTTTATATGTAGGATTATAATTGTGGGAAAATGAAGCAATTTTGAGCTTAAAAAGAATTAAAGAAGGAAGGTTGAAGAAGGAAATCAATCAGGAGGATTAATGAATCAAATATAATATTATATTAATAATAATATAAATGGAAAGTTGGCCGAAATTGAAGAAAGGGGAACAATAGAGTTGTCAGCATGGCATCATATTAAGAAATCAAAATTTGTGGTGGCTGAGAAGTGTTTCACGCGGACAGAAATTCAACTAATTTCAGGTTTTGGGTTCCTTATTCATTTTGGACTCAATTATTCTATTTAGGGTTTCCTCTATCTCTAGATAATCCTAAAAGCAATTATGAAAGGAAAATTTGTCGCTACCATTTGTACACGCAAGTGTACGCGATCAAACAAGTAATATAATGGCTCTTAAAAGAATCAAATTATTGAACCCAAAGGGCTTGTCAAGTTACTCTCTACTAAATTATATTAATTCTATTTATTTATTTTAGGGGGGATATCAAAAGATGAATATATTAACTAAACGAAAAATAAAGATAAAATAACTAAATATATTAACTACGAAAAGATAGATGTTTACACAATCAACGAACAAATTGATCTAGGTTTATAATTTACAAATCATGATGTTTAGCATCAATTTCATCAACTTATTTGATTACGTAGTTATTAAATCATAGGGCGTTATCTATTGTAGGCGATTAGACGTCGGAGACGATGATCACACATCTAACCGTGTGAAAAACTTACCTTTTGCGTCAAGAATGATGAAAAATGAGTAGAAACCGTATAGGTGTCATTACTTAGCTCTAAAAGTTCAAAATTTCCAAAAAGTTCGTTTAAGGGCTTATTAATTGCATAATGTCACATCTGGCTCACACAACGGCCCTTATCTCATTGTAGCGATTGCGCCAGGCTGACTCAAGTGTGTGCGAAAATGCCACTTTCTAACCAATGGCCTCTTCAACTTTCATCTTCTATTTTCTGTTTCGTCAAACCTATCGAATATATCATCCTTCCGCTATAGCATCCCCACAAGAGCAACACAATGCGACCAAAAAGTTAATGAAGGAATTCCAAAATCCCATTTCGCAACACCCCTTTAACACACTACACTCATAAATTACCCTGCACGCTAAGATCGATTTCCGGAGATTTACTTATCAATTATGTCAATTCGTATGGCTTTTTTTAACGATTTCTCTAACTTTGTATTCAATTAAAATAAAAAAATAACTCACCCGATAGCTACCATACTTCCTTACCCCTTGGTGACTCCATTTTCCTCCAAATCTTGACAATGTTATTAAAATTAAAATACTATGAAAGCGTTTTCCTGGCTCAATTTTTCCCATTGGCATTTTTATAACGACGGAAATATGTCGTTACACACACAATATATCAACTCTCATAAGGGATCTTAAATAGGGATGAGTAGGTAAAGATATGATCTTTTTTGTCGAACTTAACCTCAAAAGCTAGATCATGGGAAGAGTTTTTCTCGAATACTTCGAACTTACCACTTGGTTTCCCAACCAATGTGGGACTCTAACCCACACTAACGCTTGTTTCACATTCAAACTAACTTGAGCATATATAGGGAGCACAAATGATGACGAACCTTCTATAAACATAAGCAATGACCCTTCCCTCAAGTGAAATTTTTTTCTGTTGATGTGCCATATCTTGACATGGTAATAGAGCAATGTATATTAGGAATATTACTACATACTTCAGTTGGTCTTAGGCTTGGTCTTGAGCATGATGGTGGGCATTAGAGTTCCACATTAAATGGGGAATTCACTTGTAGTCTTCTAATATGGACATATATTGTCACGTCGTTCAATAAAAAATATTTAGGAATGTATTAAACACGCTTATAATCTTAAGAGGGATATTCTAATTTGAACTGTATAAATTATCTGTTGTTTCAAATCTTATTGAGAATAAATTATTATAGGTCAACATATCTAGTTCAATTGTTGTTCATCTGAATCTACTGAATAATTTTTGAGAATTCCCTAATAATATCTTATATTATTTAACACCAACTTGTTTTAGGGAAAAAATTAATGTTTTCTTTTATAGAGTCAAAAAAGAGATTAAAAAAGAACTAAGGGCATGAAAAATGGCATTAGATAAGAGGATCATGGTGGTCAATTAGTGAGTGCAAAAATCAGGATGATATAGTTATGAAGATTATCTCCTGCTTGCCCTTGATGTTTGTTGTGAACTGTAAACTTCCATCCAATAATTTAAGTGGTAGTATATCTCATCCTTGAATTTCCAAAACATTGTTCCAACGCTGAAAACTCACTTTTTCACAACTCAACTATTTAGTACATGATGGGAGATAAATCAGACAATTCCAAAAATCTCCTTTAATCATGTCACTCAATATGTGATGATGTTATATTTTGGTGCAGAGATTTTGGTCTCATGTAATGGTCTAATTCTCTTTGAATTTGAGTAAATTATGTGTTATTGTGTTTTCAATCCCTTAAATGGAGAGCGTCAATTGATTAAATATCTGAATAATCCTAGAAATGAGTTAAGAAAATGAATAGTGGTTGACTACCCTAATGCAAATCAATACAAATTGGTCACATAAGTATAAAGGTTGAATTTCTAGTTGTTCTAAAAATTAATTTCACTTACTTTCAATAATACAATCTTGCTTGTGGCGATAAATCATACTGGGAACTGATAGTTTCATATCCTAATCTTACAGTAGTCCACCTCTTTACTCGTAGTTTTCTAGATTTTGATACAAAGAAAGAAAAGAGTATACACTTGACCCACCCGAGCATATTGATCATTATGTTCTCATCTATGGACAAATTTTGAGTGGTAGTAATATGAGTGTAGAGATATATTTTTAGGAATGGCGCAAAGTTTACTCACCCTTATATGCATTTTCATGAAGTATATATTCATTGGCACTTATGATAGAGAAGGCAACTCTTTGAGGGTTCCCCATTCATTGGACAATTTTTGTAGGTCTGGATGGCCATATTATAGGTTTTCTAGTCTAATCGACATGAAACTAGTGTATTTTCTAGAATGGTGTCCTTCAAGATATTATCATGGTCTAATACGAGTATGATATCAACATCAAGGTACAAAAATTGTTGCACTTTTAGACACATTTAATTAACCCATGTGCTACTTCAACATAACATTAGCTTGTATCTGAAATACTCCATCCAATTATGTATCGATTAGTCAACATGCGCATATTGATGAAAAGTAGGATGACATCGGAAGACATATTATCGAAGATACCAACTATTTGAACTTTAAGGCTTTACATGCCAGAGAAGGAGATACACAAGAAGAGTAGCTTCAACATAGTTAAGAGAATGAATATAATAATAAATGTGGAATATGCACTTCAGTATGTTGACCATACTTTTGATTCATTACTGAATTCAGTAACGAGTTTTACAAAACGAAAATTACCCAAATGAGGTGTGAAATTGTATCAAGAAGAATGTTATGCAGTTTAGTATCAGAGTGAATCATGGGTGTTTGACACTCATGGTTATGATAATGAGTGCATACGGGAGATCCATTATTTTATTCATTCTCTGGATTATGGTCAATCTACTCTTCTCATGTATCTCCTTCTATTGAGTAAACCAAAAAATTGAATCCTTAAACTTCTAAAAGCTGGTACGTTCGATAATGAGTTTTCTAATGTTTTCCAACTATTCAAAAATATATTGTTGTTGAGCAGTCGTAACATAATTGAAGGGTGTCTTATGGACACAAGCTAATGTTGGCTGGAAGTAATACATGAGAATAATCAACTCTGTCCAGAACTGCAACATTTTGTACACATTGATGTTGGTATCATAATCGTGAAGATCATGATACAGTTTTGGGGGACGTCATACCAGAAAAGACACTTGCTTTCGATGTAGACTGGAAATCCTATAATATGGCCTTCCGGGCATATAGCAAAGTTCCACAGTTGGGAAAATCCTCTGTCATGTGTGAATGACCATGTACTTTGTTATAATGCATACAAGGGTAAGTAAACTTTGACCCCTCACTAGACATTTATCGCTACCACTCTTATCCCTACCAATAAAAAATTTTCCATAGCTGAGAACATAATGTTCAATAAACTTGGGAAGGTAAATGAGTATACCCTCTTCTCTCTATATATGTAGAGCTATAACACTACCGTCACTTCTAGAAAAATAAAAAAATAATTCCAATATAAAGGTTGACTATCATAAGATAAGGATATGAAACTATTAAATCTTAGTAGGATTTGACACCAAAAGACATATCGCTCTAATAAACATAAGAAAAATTTGTAGAGAAAGATAGAATTTTAGACCAGTTTATTTATGGTAACCAATTTGTAATGATCTGCATTAGCATATTCAACTACAAGGCATGTTTATTCTATGTAATTTCTTGAAGGATTCAAAAATGCAATCAATTGAAGCTATCTAATTGAGGGATTCAAAACACGGTAACACCTAATTCTCTCACTCTCAAAGAGAATTGAACCATTACATGAGCCTGGAACCTCTATGCCAAAAAAAAACGTCATCACTAATTGAGTGATAGGGTTAAAGGAGATTTTCTGGAGTTGTCTAGTTAATCTCCCATCATCTACTTCATAGATGAGTTGTGTGGTGGTGACTTTTTGGAGTTGGAAAAATGTTTTAGAAATTTCAGGATGAGATATCTTTCATTTAAACTTCCTGGATAGAAGTTTACATTGAACAAGAAAATGCAAGGGCAAGTAGGAGATACTCTCCATCACTATATCATCTGGCATTTTTACACTCGTTGATAGACCATTGCGTTCCTCCGCTCTGTTATCATTTCTCATGCCCTTATTTCATTCTAATCTAATTTTCGAGTCTATTGAGGAAGACAACAAATGTTTTGCCCTAAAACAAGTTAGTGTTAAATAGTAATTTTATTGAGGAAATATTTGAAGTGATTTCGTAGATTCTGCTGAAAAAACAATTAACTAGATATGTGGTCCTATAATAAATCATTCATAATAAGAAATTAAAATATATATATATATATATATATATATATATATATATATATATATATTATTAAAATTAGTTATATCCCACTTATGATTCTAAGAGTGTTGACTCAATTTGCTAAAATATTTTGTTAAAGAACATTATAAATCAAGTCCATATCACAGGATTATTATTAATTCCTGGAGTAACGTAGAACTGTAACACCCGCTGACACGCCCAAGCCTAAGCCTAAGCCAAATTGTATTGTGTATCGAGAGTTCAAATGGATATGACTATGATACTATATAAAGATATGACACATCAACACAAAAAAATATATACAGACGTGTGGATTATTACCGAATCCCATTAAAGGTTTGTGATTATTTGTTATCCGGGTCCTGGCTAAAGTGCGGTTGATTGTCAAAATTTGAATTGGAGTTGGTTAGTGTCCCACATCGGTTGGAAACAAATTTTTAGCATATATGGATTTGACAAATCCTTCTCTCATCATTTTGATATGTATGTTATGTTAGACCCAAATATCATATCTTGATGTGGTATCATGTTCAAGTACATCCCCATTTGGGCTCCCCTTTAAGGGTGAATATATGGGTATTTAGAGTGACTAAGATCCCCACATTAGTTGGGGATTTGAACGGTGTAGCCTATATTATTTGGATAATCCTTCATCCATGAGCTAGCTTTTTAACTAAGTCAAGTTTATGTGCTAAATCTTTATAATTGATATGCTAATGTATAAAACAGCTTATTTATATTTGGTCGGATTTGATATAATTATAATGTACCATACTCTGGATGCAATGATATTATCCATATTACTGCTAAATGTTTAGTGGGAGCTTGCAACACGAGACTTGAAAAAGGAGACGACATTGAAGTAAGGCCTAACTTGAAACTATTTACTTAGATTGACCAATCATTGTGTCACGGTTTTCTTTCCGTATTTAAAAGGCAATTTTACTTTAATATTGATGAAAGGACAATATCCTGACCTTAAGAAAATTAATAACCAGACATTCATAATGCTTTAATGACACATTTTTATTTTACCCCTTTTATTTTTAACATTTTATTCATTTTGAACAAAAATGTTGGTCTTCCATTACTCCACCCCCATCAAAATTGTTGGTCTTCCATAACTCCACCCCCTCTGTGAGAAAAGGTCAATATCCAGATCGAGTTGACCGATGAACAACTTCTCAATGTTCCCCGTCACAAACTTCCAAAAAAATGTCATTTCTCCACTTCTCTGAGGAGATGCTTAAGTTTAAAAATATAGTCCTTGTCAGCAAGAAAATGAGAAACCTAAGGGAGTGACTAGCTCAAATTATAAGTGAACTGATTTGTTGGAGAAAAATCAGTGAAACAAACCAAAATAATTGTGGTAAAGTTACCTCCGGTTATTTGTTCAAGATCTTATAAAGGAAATCAGCGCCTATTCTTCTCAAATTGTAGAAGTCAACTTTCATTTCTTACTTTAATTGTAACCTGATTGTTGGTGTTCTACACTGCATGTGATGATAATCTCTATCTTCTTGGAGTTCACTTCTTTTTAAAGTATGTTCCTCTTTTTTATTATGAGTTATTTGGTGAAAATTTTCATTTTGCGCAATTTTTGGTATATTCTTTTTGAATAATGTATTTTTTTTATAGTAGGTTCAATGTGTACATTGTCTGAAATTATGTAAGTAAGTCATACAAGCACACATTTGTGTATACTTTCTGCAGTAGCCACTATTGAGAATAAAAGATATTGCAATAATAATAATTATTCAATAAACTTGTCAATATAATAATGTGTAGGACAAAATTTTCATTATCCTTCATAAGTGTAATTCTACCTTATAACATGATATAATTTTTTGTGTAACTGTAGAGAACAGGTGTCCTTATTCCCGTGTTCTTTATTTTTTTTATTGTTCAGGTTCATAGTTGCTGTAGCACTTATATGGATTCAAAATACTAAATCTTTAATAATCACAAGAGTGGGCGGCGACCTAACCGTTTATGCATAAAGGACACATATGAAGTGGAGAAATGACGTCTGTGGAGATCATGACCAAAAAATATTTTTAAGAATCCTCCTCGCTTGATTCCTCCTACATGGAATTCCTCATACTCTTTCTTCCACACACATGATATACGGCTTAACATTTTTGGTCCTGATGTAAAGATTAGTAAGTTATTGTTTGTCTAAATTAAGAATCCTCCTCACTTGATTTGACAGATCTGAAGAATTATAAATCTCAAACATGTCAACACTTTTAAAAGTCATGTTGGCTATATAATCTGCCAGCGTATTTCCTTCTTTGTAAGTGTATTTAATTTGAATCCTACACAATTGAGGGGAATTGATTGTGTCTCCAATATTTACTGAAATTTTCCGGTGGATCTCCCAAAATTTAGTAAGGATCTTAAATAGATTAATGAATTTGTATCTAAACAGACTTGATTAATCCCAACACTAGTGGGATGAGTGATTGCCTCCCTTTTAGCTATAGCTTCTGCCTCTAAGATTGTACTTTCACGAATCTCTTCAACTTGATCTTAGTGTAAGTTTCATGATTCTCTTTAATAGAAACAATATGTGATTATTTCTTAAATTCCGTTAATGAAACATCTCTATTTCCTTTCATACATTATTTTTAGAGTTTTGCAGCAGACTGGAATATAATGAATCCTTGGAGTATGCCTTTCCAGAAAATCTATGATATTAGGCGAAGTGGTAGAGATCTATAGTCCAGAATCGGTGGTCCTCCCATGTCTCCATAAATCTGAATTTACTATAAAAACTTAATTGTTGTAAGAACTCTTTAGATGCTTCAACCTATTTCTCCTTTTACAGAGGTTCCATATAACAATGGCTGGGACAATTCTCAATAATGGCGTTAATATTTAACAGCAATCTGATGTGCATCATTTATTGAAAACTTGTGGAAGTTGAAACCCTTCTATTTGAATCCCTGCAAAATTAGCAAACAACCTCCCTAGGTTAGTAGCTATGGTCGAGCTTAAAAAGACATGAGACATAATCTCAATTGTATGCTTAGTGCAACACTTACATTGTGAAGATATGTTTACTCCGATGAGTCGAAGGACGTCGCCCACTGGAATCCAAAATTTCCAAGCTATCCATAAGAAAAAAGACATTTTGAAAGGGAAAACAAAAGACACATTGACTACCATGCTTAAATTGTGTTTCTGTAATTCCATTTTGCATTGGGAAGACTATGCAGAAATTGTGTTTATATAATTTTATTTAGCTGGTTGATTTTTTTAGGTTCTTTGTTTAATTTTGCATTTTCTTTGGTATATAGTAGGGCCTATCTAACCTTCGTTTGTAATTTAATAAATTTGTTGTGAATTTATTTTGTATGTTCAGTTCTTAACCATAAATATAGAAACTATAGACCAGATCATCTTGATGAAATTTCCAACTTCTCAAGAAATTCAATTGAAGTGGGAATTTTTGAGCTTTAGTTTTATATAAATAACATCATATGTTGTCGAGATCTTGGTTATTTTTTCGAAATTAAGTTGCAAACATATCTTGGTATATTCATGTAATCACCATTTGATTCCCTCATTTGCTTCACAATCATTTGCAAAGTTGTTCTGCCATACATTCAAAAAAAAGCGTAGCCATAATCAGATTTACACTATAGTTTTAAAGGTTTTTTTAAGAAGTAAGAGATTGAATTAAATGTTATTACGGAGATGCAACACAGCCACAAAGAATTTAACTGATAACTTAAAAATTTCACAAATAACTGTTGGGAGTTAAAACCTAAAGCGAAAACTCAAATTTGTTTAACTTTTACTCGAAGCTAATAATGTCTATTGGGGAGATAAAATCATTTGCATAATATTTTTATAACTCAACATATTATTTATGTTTAGAATGTACATTATAAAGTTATTATATAGAAATATTTGGTTGCAATCTTGTAAGTATTTGCATGTGCTTGCTCTTTGACTATTGATTCATTGTTTGTTTCTTAATCTTCTCTTGTAATACGTGTTTAACTATGTGCATCTACTTCATCTGAATCAATTACATTGAATGAAAATTAATTATTACTACCTGGTTGTTATACTAATTTATTGTTATTAGTATTTTAGATGCACAAAGGTTATGATACCTAATAAGAAACGAATGGAACTTATTAGAAGCTCCCACTCTCTGAAAAGAGCTACGGATGACCAGCACAGTCCGTAGGTGGAAAATTTTCAATTTGTTAAGGGGAAATGCAGTTGGGTCAACTTCAAATGGTCATAACTCTTATCACAGAATGAATTATGTGTCGCATGACCTACCCACATATATATAATTGAATTATAAATATAAGCCTAGAAACATAATTCAAACATATACAAGTCAAATTATTGAATCAAAACATAGAAAATTAGAATTAAGAGAGGAGAAAAAGCTCAAGAACCCTAGTTCAAGAACGCCACAAGTTCCAGAAGATCTAGCATCGAAACTTAAGTATTTTTCTGTGGATTTCATTGCCAGGTATGCGGGATTTCACTAGTGGGTTCCTTTCACCCATTAGGTTCCTAATTTTCAGTTAGATTATTAATTCTCATATCATGATTAAACCTAGGGTTTCTAGATATTTGATAGAAATTCATGATTTAGTTAAATATATGTTCCAAATATGATTATCATGTTGTTACTCAAATTATCACATGAATTTCAGAATCCTGGCTATGTATTTCTTTAAGTTGATGAACCACACATGCTAGGTCACCTATTTTAGTCACTTAAGATATACATGCCTCAGTTATAAATATATCATTACAAGATTAATCGTTGCATTATCATTTTGCATGTTCACTTTTGAGTTATCTAGTATTTATAGAAACTCAGACATAATTAGTTAATTTACAAAATTCATTGGGGGTAGCATAATACCTAGTTGGTCTAGGGTTTAGCGTACCCAATAGTCCCAAAACTACTAGAAAAGTAGGCTGTAAGCCCTCTCTGTGGGCAATAAATTTAGTGATCACGCCATCATGCCTTTATACCTTTGGTAGGGTATATTGGGTCCTCTCGATGGTGCGTATACATCGGACTCCACATTTATCACATGTGGTTTTATTGTCGGTTATTATTAGCTCCCAAGGATCAGCCAGACAATTTATCAGTATATTCAGTATTCACTTTCGTAATGTTATAAATTGGTCATTGCATTCAGTTAGCTCAGAAATTCAGTAAATTAAGTTTAGATTATTATACTTGCTTTTGTGCTTGTTCAGTTATGTCTTATTTCAGATTACTCTATCATACATGCTCAGTACCTTTCAAGTAATAGCGCATACGTGTGCTACATCTTCTCGTGATATAGGTTCAGGTTCTCAGCATCTAGATCACACATAGATCAATTTCTGATCTCTAGTTCAGCAGATTTAGTGGTGAGTCCTCATTCTCTGAGGACAACAGTCATGAGTTTAATTTCAGTCTTCAGTTATTTAGTTTCATTTTTTGCTAGATTTTGCTGGGGCTTGTCCCAATATTTCTAGTCCAGTTTTGAGGCTTATTTCAAACATAGTTAGATTCATCTTAGTATTGGTTAATATTTTCATTATATTAAACTCATCAGTTTTCATATATATATCAATTTTAGCATATGGTATTCACCATCTTTTTATTATAAGTTATGATTTAGCTTCCGCATCAGTTTAATATCTTTAGTATGCCCACGATCACGTAAGACGGGTTAGCTTGGGATCACTTGCGGTTCTAAGTTCCATGTCCGCGTCTTTTAGTAGCTCGGGGCATGAAAAAACTTGGTGTCAGAGCACTAGGTTCAAGAGTCCTAGGATGCCTGAAAAGCCGCACTAAGTAGAGTCCTTTTCATGGGTGTAAAGTGTACGAAATCTAATGAGAGAGAGGTTATGAAGTGTTTTAGGAAAAACATCACTTTCTTGTTACTCTTATCGTGCGTAAGGTATGATCAAATTCCATTCTAACTTGACATTGTGCGCTTAAGATCATGCCTTCTTATAGAGCTTAGGCATGGAATTCTAATCACACAATGACAAATCATTTCCTCTACTAACAAATAAGGAAGCTGAAATGTAGAGTTTCAGAATGTCAATTCAGCTTTTGGCTCATTTGACCAACCAGAATAATCAGTAAGTTCGAGTTCTTACTAATAGGAATAATTGATTAGTCGCAGCCAAAGTTTATGATTTTTTTAGGATCAATCCGCCTAAGTTTTAAGGCTCACAAGTTTCTAAGGACCCATGAAGTTCATTAATGAGGTCAAGAAAATATTTGGTTTGATGCAAGTAATTGGTAGTGATAGGTGAAATTTGCCTCCTACCAGCTTAAGGATATGACTCACATATGGTTGAATTCTCTAAGCGGAAAGACAATAGGGATGACTTTGTCCTTTGTATCTCAGCATAACAGTCAAATTCAGTGTTAGTCGAGGAACCCTCTCAGAACCTTTCTTAGTCTCTACTCATGTTGGGGAGCCAGTTATAGCTAGATGAGTATACAGAAACTGCCATGTCACAGTCTCTCAAAAACTCAACTCAACAAATCTAATAGAGTTTGAAATTGTAGCCTTCGATGTCATTAGAGGCATGGATTGGTTACACTCATGTTATGCCTCAGTCGATTGTAGAACTAGGATTGTTCGTTTTATGTTTCCAAACGAACCAATCCTAGAATGGAAGGGTAGTAGCTTAGTGACTATGGGTCGATTTATTTGTTACCTTAAGGCAAGAAATATGATGTCTAAGGGTTATATCTATGATCTAGTTTGGGTTAAGGATTCTAGCCTTAAATCTTGAGTCAGTTCTTGTAGTCTATGACTTTCCAAAAGTATTTCCAAAAGATTTTCTTGGAGTCCCTCCCGAAAGGCAAATCAACTTTGGGATCCATCTCCATCCAGTTACCCAACCCATTTCTATTACTCCTTACAGAATGGCTCCAGCAGAGCTTAAGGAATTAAAAGAGCAGTTGAAAGTCCTTCTAGATAAGGTCTTCATCATACCTAGTATTTCACTATGGGTGCACCAATGTTTTTCGTGAGGAAGAACGATGATTCTCTCAGAATTAGCATTAACTATAGATAGTTGAGCAAGGTCAAGATTAAGAATAATTATCCCATCCTCAGGATTGATGACTTGTTAGAACAACTTCAGGGTGCTAGCTATTTCTCAAAGATAGACCTCAGATCTGATTATCATCATGTCAAAGTCAAAGATAGTGACATTCCAAAAACATCCTTTAGAAATCAATATGGTCATTATGAATTTGTAGTTATGTCGTTTGGACTAACCAATGCACCTGCAACTTTCATGGATTTGATGAACAGATATTTTGAACAGTACTTGGACTTGTTCGTTATCGTCTCTATTGATGATACCCTCGTTTACTCTAGGAGTGAGGAAGAACATTTAACTCATTTGAGAGTTTTTTTTGCAAACTCTCAAGGATCGCCATTTATTCTCTAAGTTTAGTAAATGTGAGTTCTGGTTGCAATTGTTGCTTTTTTTATCATATTGTACCTAGCGAAGGGATCTGAGTTAATTCGCACAAGATAGGAGTAGTGAAATAGTGGCCCAGATCTACCTCTGCTACCGACATCAAAAGTTTCTAATGTGTAGCTGGTTATTACAGAAGGTTTGTGGAAGGATTTTTATCCATAGCCTCAACATTGACTAGGTTGACTCAGAAGATGGTCAACTTTGAATGGTCAAATTATTGTGAGAAAAGCTTCATAGAATTGAAAACTAGATTAACTACAGTTCCTTTCTTGAATCTACTAGAGGGTTCAGATGTTTATGTGCTTTATTGTGATGCATCAAGAGTTTGCCTAGGTTGTGTGTTGATGCAGCGAGGTAACGTGATAGCTTATGCCTCTAGGCAGCTTAAGTCACATGAGAAGAACTATCCAACTCATGGCCTCGAGTTTGCATCAGTGGTGTTTGCACTCAAGATATGGAGACAGTGCTTATATGGTGTTCATGTAGATATGTTCACCGATCATAAGAGCCATCATATGTGTTCTCCCAGAAAGAGTTGAATCTTCGCCAGAGGAGATGGATTGAGTTCCTTAAGGATTATAATATGAGTGTGAATTACCATCCTAGTAAGGCGAATGTAGTAGCATATGTTCCTAATAGATTATCCATGCGTAGTGTAGACCATGTTGAGGAATAAAGGAATGAGCTAATAAAGGATGTTTACAGCCTTGCTCGCTTAGGATTTTGCCTTATGAGCATATCTGATAGTGTTGTAACAGTTCAAAATTTGGTAGAATCGTCTTTGGTAGTGGAGATTAAGAAAAAGCAAGACAGTTATCCAATCTTACTTAAACATAAGGGTGCAGTCCATAATTAGAGAGTGGATGTTTTCCCCCAATGGGGAGATGGTGTACTTCTCTACCAGGATAAATTGTATGTTCCTGATGTGGGTGAGTTGAGAAAGCATATCCAACAAGAAGCCCATAACTCTTAGGTATATTATTCATCTAGGTTCCACTAAGATGTACCTTGATCTGCGGGTAGTATATTGGTGGAATGACATGAAGAGGGATATAACAGACTTTGTGTGTAAGTGGCCCAATTGCCAGCAAGTCAAGGTAGAACATCAGAAACTAGGGGGTATGACTCAAGAGGTGGATATTCCTACTTGGAAGTGAGATGTGATCAATATGGACTTCATCACATGATTACCGCGTACTCGCAGACAGCATTGATAGTTTATAGGATGACTAAGTTTTCTTGCTTTTTAGCAGTCAAGACTACAAATTTGGCAGAGGACTATGCGAAGCTTTACATAAATGAAATTGTGAGGTTGCATGGGGTTCCTTTATCTATCATCTCAGATAGAGGTCCTCAGTTTACCTCTCATTTCTGGAAGTCATTTCATAAAGGTCTTGGTACTCAAGTTAATCTTAGTACAACATTTCCTCCACAAACGGATGGGCAGGAAGAGTATACTATGCAAACCTTAGAGGATATGTTGAGAGATTGTGTGATCGATTTCAAAGGTAATTGGGATGATCACCTTCCTCTTATTGAGTTTGCCTACATTAATAGCTACCATTCCAGGATTCAGATGGGACCTGGTGAGGCTTTATATGGGCATAGATGTAGATCTTATGTTTGTTGGTTCTAAGTAGGTAAATCATCTTTGATAGGGACAGATTCAGTCTTTTAAGCTATGGAGAAAGTGCAAATCATTAGAGATAGACTTAAGACATCCCAACGTCATCAAAATTTTTATGCAGATTTATGGAGAAGGGAACTAGAGTTCCAAATTGATGATTGGGTTTTTCTGAAAGTCTCACCTACGAAAGGGGTGATAATATTTGGAAAGAAAGGGAAGCTCAGTCCTAGATATGTAGGACCTTCAGTATCTCGAAAAGGGTTCGAAGGTGGAATATGAGATAGAGTTGCCAGCAGAATTAGCAGCAGTGCATCTGGTCTTCCACATCTCACTCTTAAAGAAGTATTGGGGTGATCCAGACTATATAGTGACATTTGAGAGTGTGACGGTGAAAGATAGTCTTTGTCTTGAGGATGTACCAATTGAGATTCTTGACAGTCAAGTCAGAAGGTTGAGAAACAAAGAAGTCACTTTAGTCAAGGTTTTGTGGAGAAGTCAGTCCGTCAAGGGAGCTGCTTGGTAAGCTGAAGCAACCATGAAAGCCAATTATCCTCACCTATTTCCTTTCGATTCCACTCCAGCTTGAGGTTATAGTTCCTCTAAAGTTTTCCAGTCATTCATGCATAAAATTAGTCTTAGAATAATGTTCCCTTTGTTTGTACATGCATTTTTCAGCGTATTTGCATGTACTTGGAACTCAAATAAGTCAAAATCTTAGTTCTCAGTGTTTATTTGTGGGGTTTGCAGCTCTTTCCCTCTATTTCAGCTAGTTTAGTCTTCATTTAAGGACAAATGTTCCCAAGTAGGAGATAATGTAACGCCCCATAGCAAAAATAGACCAAAAATCATTTTTTTTTAAAAAAAATTGCAGGTGCAACTAAAGATGGCATCGACGGTCCGTAGGACAGACAATGGTCCATCCTTCACAACTATCGATGGGATCAGAAACTCCCAAAAACTTAGACGGGAAAAAATTGTCTAAGTGTTGATTGACGACGTATGACGGTCCGTAGGTTAGATGAATGTCCGTAGTCTGTCACCGTCGATCGAGACACCCATTCACCCATTCTCTCACAGGAGCTATGGATAACCATCACGGTTCCTAGGCGGAAAATTTTGCAGACAGTATAGGGGAAATGCATTGGGTCAACTTGAAATTGTCATAACTCTTATCACAAAATTAATTAGGTGTCCCATTACCTACATACATCTAGATAATTGAGTTATCTTTTTATATCCACGAACCTTATTAAAATCAGATTCGTGAGTAAAAAGTTATGCCCATTTTTGAAAAGGCCTATCGAATAGGAAAAGTCGATGGACCCAATGACGGGGCGTCGATTAGACGACGGACCGTCAGTTCTGGCCGTCGTTTGATCCGACAAAAACTTTCCTAGGTTTTTTTTTAAAAAAAATTCCCACTCTAATTAGACCCTAAGTTAAGTCATTTTTACCCTAAATCATCATATGTTAGTACTTTAAGACTAGAAACATAATTAAAACATATCCAAGTCAAATCAGTAAATCAAAACCTAGAAAATTAGAAGAAAAAGTGGAGAAAAAGCTTAACAACCCTAGTTCAAGAACGTCACAAGTTTCAGGAGTTTTAGCCCTAAAATTTAAGTATTTTTCATGTGGATTTCATCACCAGGTATGTGGGATTTCACTAATGCGTTCCTTTCACCCATTGGGTCCCTAGTTTTAAGTCAAATTCTTGATTCTCTTATCATGATTAAACCTAGGGTTTCTAGAACTCTAATAGAAGTTTATGATTTAGTTAAATATATTTTCCAAATCAGATTATCATGTTATTATTCAAATTATCGCATGAATTTCATAACCTTAACTATGTATTTCTTTATGTTCTTGAATTACACATGCTAGGTAAGATATTTCATACACTTTAGATGTAAATGCCTCAGTTATAAATGCATGATTACCATATAAATTATTGCATTATCATTTTGCATGTTCAGTTTTGAGCTATGTAGTATTTAGAGAAACTCATACATAATCAGTTAATTTACAAAATTCATTGGGGGTAGCATAATACCAAGTTGGACTAGGGATTAGCATTACTAATAGTCCCAAAACTACTAGACAAGTAGGTTGTAAGTCCCCTCTAGGGGAAATTAGTTTAGTGATCATGTCAGCATCTGTTTATAACTTTGGTAGGGTATATTGGGTCATCTCGAGGGGGCATATAGAATGGACTCCATGCTTGGGAATTTTGGAAGCTTGTCCCATTTAAAAAGAGTTATGATTATCCAAAGAACAATCCCTAAAGAGTTATGAACTTATAAACAACAATCTGAATGATTAAAGAATATAAGTGAAGAAATTTATATAATTACGGGTGGCAGTCAAGAGGCGAATACATAAGGTTGGCGGCTCAGGGGCCAAAGCCTAGCATAGGCTGATTTCTATTTGTATAGAAGGGCTGCAACTCAAGGGCGAAAGCCTAGAATGGGCCGATCCCGATTTGTGTGATTATGAGGGGCCCATCCCAATGGTTAAAATGCCTAGCATCAGCCATCTCTTCTACCACTAATCAACTGGTTACTTGTATCACATGCCCTACAAAGATTATAACATATAGAAAAGTAAAAAAAAAGAATGTAGCCTACATGATCTCACTAGAGTAAGCAAAGGTGGTCTTCTCTCTTGATATATGCACTCATATATTAATAATTGATTTCATTTGAGACATCGTATTACTTATGCTATTGCCTTATATATTAAGTACATTTTATGTACCGACGTCCCTCGCGGGGACGCTGCATTTTATGCTACAAGCACAGGTACTCCAGCTGGTAGACCTCCTTAGTAGGAGCACACGACACTCAGCTACTTTTAATAAGATCTAGGTTGATTCGGAACTTTATTTAGTCCTTGGTAAATTCATTTAGGTATTATATCGTAGTTACAGGTAAGGCAGGGTCTATCTCAACCTACTCAGGTTTTCTATCTTTTAGAGGCTTTGTAGACGTGTGTATATGGTTCAGTTGTTTCTTAGAGAATTGTCGCCTCAACCAAAAAGTCTTGTATATAACATTTGGATACACTTATGTTGATTCATTTATATTCATCCTATGTATACTTGTCAGATTGTTACAATTATATGGATAGTAAGCACAAGTTACAGGTTGGTTCTCTCAGTCCTATAGGGCATCGGGTTCCTGTGCGTCTTAATGGGATTTAAGGGTGACATCCTCTATACGCAAACATTTTTTTCGAAGAACTTTTAAAAAATATACAACATAATAAGTTGTTCAGATAGAGATTTGCAAACCATACAACACATGACAAGTGGAAGTAAATGTTGTAGAGTTATAGGACAATCTTAGTCTTGAATTATTTTCATCCATATGCTTGAGACATTGAGAAATATTTGAGGAAAATCCATCTAAGACAGTTAAATTCTTTAAAAATAGATTTTTTTTCTTTTATTCATTAGGAAATGTATAATATGATGGCGGAAACTCATATTCATATCAATTTAGTATTGGATGAATTTTTTTTGTATATTAATTTCTTGTAAATCCAGTCGCGTACTCAATGTGTCTTTTCTTTTTCCTTTGATATATAAAATTGTCCCAAAAATATTGTCGCATAAATTATTATCTATGCGAATCACATGAAGCATATGTTGCAACAATAACGTTTTCCAATATGGAATATGGAAGAATATACTCTTGTTATTTCAGTTATCACTCTTTTTCTTATGAAATGTTTAAATCTTTTTGTGAGGATTCACTGTTAATGGGAACTTATCTAAATCAGAAACTTGATCAATTATATCATCACCAAACAACATTTCTAGTGGTAGCCTATGCTCAATAGTTTTATCAGATGATAGTTTGTCATTTCTCCATTTTTGTTTGAGAGGAAGTTAGCATATGTGAACCATATAGCACTGTTTTGGACATTTTTAAGCCATGTAGAGCAAGTTTTCCTATTGCAACATGGGAACGGCAATTTTCATTTTGTACTTTATCCAGAAAAATTTGCATATGCTAGAAAGTCATTATGGTACACAACAAAAATGCAAGTAACTTAAAATTTTTTCTTGTTGATGCAACAAATGTCTCTACTCCAATTTCCCATAATTCATTCAACTCCTGTATTAATGGTTGTAGATAGACATGAATTGTATCAGTAGGAACATTAGGACCAGGTATAAGCATTGACAAATTCAAACACTCTTTTTTTTCATGGAAATCCAAGGGAGGAAATTATAAGCAACAAGTAGCACATGCCAAATGTTGTAGGGACTTCTCAAAACTCCAAATGGTTTGAATCACTAGAAAGTCCAAGTTATACATTAATAGGTTCAACTATAACAGATGGGTGAAGTTCATCAAAAAATTTCCATGCCATTGACTCAACTAGATGGCTCATTATTCCACCATAAACTATTTTATCATGACGCCATGAAATAAAAGTAAATGTCTTTGAGAACATAAAAAATCTTTGAAGTGTGGTCTTTAGAGGAAAATAATGTAAAATCTTGTATGGTATCTTTTTTGCTTTTTTCAATCTTTTTCCCACTATACTTATCATCCTTCAATCTATATGCACCAGAAACTTTGGACGATTGAAGACAATTATAATTCTTCAAATATACATGCAATCATTCTTACATGCATGAATCTTCTTACGAGAAATTCCAGGATCTCGAATCACCTTATTTGCCTCATGATATGAATTTAGCAAGTTTGTTCCATCAAGCAATAAATCATCTTTCAAAAACATAAATAGCATTGTAAATGAATCATTACTCAAATGACCAATACTTTTAAGGTGAAACAATTTAATCAAAATAGAAAGTTTAGAAACTTTTACACTTAAGTATAATGGTAGATCAAGATCTTTTAATAACCTATAAAAAAATTTATCTTCAACATTTGGTTCTTCCTCTCGAAGATCATCATTAGTACTAGTATTCACTTTATATCCAAAACAATTGGGGTAGAAATGTCTTAGCAATCCATGTTATTCATCATCTTATAGGTCAATATAAACTATAAATTCAAATTTGATTGTGCTTCACCTGACATCTCCCCATTCTGATATTAAAGAGTATAACATGGTATTATACCATGTACTATAAAATGTGACATAACTACAACACATGTTCTAGAAGTTGCATTACCAAATTTAATAC
Organism: Solanum lycopersicum; assembly: GCF_036512215.1. Lineage (NCBI taxonomy): Eukaryota > Viridiplantae > Streptophyta > Magnoliopsida > Solanales > Solanaceae > Solanum > Solanum lycopersicum. The sequence goes on along the minus strand of NC_090803.1, from coordinate 28,588,303 downwards.
ATCGACAACATATCAATATTGGTTTTCCTAATTTTGTAAAAAAGTAATCCGAGAAATTCTCCACCCCATCTGTATAAGCATTAGTCTTCTCATTCACTCTAAAGTTTGCCTAACGTCCCCACCTCCACTTCAACATAATTCTACATTTGTTAAAGGACTCAAACTCAAAGTAGCTTCTTTAGAAGCATTATTCCGTAGCCCTATCGATACCTTCCGTTAATTTTAACTTTGGATTGTTGATATTTATTTGAGGTCAAATATCTTTGATTATTGTAGGGTTAAACACACTTCAATGAGCTTACTAATACTTGTATTTTTTCGCATATATTTGGGTTGCCTGTTTTAAATTGTGTTTTATACTGCTTGGGTGATTGTTCGAGTTTATGGCTTCCTTGTTTAATTAAAAAACGAAGATAATTTTGCTATCACTTGTGTTTAAGTGATCTTCTCGGGTATATTTAAGTATTGGTTTGGATCAATACCAATGACTTTAATAGTGCTCTCAATTGAACAAATATGAATGCGCAGCCACAATGAGTCAAAAAGAAGTTGCTTATACAATGTGCCAACTCTTTTAATCTTGTTGTGATTATCTACTTATCAAATTGATTTACTTATGATGACCATTGAACACTAGAAAAAGTGTGTAATGTTGTTTGATATAAGTATCGATGCCTAATGTGATAAGCTTACAATGAACCATGCATGAATAACCTAAAATTTGTCCTGTTATTCCAGTCAATAAAGTAATGCTTTCTGTTGAAATGATCTTAGGCACTTTTGAAGAGTGTGACCCAATTTGACATATCCCTCTTTTTTGAACCACCATATGAGTGTGTCAACCTCTCTTAAACACCCCTTTAACTTTACCTCTCTTTAGAAGAAACTTGTTAGAACTTAGACCTCTATTTATCCACTACCTATAATCCCTGTGACGCGTGGTTTAGTTAATAGATGACTTAAGACAAAAGCTTAAGTTTGGGATATGGTAGGTTAAGAGGAAAAGGGGAAGTTTAGAAAAGCAAGAAAAATCTCCCTTGAACCATGGTATTGCAAAGAAATGGAAACCCTGCATATGAAAAATGAAAAGAAAAGTAAAAAAATGAAAAAGAAGGTTATAGAATAAAAGTAAAAATGAATTTTGGGTTTCCAAGCAATCCATGGACGTGAATAATAGGTTGACTTAGAAGCACTAGAAGAAAAATTTATAGACGAAGGTGAATATAATGATGTGCTTTAAACACCACATTTCATTAAGATATTAACTCAGTAAGCCTATATTACTATTCTGTTGCACTCAACCCCTTTACAAGCCTTAAAAATAATTTTTGATCTTGAGAAAGCGGAAACTATTATTGATAGGAAAATAAGAGCAATCCTATTGGTGAAAACATGCATTGTGTTCCTCTTTGGGAGTGCTAAAATTGTATTTTATTCCATAACATTAAATTTATTATACACCTATGTGTGAAAATGGAATCATCATTTGTGTGAGGGCATTCACATGCTTATGCTTGAGCTTGAACTTGCACTTGAAGGACGTAATACAAGCTTGAGAATCTCTGATAATGGCGTGTCACTACTTGAATCATAAAGTATACAATTGATCCTTTAATAAGAAGTTTGAGTCTTGTTGTATATGTTCAGGATTGAGTGTTATATAGAACAGTTTTAGACATCCTATTTGAATTGTTGCACATGAGTTTTTCTTTAGGACAACAAAAAGCTTATGGGGGTCTTGATGAGTCCAAGAATTCAACGCATTTAGGGATACATTTATATAAATATTTTTCTCAAATGTTTGTTTTATCTCAATATATGATCAAAACTATCAAGTTTAAAGTAATATATGATTCGAAGAAAGCATGGAAACTATGGCGCGAAAAAAAAAATAGGCAAAAAAAAGCTAAAGCATGAGCATCACAAAGTAAACTTGGTGCATCACCGAATGGACATACTTCATCTTTTGTTTTAGCATGTTGAACCCTGAAAGGACCCTCCACCATATACTTCCGTAAAGTTGTAATATTAAGCCCAGTGGACCAGGACTTGAAGTTTTTGTGGATAAGCACAAAAATACTAGGAACTAGAAGACGGGCAAGTCGTCGAGTCATTAAGAGACCTCGACTAACCTCGCTGAATGATCAAATGTAGCAAAAAATAAGAAATTATGAATAGTAGTTTAAGTGGTGAATTAGTGAGTGTCAACATTATTCTTGTTACTAGACATTTTGCTTTAGTATTTTCATTTTTTCTCTTAAGTTTAATAAGGGTTTTTGGAAGACTTGAAGAAGGAAGGATTCATCTTCCCCAAATTAGAAGTGCATATTCTCAATTCTTCATTCTTTGCTTGAATCAAGGCATATATTATTATACCAACTTAATTTTAATACCATTAACGGTATAATTTCATAATTTTTGATGTGTTGCTAAAAACTTCATTCTTGGGTGTTATTTAGCAAATCTGAGTTATGATTATTGCTGGACCTTACTTGCTAATAACTTAGATGTAGTTTAATAATAATTTTATCTAGTGGTTGTTGTTTAATCTAATGGATTGGTAGTTGCAAATTTAAGTCCACCCATGTGTTTTTAGCTTGCTAGAGAGAGAGTTCAGGAAACCGAGACTGCTAGATTGATGGCCTACGGAGTGGATTGACATGATCTTTAGTCCGATTGGGTGAACTAGTCCCATATGTTAACATTTAGTTCAAAAGACTCAACGGGGTAAGGAAAAGGCTAGACTATGTGCGGAAAATCTCTGTCCAAGAGGAACCCATTTGAAATCCGATAAGTTGCTCAAGAGAGAACATAATTCCTATTTAAAGCATAACCTAGTAACCATTTTTCTTCAAATTATCTATCGAAATCATGTACCCAATAATCTAAATTAAATTGTAGTGCGGTCACATCACAAGAATTCCCCCTCATACATGATATTTCATATAATTTCTATTGTTTTACTACTTGTGACAAACCTCCATTTGGTATTTGACAAATTCACGTCACCCCATTTTTAATTTATTATTCTTTTATACATAAATCTCTTTAGCTAAGACTAATTAGAATGGAAATCTAATGAGATATATATTCTCGAAACCGCTCCATTGAGACACGACCCCAATCCTTAATTGGTTTACTATATTATTGACGATCATAGACACTCGAACCGTAGTTAGTGTCGGTGATATCGATAAGCATCAAGAGCACACACCCTGTTATGGCGGTGATCGCCCACTATACCAAATGAATTACCCTAGTGAGTCGGGTGGCCTGTTGGTGCAGATTAAATTGTGGACTGAGATCTACCATTTTTACCTTCTTTACTGATATGCTAAAATTATACCTCTCTAAAGAAGTACCACCGGTCATAATTAAGTAGAGAACCCAATAAGTAGGTTGGGGTCGATCCAACGAGGAAAATAATTTACACTTAGTTTAAATTCCTAATTATGTGTGTTTAGTCTATGCCTTTTGAAAACAAGTAACTAAAGGGAGGGGGTTTTGTGTAACAAGTTCCTCAAATAGTGTAAGTTAACAAGTAAATGAAAGTAGAGTTTGAGCTTTCATCAAATTTTATGAATAATTGATGTATGACTCAGTTCTTACTTCGCTCCAATCGACATTTGCCTATTAGATCGTATCACACTAAATCTATGTTGATAATATTTTTCTTATTCCTACCTCATTGGTCCGACAATTAGCAACAACGTTAGTTCTAACGCGTCAACTCGTTAAAAAGACTTTTAAGCAAAAGAATTATCAATGCATGCAAAAACACTATTTGAGAATTGCTTAATTGCTAGTTATACATTGATAATTACCCATGGTTCCCACAATCCTAGTTGTGGATTTTATTTAACCTTGCAAGAAAGATTACAATTCATAGTTTTGAATGAAGAAATCATGAACTTATTAAATAATAGTAATAAACCCATAAATTCAACTTGAAATTGCAAGAAAATCCTTCAAACCAACTTCGAAAATTGATTAATTGCCAAAAGTTGCCAAACCCAATCTCCAAACACTAAATAGAATAATAACAAGAATAGATAACCCCAACAGAAGGTTTTAATGCCCTACATATAGAAAAATTAGTCCTTAATAAATAGGAATAAAAATAAAGAAAGTTTGTTCAGTTTACGCGGCTTTGATCTACGAACCAACTAACGCACCATCGATCAACTGCCTCAGTCAGCCATGACTTAGAAATATTTTACTCCACTGGATAGCACCTCCTCTAAATCAATATATGGATAAACAATATGGTCTGTCGATGCCCTCCATTACTCCATACTAATATTTTTTCAAACCTTGGGTACATGAACCTTGTCTGAACCAAACAATGGTTCATCAGTAAGGTCCATCGATCAATCAAAAAATAGTTGTTTCCTCTCGTAGTTCCATACTAGTCAGGCTTCTCCGATTTTTCTCCAAAGTCGATAGCATGCATAGGTCATGTTTCTTTTTAGTTGTTGTATAAAAATTACTACGAAGTCTTTAATAACATACAACTCTTAAGTGAAATGCATTATAAATGCCTTAAAATCACAACCCATCAACACCTTCAACTTAAATTCATTGTTTGTCCTCAAGCGATGCACTATGACCCTAAACGACACTTGTACGGAAGAATACATTTTTAAACTCTAGCAATCACATTACTATCAATCCCGGCTCTTTTTTTATTGAGAGTAAGCTTACGCTCTAAAGCTTGAGAAGCTAACTCAAGCAGTTCACAACATGACACAAATTCATCATGCATAAACCCTTCTTGTGTTTATTCCTCTCACCAAGGTACCAACTTTCTCATAACTAAACTAGTGCCCTCACTTCAAAAGAAATCATCATTTTTCACACAGTGATTAGGCATTTTTTACGAGGATCTTTGTTTCAACACTCGCACTCAATAACAAGTTCAAATACAGTTAGTACTCTTCACCATAGGCTTTCCCTTATTTTCACTGCTTAGGTACACCATACTAGACTCTAGGATCACGGTAGGACTTTCTTATCTTGTAATGTATCCCCAGGGTCAGGTGTGGTATATTTGAGTACTTTTTTAATGACTTTTTGCCCTCCTTCAAATTACCGCTAAGCATCCTACCTCTTTTTATTGCCTTTTTACCCCTCCCACTTATCTTCTCTTCACTTCTTTACCTTGTTCCCTTTTTGAATGTGACTTTTACTGCTTTTGCATATTTTTCTTTTAAAACTCTCTTCTCTATTTTTCTTTTCCTTTTCAATCAATAAATAGATAATATCAACAAGTCACATCTTTCACTCACTGAAGCTTTTCACTTCATACCCATTTTTGGGTCCTTACTCATAATAGCCACCCTCAAATCATGAATTTTCCATGAGTTGAGGTACACAATACCCAAAGACGGATCATGGCCAAGACGAGGTCACGTACTGCATTATCCAGCCTCAACTTAGGCTTTTGGCTTAAGCCATACTTCAAAGTTTATCGGTTATTTTTAATTAGACACTTGAATTATAATATGTTTTGATTGAGGACATGAATGTATGATAATCTACTTCTATAGACAATTTTAGAAACACTCATCGACAATAACTTTTCTATTTTTGTATTAGTAAGGGGTGGGTTGATTAATTGGGGTGGTTTAATTAGTAATGGATGGGTAGTATATTTTTATTAAGTATATTAATAAGTTAAATTATAACAAATAGTTGAGAGCCAAGTATTTAAAATATTTCAATAGTTTAAATTTAAAAACGTTAAATAAGTTGTATATTTTGAACTCAAAGGTGGATAACAAGGGTATTTTGGACCCAATAGGTGGATGAGAAGGGTATTTTGGAGCCAATAGGTGGATGGAGGGTAGTTGTGTACCATTTATGATACCTTAAGGGTATTGTAGGCCCTCTTCTGAAAAAAAAATGATCTACTAAAGGCTCAACTTAGTTGGATCAAAAAGGGACAGTAATTCATTTAGTTAACTACTTTTAGGCTAGATATTTGCTATTTCAAGCAAGGCATATGATCACTTCATAGCTTCTAACACACATTTCCTTCACAAGACTATTCGGGTAACTTCTATCTATGCGCTAACTGTTTGAACACTCAAAATTTCCTCACACACTCGTGGCACATCGTTGTGCTGTCAAAATATTAGATTCCCTAATTCAGGTTTTAGATCAAGGTCATATAGTTGGTGCCTATTTATGTTATATTTAGAGTCATCACATTTAACGTATCTTAACCATTTATGCTAGCATAATAATACACGGGATATCATTTTTAGTATTCATCATGCTTTGTAATACATACTTCATACTTCTGTACTTTGTACTTACTACGACATGTTGGTTCAATAGAAAATTAAGCAGTCTATTCGGGAAAAAGAACAAAGGCAAAAAAAACCAAGAAAATATTGTGAGTTAGATTACTCAAACTTAAACCTACCACTCACTTTCCATTAACCCCACCCCCAACAAAAAAATTTGCAATTGTATCAAATGTAATAAAAATAAAGAAACAGGGTGGTAGGTGAAGCGAAACTGTGGAGCATAGCGCCGAGGAACTATCTATATATGGATGGATTTAGTTTCCCAGAACCCGCTAGATCTTCAACTGGGGCACTCTCTGTAGTGCCCACATCAACCTCTGCACCATCAGTAATGCTTCTATCACCGCTCTCTGGTACAAAACAGGATGTCCCAAAAGCCATCTCCAGTGCTCTCCTCTGACGTTTTTCCTCATCTAGCAAAGAGGCCCTACTAGCCAGCTACAGCTTTATGCCCTCTCTTTTTTTCGCACGGGCCTCATCACTGGCCTCAGTGGTATGGATGGAGTGATGCCTCTTGGTATGCACATGTTGCTTAGGCTGAGGCTCAGCAGGACCGTGTCCTCTTCTAGCTCAGTGGAAGCACTCTTTGGCTCACTCCCCCGCATCTCCATGATGGTATCAATGCTGGATCACAACCTTTCAATCTGAACCTGGACGACACTGAGGTTAGTAGTTGGGGCTAGGCGTTCTAGAACCTCTAGTTTAAAGGAATCGAGGCATTTGAGGACCGCCTGAATTTATTGCTCCACCTGCTTTGCCACCCACTTCTCTATGATGTCCTCTGCCTAAATAATAAATTTTTTCATCCAGACTGAATGTGGTGTAGCAGAGTTTCCATCTATACCTCTAACCTCTTTACTCATGCTAGAGAATCAACAATGTAAATGGTGGTGTAGATCTTGACGAGCTGGGGGCATGTGAAGAAGATGCTTGAGTGGGATCATAAGGCTCTTGTGTGGCAGGGTCTCCCCTTGAGCTAGCTCCACTGTGTCCACCATGTTATCGCTAAGTGGAGGCACCTCAATCCTGGGTCCTTTGTGTGGTGTTGCTATATTAGCCTCATCCTTGATGAGACCTATATCTGGAGTAAATGTTTGCTTACAAAGTCTGTCATAGGGCCAAATTGGCACTCCAGCGTCCGTGCATAACTGGAAGATAACATATGGAAATGAGTAAGTGGTAGAAGTCTTGATTGCCTTTTTGTGAATCTCAGTTGTAATCATCTGAGTGAAGTCTATCTTAAGTCTCTCTACAAATTCTACCACCATCACCTCCCTATCCTACGTAATTAGATTGTTGGCCTTTGTGGATAATAATCGGTGCCAAACCAACAACCAGAAAACTTGGCCACAAAGGTGAGAGTGACCTTGTTTTGCCCTTGGGTATCTATAACCCAATCAACCCTCTTACCATCTATCGCTATATACTAAGCCAACAATTTATTTACTACTTCCCACAGCTCTGCATTCCATAAAAGGTAACAGTCTTCTTAATCTCCCACTTATAGTAAAACTATGAGTTATTTCGTGTCCACTGTGAACTGATGAAAGAGCCGTATAAGATGTGGGGGATGGTGTTGGTAGAGATGTCAACTCTGCGCCTCTGAAGAAGTGAGGGGTTCTTTTTTGGTGGGTCTTGCCCGCCTATTCATGGACCCTTGGAGAGTCCCTGGTAGGAGGCATAAAACTCCCAAACAATATCCTCATTATATCTATCCAAGTCCCGAGATATCTAGTCACATTTATGGAAATTGAATAATATATGCACCTCGAGGACTGTTCGCAAACTTCCTATGAGGAAGCGGCGCTCCTCAGTAACCAACCGCGTCATCACCCCCTTTTTATTCAACATCTTCGCATCCCTGTACACCTACTACTGCCCCTCCTGGCACCATCAGTTTGGTTCATCAGCAATATGGGGGGGTCGTTCGATTGAGGTGCAGGTGTAGACTCTAAGCTTTTAGCCTCATCAGACGAGGCTTAGTGATTTGCATCCCCTGATGTGGTAGCTCCCTGAGAGTTTGAGCCAGAAGCATTGGCTGCCTTGTACCCTTAAGGTTGGGCTGACCCTAAAGTTGTGGCATCCTTGGAGGCGGATATGGAGTCCATCTGTGAGGTGGATGCTGCCCCATCAGTTAATCGATCAGTGGATGCTCCTCATCAAACTGGGAGACAATGACTTGTCACTAGTCACCTTCCGGGTAGTTTTCCTCTTGACTTGTGCGGATGTTGTCGGTGATGTGATGCTTGGGGGAACATAGGTTTGCAAAAACATAGGTTAATCAGCTTTAAGAAAGAGCAAATTTAAAAGGAATATTTTATAAATACTTGTGATATGTATCTTTAAATTAAAATCCCTCATATTTTGCAACAAATCGTTGATCAAAGAAATCGTTATCTAAGCAGTTGAAAACTTATCCCTCTTACGCAAATGCTCACTTCCCCTTTTTTTGAATGGTTTAAAACATTCAACAAAACATGTTCACTAGACATTTTGTAACAAAAATATTTTCAGTCACGGTATTTGTTAAGTTTTCGTAAAATACCTAATGGATCTAAGGAAGGTGTACTAATTTATTTCTTAAAATAATTTTTTAAAAAATGAAAATTCTACGAGACCCAACATACGTAATCTATTAAAGACTAAAGTTGGTAGTCTTAAAAAAGTAGAAACGTAAAAGAGCAAATAAGTGTCATATATTACAAAGCCAAAATATCAACACGGACACAAAGATAAAAAAGTAATGACTAAAAAAGGAACGAAAGGAGTAGTTTTCAAGATTTCTGTGATACTTTGCCATGTCCAAATTGCATGAGCTTTTCTGAAGCGGGAGATACAAAGCTGAAGAGAGGTGCGCGCTTTCAGATCGAGCAATGATGATGAGTCTTGAAATGAGACTTCTTGCAAGGTAGAAGCCTGTTATGAAGACTTGAAATAGCTCCAAAAGTGTTCATGTTAATAGAGAGAGAGTGAGGAGATAATTAAGAGAGTTCAACTTTAAATGATAGTGAATAAATCAAACAAATAGCTAGGTACACTCATAAAACGAATATGTTATTCAAATTACAAAGAATGTGCAAATGCCTGGCAAGATGTTCCTCCTACAATTGGAAACATTAAATAAAACTCAAAACAACCAAACCATCATCCATGTCTTTTAAACAAAATATTAACACTGTGCTTTTTTATCCAAGATCCTTCCACATTTAACACTGTCTTCACTAAAAACTTAAAAAGAAACTTAAACATACAACTTTACTAAGTAATGGATTAGGGAAAAATCTTAAAATCTATGTTATTCTGCGCATAAAGATAAGATAGGAATCTGCAAAGCATGATCATGAGTATTGTTACACTAATGTTTTATAAAAAAATGCAACCAACAAAACTAACTAAGAACAATACTCGCTTCTTTTATACATATTGTTACATATGATTACATGAGTTGCTAAGTTTAATCATATAAAGACATCAAATAGATATCTAAATTTGACCGACAAATTGATTTCAAGTGTACATTTAATTACAAAATGAAACCATTTGTTAAGTAAATGACTCACTAAAATGTGAAAGGCATTTTGTTTTTAGATCTACTAAGAGCTTGAAGGAGAACCAAGTATATTTTGTAGTCACATATAATTATAGATGAATATTTATGTTAATTTCATGTAGTTATTTTTAATATAAAATTAACAGTTTTTGTTGTGACAATGAAATAGAGAAAGGGAGAGGTGGAATGTCACTTGCTATTTATAGTGATGAACTAGGGTTCTTCTTAATGTTATTTGTTCAAATTCAAAAATTTGTGTTTGTGATTCTTCATATAAGATATTTCAAAAGTACCACAAATATATATATATATATATATATATATATATATATATATATATATATATTTATATGTAGTTTATCTCGATTATGGAAACGGTATAGTTAAAACTTATTATGCTAAATTTTGTATGTATTTAAACGGGACCAAGTAAAGATTGTTTTTATAGTTTGACTAACAAAAGAATATTCTCTAATTTGTTAAATTTATATATATTCTCAATCCTGGTATGGATATTATTAAATATCATTTTGATTTTTAAAAGGTGACATTTTGAGATGTGTCAAAATGCCTGGTAGATTGCATTATGGTATTCTTTTATTTGTTAAATTTATTTATATTCACAATCCTGGTATAACTATCATGATATATATATATATATATATATATATATATATAATTTTAATTTTTAAAAGATGAGATTCTTAGATGTGTCAAAATGCCTGGTATATTGCATGATAGTAATATAAATTGATGAAATCAGAAGTTATTTAATTAAACCTATGTCTCAATATAGGGATTGATTGATATGTTTTTTTGAGAAACTTATAAGTTTTCATTGTGACAACCATAATAAGAGGATTTATTAATCCGACACATGAAATAAGTTAAGTAGTGCTCTAAAATAAATTAATCATTAGTTAAATTCTAAGTAATTTTATTGGTTAGTTAGTATTTATATATTAACATGGAAAATTAGATAAGTGTTAAATGAGAATATTGATATATAAATAGAGAAGTGCAATTACAAATCTCTAATGTAATGATTTAAATTTATTATGGCAAGAATAATTCAAATTAATTATTTGAAATTATTTCCACAATAGGAAGCCTCATAAATGATTTTTAGCAATATTAACAAAGAAATACTTAGACTGTTCAGTTGTATTAGCTAGATTTCTGATTGAATCTACAGGAAATAGTAAATCATTGTAATAAGCACCAAGATCATTTAAAAAGCTTAATGCAATGAGAGATGGAGTGAATATCTTACTTTGTTTTTTCAAGCTAAGGCGAAGTGAATTTAATGGGCTATGTTTCGAACCACAACTTGTTGCAACCTTTGGTGAATCGATCACTCAGCAGCAGATTCCACTTCGACAACAACCCCGACACAAAAATTGGAGCTTAAAGATCGAGTTGTGGCCTTAGTATAGTTTTTTTTTTGTCTTTTTATTTTCTGGTTTTTTCTTATTTTAGGATTTGTTGTACTGGCTGGTAATAATTTTAAGTCAATAAAGGGCCTTTATGCCCAATTTGGAATTTTTTAAAAAATTGTTGTCCCTACAATTCCTAATTAAACTATAACACATAATCATACTTCTATGGAAAAAGGATTAGTAATTTAGGTTTTTCTTGTTTTCCCCAAAAAAACTAGGTTTTCTACTCCTTTGTGGATTAGGGAAAAATACTCTATCATAGGGATTTTCCTAACATAGAAAATAGATGAATCAATTTTCTATCATTCTCGTTCACCCAAGTGTTAGGGAAATTTCGGATGTGAACTTGGGATCATTATAGAAGAATGCAAAGTTGTTGTCTATCTTGTGGATTCGCTTGAAGGTATGTCTAACTTGGGGGATTCGCTTGAAGTTAGTTGCTCACACTTCAAAAGGTAATTATTGAATTAAATTTTTGTGTCCTAGCATAATTTTATATGTTTAAGCATAAACGTATTGGTTTTTATTATTCATGTAGGTTGTAAGATTATGGTATGCTTTCATTATACGTATAGTTTTCCAACGACAAACAGACAGAAATATGTAAACTGCAGTCTCCCTGACAAACATAACTGTAGCTTTGAAGAACAATTCTCTAAATTTTAACTATATGGAGTTATTATATCTATTATGTTTGCAATTTCTGATATTTTCTTATTTTTTGTGTTTAAATTATTCTGGGTTTCTAACTATATAATTAGTATAAAGTATATAAATATCATACACTTGGACTAATTACATCCAATAATTTTTCCAAATCACAAAAATCCCGGATTTTCGCATTAACAAAAATTCAATTTTTTCATTACTTTTTGACATATTCATCTGTGGTCTGATAATTGCAAATAATAAAATACTTGATGGGAGAAATGTAGAGGAGAGGGGAGGGGATAAAGTTTTAAATATGAGTGCTTATCAAAACCAAGTTTCAACATAACAAACGACAAGAGAGCAATGAATATATTATGGAATAGCAGGAAGATGTATCGTTAAAGTTCCAATTTATTCTACCACTTTCACATACTAATTGACCTTCCTGAGTTTCTTTATCATTATAATATAAGCTAAGACAATTTTTTTACAGGTGAAGATATAGCTAGGGAGGCCCCAACGTTTACTTCCCCTGAGGATATACAATTTAAAAAAGCACACAACCCTTGCTACTTCTAAAAGTGCAAGCAGATGTTAGACCATTTTCAACAGTTTGGACAAGTTGGGTCTTGAGAAATTATTATTGGCCTTCCGGTCTAGATCATTAGCTAAAAAATTGCTTTTCTAGTAGAATGTCGCTCAACGCAGTATCGTGATCTATACGAGTATGATACTCATAACAATGGGTACAAAAATGCCACAATGTTAGAGAAAAGTGATTATCCCATCTATTGCCTTCATCCAGTGTTACCTTGTGTCGATAAGACATCCTCCTATAATTTAATGATTGTTGATTAGGCTTATACTGCTGCAAAAACTTTGATCACATCAGAAATTCCAATTTCATTTTGTCCTAGATGAGACTTGAAGTCAGGATTAGATATTCCATACTAATTTTGTTTAACACATATCAACTGATCCAACAATTCTACGTCATTTTCAATTCTTTTCAAAATTTGTGTATAACTTTTTCATGGTATTTCCATCAATGAATCGAATCATCAGAAGAAGAGGAATCAGTCGGAGCAGGAGAAGAATAGGTGATTCTGCTCTTCAACATTTATATATGACTATAATTTAATATTTATAGGAGTTTGAGAAAATTTTTAAACATTCTAATAAACATGGTTGTTGTATTTGGAGAAAAAAATCATTGATTTTTTTTTTGCATTTCAAGTGATGAATTGTAATAGAAGAAAGATTTTATCATTGGCAAGCCAAGACGTTTGGGAAATCTTTCATTTTAATGTTGATTGATCATATTTGACTGAACCTTTTATTTTTTTCAAATAAAAATAAGAGACTTCCAATTAGCAATTAAAATGTAAGTGTTTCAGTAATATGTATACTTTCCTTGACAATTAAGTGCAATTTTTTTCAAGTTAAAGCAAGCACAACAGAGAGAGAAAGCTGAGGTTAACCATTTTTCAGTAATGTATTTGTCAATTAAACATCATCAATGTTTTATATTTATTTTTTCCCAATGTTTTCATATGCTAAATTTGAACAAGGCATAGTTAGTATGTCAAAAAGAATTTTGCGGGCATGTTTAAGAGTATATAAATGTTTCTTATAAATAATATGATATGATACAATAATTGTCGGGGGAATTAATCTCAATATTTTTTTATATTTCTCCTTGTTGATTCCCAAGAAGCATTTTCCTTTTTAATGTTTGTAAATCCTACATTGATAACTTGAGGAATTACCTTCGATTAGTATATCTATGACTTTTTTTCCTCCATATCGAACCTAAAGTACTTGTGTTGAGCTAAGATGAAATCGTTTTTTCATGATTGAAAAAAAATAAAAATGACCTGGTCCTTAGAAGGTTTGTGGAGAAACTAGGTTAAGGAGTTCAAGTTACTATAAAAAAAAAGATATTTAGTTGTAATAGATTTTTCTTTTAGAAACAATAGTGATCAGTTATGATTAGTCATACAACAAACGTAGTTTCAAGTTAGACGTAACTTCATGTTTAGTCCTTTCCCTAGTCTCTCCCTACAAGCTCCCACTTAACAATTAGAGGTAATTGGTTCAATATTATTGCATGTAGAGTATGATACATTTTAAATATGTCAAATAGGACCGAATATAAAAAAGTTTTTTTTACATAGTATATAAAATGTAAAGATATAGCATATAGACCTAACCTAATTTAAATGCTAGCTTATGAATGAAGAATTTTCCAAATTATACAGTACAACAAATAAGATTATCATGGACAAATAATTTCGTTATTAAAAAAATCATATTTCGTCACTACAAATCTTATATGACGAAAAATAATTTGTCACTCAGTCATCACTAAATGTGTCTCTAAAAGTATAGAAAGATGATTTAGTGCTTAGTCTATAAAAAGTATTATATTAATTACAAAAACAAAAAATCTTCCCCAAATGCTTAAACATTTGTGACAAATTTATTTGTTGTAAAAAATATTTTTTTTGGTAGTTAGTACTATTGTTTGTTACTTAAAAGGTTATTACTACCGATAAAATTATGTCATCGCTAATTATTTTTCTTCAATCGATGATGAAATCAATTGTATCTAAATTTATATGTTTTTTATAGTTAAACAAAATCTAATTTCATCAATAATGACTATATTTTACATACAAAAAATTATTTTATTCTTAAATGGATATATAATAAAATTTATATTTATAAAAATGGCTACACACACACATATATGTGTATTAATCTCCTCTTATTGTTTTTTTTTCAACCTGGCTAAGAGTTCCAACATTACGTGACAATGGGGAATCGAACTCACAAACTTAAGTTTGGAAGTGAAGAGTGCTTACCATCAGACCAACTCTCTCTTGTCATTTATTTTTGTTTTATTTTTAATTTATTCACTTCTTTAAAATTTATTTTTCGTAGAAATAATATATTATATGATTATTTATATTCATACACATATGAATGAAATTTACCACCCACAATTCATTCAAACGTAGATTATATTTTAATTAAAGCGTGTATTTTTAAAAATATTTTTGAGTGTATTCAATACAATTTTTACATTTTATTTGTATTTTTTTGTAAATTTTAAAAACTATTCAGTACAAAAACTAATTTATTTAAAATTAAACTTTTTCTTTTCTAAAAACAATGAATAATCGGATCTGGTTGAACATCGATATTAATAACTATAGTAATTCATTATAATATATTGGAAATCTGTGTAAGCTGATTTCTTTTAGCTGTACATTTTTTTTTAGTTTATTTCAATTTTCACACTTATATGAAAATTTAATAGAAATTCATGAAATATATTGCATCTTTGCAAAGTCTGAGTTTGTAAGTAGATGTTATCTCTGTATAGTTACTCTATGTACATATGTGAAACTACTATTAAATATGTATATTTTTATAGGCATAAGCAAATCGATCAACTTAATTTATGTAGTTTACCAATCGCAAATTAATAGGCAAGCACAATAATTAGCACAAAGCTTGACATTTTTTTTTAATCATGCTTATCAATGAAAGCTTATCAAATAAATAACAAAAGTGCTAAACCAACAAATATTAGTGATCTAGTGGTACAACCATGCCCAATCACAATACTTATAATGCGAAATTTATTTTTCAAATGATGCATTTTATAATTCCGTAATTTAAGAAAATTAATGTATTGAACTTTTTTGTTTTTACAAAATCGACTAAATTCATTGGTTTTAATATTTTCCTATACCAATTAACTAATGGACTCTCTCTACTTCTTATGAAGCACTTTTAAAATTAATCTTTTCGTAATTTGTCCCTTGCAATTATGAAAAAATTGTAGCAAAAAAGTTGTATTTATCCATGAGGATTTTTCATAGCAAATAGTTTAATTATTCAATACAAATTATAAGTCGTCGCTATTAAACACCTTACATAATTTGTGATACCTTTTTTGTTGTCAGTAAATCATAGATTGTATGAGACAATAAAATATTTGTCACTAATTATTTGTATTATTAGTGACGAAATAAATGTCATAATTAAATAAAAACTTTCGTAGCTAAAATATATAATATTTAAGTACGAGCTCTAATTTATCGATATTGTAACAATATATTTTTTAAATAAAATATTTTTGTGTCCAAAATTTAATAAATGATATTCAAAAAGTATTTTGTCATGAATTAGATACTTATTAATGATGAAATAATGTCACTGATAACTTTAAATTTGTGACTAACACTACTTAACAAATGATGCCCATTAATTTTTTGGTGGTGAACTTTAGTAGATAAAACTCTGCTATGGATCTTTTATATTTCGTCACTAAAAGTATGTGTCTCATATATTTAAGCAAGGAAAGTAAATTTTACAGCTAAAACTGAATAATTACTGACAAATTTGATGTCATAGTTTGTCATGAATTGCATGCACTATTGGTGATGAAATAATGTGTCATCAACAACTTTAAATTCGTGACTAACACTACTTATAAAAATGGCGCCAAATAATTTTTTGGTGGGAACTCTTAGTGGACAAAAATTTGCCACAAATTCACTAAGAGTATGTGTCAATATATTTAATCGAGAAAAGTAAATTTTGTCACTAAAAGAGAATAATTAGTGACGAATTTGATGTGTAGTTAATAATTTCGTAGTTGTATATCATATTTGTTGTAGTGATTTAAGCAAACCACCGGTCCAATCTCCAAGAAATTCTATGGGTCGGATCTTTAGTATTCTCTTATTTATTATCTTTATCTACTATTTAGGCAGAATACCCTCACCCATTCTTACTGAGAAACTAAAAGAAGCCTCATGTGGGGATATATGGCTTGTGACATGGGATACAACTAGGAACCAATAGTTTCATATCATTACCTTACGATAGTCCACTTTTCATTCGGCATTATTCTCTGTACTTTTTCAGAAGTGACAGTAGTGTTATAGCTCTCGATACAAAGAAAGAAGATGATATATTCATTCAACCTCCTGAGTTTATTGATCATTATATTCTCGGTTGTGAAAAAGTTTTGAGTGGTAGTGATATGAGTTGTAACGATATATAACAAGGGAGGGCGCAAAGTTTATTTAGCCTTGTAAGCATTTTATGAAAAAAAATAACCATTGGCACTCATGAAAGAGCAAGAAAACGTGAGTGGGTTTCCAAAACTTAGGAGTCGATGGCCATATAATAGGCTTTCCGATATATATGGGGAGCGAGAATGTGTCTTTTCTTGTACAACATCCTCCAAAAGTGTATCAAGATCTATACAGCTATAATACCAACATCAATGCATACAAAAAAAAATATTGCAGTTCCGGACTCAGTTGATTATCCCATGTATTGCTTCCACATAACATTATCTTGTGTTCGTAAGACACCCTCCAATTGTATAATGACTACTCAGCAGAAGTATGATAACATTCAAATATACTTGTTGAAACGAAATATAAATGATCCTAAGTAATATATTAACCCAATTATGAGTCGTGGTCAATCCCACAGAGAAAATGAAAGAATATTATTGATAGCAAATATTTAATTTGATAGTCGTTATATAAAAAATGGTAATTTTAAATAAAAATAAAAATAAGAGAAATAAAAATAGCTTTGAACTAAGTATTTATTTCTATCCAAATTAATAAAAATAAATAGGAATGTATTCCCCATAAGCTCATAACGCGGTAATCCTAGTAATAGCAATTTTCCCCCAGTGTTATGCATACAAAGTGATAAGCTATGTATCTCTAAATCTGTGGTCTGACATCTAGCGAATTTTACCCATTACCTTGGTTCGTCTACATGTGTATAATTTACTAACCCTTACATTTACTTCATATTAAGCATCAGAATTGATGTATAAGTTAGTTATAAGTTCGCACCAATCGACACTATCCTATTTGACAGTATCCCAATAAATCAATGTTGATAATTATTTTCTTATTAACTAACTCCTTGGTCCGGCAAGTAACAACAAGGCGAGTTGTAACGCACGCACTCGTTAAAAAGACTTCTATCCGAACGAATTATCAAACATTCAATAACCAATTTGAGAATTGCTTAATTACTATTCATAGTTTGTTAATTACTCATTGTTCCCGCAAACCTAGTTGTTAAGCTTAACTAGTCATTATCGCAAAAACACAATCAAAATTTATTAAAATAAATATGTTTGTGTTAATCATAAAAAGTTAAGCACAATAGATAAAGTATTTTTTTATTAATCACAATAATAAAGGAGAAGAAAGAATAAACTACACTTCTCCGGCCTCCACGACGGCTCTTACAAAGCTCCAAAGCTAGAAGAAAATTTATATTTTTTGTGTTGTATCTTGATTCTTGGCCTCCTTTATATAATAATTTATATTTCCTATTTATAGATAAACAAAACCATAAATAAAATAATTGAGTCCATCCTTTCATCTTTAATTCGTTTTAGCTCCAAACTTCTTCATTTTATCACCAAATTAATTCTACAAATAAAATACAAAATTTAGCATAATCTATAAAAATTATGCTCAAACGGACAAATATATATAATAAATGTGAGGTAAATAATAATATAAATATGTATTTTGGTCTCACATCAGCGTATATTGCTGAAAAAGTTTGAAGACACCAAAATATTTATTGTCGAAGGTACCAACTGCTGAAGTTTAAGGTTTGAGTCTTCCTGTTACGCCAGAGAAGGAGACACATTGGAAGAGTAGATTACTATATTTCAGAAAATGAATAAAATAATAGATATGGCGTATGCACTTCATATCTTATTCGTGAGTGTCAAACACCCATGATTCGCTGTGATATAAAACATCATAAGATTCTTTTTGATAATGATCTTAGAGCTCAATTGGGTGATTTTCTGTTTAGTGAAACTCGTATATGAATTTTGTAATAAAATTAGAAGTATGGTCTAGATAATTAATTGCATACACCAAATATATATAATATTCATTCTTTGAAGTATTGTCAAGCTACTTTTCCCGTGTATCTCCTTATCTCGTATGAAATTAAAAATAAAGCCTTAAAGTTCAATTAGTTGGTATCTTCGATGATAAATCTTCCAATGTCATCAAACTTTTCATCAATATACGTCTGCTGACCAGTCATTATATAATTGGAGGATGTTTTTGGAACAAAATCTAATGTTATGTTGAAGCAACACATGGAATAATCAATTGTATTAAGAAGTGCCACATTTTTTTACACATTGATGTTTATATCATACTCGTAGGCATTATGATACTACTTTGAAGGATAACATACCAAAAGATACATTCGCTAGCTATCGATCCAATCTTAAAAGCTTCTGATATAGCCATTCTGATCTAAAACAAAGTTGTCCAAACTATGGGAAACCCTTCAACAAATTTTTCTATATCATAAGTTCCAATGACAGTGTACTTTCTGAAAATGCATACAGGGCTGAGTAAACCTTGCACCCTCCCTAGAAATAATTCGCTTCCACACTAATTACTACCATTCAAAATTTTGTCATAGCTGGGAACATAATGATAAATAAACTTGGGAGTGACAATGAATATACCCTTTTCTTTCTTTGTATGAAGAGCTAGAAAACTACCATGACTTCTAAAAAGAATAGATAATAACACCAATAAACAGATGGATATTTTAAGTTAAGAACGTGAAACTATTGATTGTCAGTTGGAGTTCATGCCACAAGATAGATCTCTCTATTGAAAGTAAGTGAAACATATAGAACCAGTTGGAATTTTCAACCAGGTTACTATGGATACCAACTTATATTGATCTACATTAGGGTGGTCAACCCGTAGGCCGGTTTTTGCTATCACATTTCTATAACTATTTAGATTTGGAATTAATTGAAGCTCTTCAGTTAAGGGATTGAAAACAGAGTAACTCATCATTCACTCAGACTCAAATAGAATCTGACCATTAAATTATTCCAAAATCACTATGCCAAAATAGAACATCGTCATATACTGAGTGATAGGAATAAAGGAGAAAATTGTGGTTTATATCCTAGCATGTACTAAATTGACAAGTTGTGTAAAACTGACTTTATCACTTATGAAAAATGTTTAAAACAATTCAAGATGAGATATCCTACTTGATAAATTCTTAGATAGAAGTTTATAGTGAACTACATATATCAAATCTCATAGGAAGATAATCTTTATAACTGTGTCATCCGACATTTTCTGATAGACCAATGTAATCCACTACTCTATTGTCGTTTCTCATGCCCTTAATTCTATATATTCTCTTTTCTAGTCTATAAAGGAAGACAACAAATGTTTTTCCCTAAAACAAGTTTGTGTTAAATATTATAAAAATTTATTAGGAAAATCTTCGAAGTGATCGGTAGATTCAGCTTAAAAATCAATGAACTAGATGTAAGGAACTATAATAAATTATTCTCATTGAGTGATCAAAACAACAATAAATTTAGCTAAGTGTTGGAACGATGAAGTCAACAATGTTGTTGTCTACCTAAAGTGGGTTAAGTAAAAACTATTTATGTTCAAAGGTCATCCTCCTTACAATTGGTGTTAGAGCGTGACGCTTCAAGTATTTAGATTATGGTGACGAAGACTTAAATACGAGAACTTGTATGAAGGATCTAAGATTTCGTTGGCTTGAATTAGGAGCGGTTTGATTACCCAAACTAGGTTGATTTGCTCTTGCAGTTCTATGGTATGAGAATTTAATTTGAATTTTTTCGTTCAAAAATGGGTTTAAATTGGGCTGAAATTAATAAAACAATCACTATAGAACCTTGATTTTTGAGATGAGGTGTCTTTAAAAATTTATAGAGTGATGAAGGATAATAAATTGAATTTGACAAACTGTTGAAGGAAAAAAACATTCTTAATGTTGAACTTTCTGTCTTGTGTTTGGCCATTGTTGGTTCTAGAATAAATCAGGAGGAGTATTCTAAAGTGAAAATTCCTGAGCCTAAAGCATTTGGAGGAACAAGGAGTGACAAAAAACTTGAAAAATTCTTATGGGATATGGAAAATATTTAATTGCAACCCATGTACGTGATGAAGATATGGTGTCAATCACTACTATGTATCTTACAGATGATGCAATATTGTGGTGGCGTACAAGAATGACTGAAAAAGTAAGTGTTGAACATCCTAAGATAGATTTGTGAAAACT
The DNA here is from genome assembly GCF_036512215.1 of Solanum lycopersicum. NCBI lineage: Eukaryota > Viridiplantae > Streptophyta > Magnoliopsida > Solanales > Solanaceae > Solanum > Solanum lycopersicum. The sequence continues at coordinate 28,567,184 of NC_090803.1, read as the reverse complement.
TCTAAAAAAAGAGTTGAAGGATCAATTCATCCCTTGCAATGCAGGTTTAATTGCTAGGGACTGTTTGAAGACACTAAGGCATACCAAATCTATTAGAGACTATGTCGAGGAATTTTATTCTTTGATTATGGATAGTAACAATATGTCCGAGGAGGATAAACTGCATAATTTCCCATATGGATTACATAAATGTGCATATAATGAACTATGAAGGCAGAGCATTAAAGATCTTCATTGTGCAAATGCGAGGGCAAATGCATAAGCAGACTTTCGTTTAGGACGAGATGATGCTGAAAATTCTTTTATTTCATTTAAGTCCAAATGGAAAGACAAAGTGAAGGATTGGAAGAAAAAATATCCTCATGTTGAAGAAAAGGTCAAAGAAAAGGGAAAACAAGAGGTTTGATCGTCCAAATGCATAGAAAAAGCTAGGTCTGATGGATGCATTATTTGTGATGGACCACACATAGAAACTGTGGCAAACTACTTTTGTTAACTATCCGAAACGGGCAAAGTATTTTAATTGTTTATTAGGTGACGGTGATGATTTAGAAACATAAGAGGAGGCAGTAGTATGTGTTAATCCTATAAGTGTTCTGTTAGACAAAAAGGATGTTGCGGTAGCTCAATTTATTTCATTGTGGGCGATGAAGCAAACTTGTAGGGATGGTCTATTCTATCCCTTATCTAAGACATTCAATTAAATGGTAGAAATGAAAAGGTATTTAGAATGTCAACCTTGTCAGTTGGATAATCCAAGGAAACAAACTTGCAAAGACTATGTTGGTGACACACTATTGACGAATCTTAGGTGTGCACAAAGGAATCATGGCCTTATTTGAAGCAACAAGTTAAGACCTAGTACTTGATGGAAATTCATCAAGGTGAGGAGTCGACAAGGTAAAATCATAACAATTTCGTATGGGCATGTCACTTATATGAAAAGAAATTACACGGATAAACGTCTAGCAAGACCAACGCAAAAATGAAAGGGCAATGATGCCAACGTAGGATGAAGCAATGTCATAGATTTGTGACCGTGGCATTGAAAAATTAAGTGGGAGAAATTCAAGTATGAAAAGTCTATTTATGGCAGTATTAAACATGGGAGAAACTCGTTCAAAAGTCAAGCAAAGTCAAAGCAGACTGGCGATTACCAAACACATGTCAAGTATATGACAACTGGATACAAAAAGTGTAGAATTATCTCATTTCGTGTGGAACTTGTTTATGGCACCTTATTAGAATTATTTTGAATATACCAAGTAGTTGTGGAGGGTCAACCATATAGGATAGGATAATACAAAGGACAGCAAATGTTTTATTCTAATTACGTCACTTATCGGGAGTTGGTTGCACATAATGTTATAAATGTTCAGGCTTCCATTTGTGTAATTTCGCAGTTCAATTGTTTTATCTATTAAGGAATACTAATTAGAGTGTCAAATATAAGTCAATGTATAGGATGATCTTAAAGTGCTAAGGTTGGTACAATTTGAGAGTGTTCTTGTATTCATTTTATTACGTGTTGGGAATTAAGTTTTCAATAAAACTTGTTGTCTTTGCCTCACTTTATATTTTTGTGGATGTATTATATTGTTTCTTACTGTTTTATGTTTCTTAAAAATGTCACAGAGTTAATCTCAACAAGTTGCTGCCTATTTTTCCAAGTTAACACCAAAACAATCCTAAATTTTTCTAAGTATTGAATTCTAAAGTCAACAAGGTTGTTGGTTGCGTAAAGTAAGTTGAATCAGTAAACAATTTGTGTTGGAAGATCAGCCCACTTACACCTTCCATGTATTCTTTCATGGTGAATGGGGTAGAAAATGGTTATTTTGTGGAAAAGTGAGGAATACGATAAGGGGACCCATGACGCCCCTAATATTTATATTCTTTATGGAGTCTTTAACCACGGTCTTGAAAATTATGAGGGGCTTATCAAAATTTAGGTTTCATTCAATATTTTAACTTTGTAAACGTACAATATGTTTATTGCAGGAACACTACTTAAGGAATTCCTTTTAATTTAAATATTGTTTGTTTTACAGTGCGTACTTTTCCTGTTAGATACTTGGGCCTACCACATTCCTTTAAGAAATGACGCAAATTGGAGACATCAATTAACTGAAAAATTCAACCAAAGGACCAAGAATGACTATGGAAATATACTATCATATGGTAACATATCTATTGTAGATGGAAGCAACAGAAGATAATTTTTTAACTTCTTAACTAGTAATAGTAACAAAGTACTACATAAAAGAAACTACATACAAGTTTCAGTGTCCTTAGAACAATTTTTTTGCTTTCTAGATTCAAAAGGATCTGCAAGTTTACATGTAAGTTATAGAAAACCAACACTTCAATTAAGCTAACAAAAAGAAAAGTTTCAAAAATAAAATAAAAATTACTATCACTTTTTTGGGCTGAATAAGGCACTACAATAACTTTTTATTTTTACTTATTAACTTCAAATGCATATGAAAATTTTGGTAGAAGTCCGCAGAAATATGAAGTCCATGCCCATATAATAACACCATGTATACAAAGGACATTAAGTAGACTAAGCTAACCAAAATTTCTTGATCAAATAGATTAAATGGACTAATCATTTGCAAATTATCACTTCTTTGAGCACCTCGATTAACTTTTGCTTCATAAAAGAGGGTGTCATCGTCTTTCATTGGATTAAAATTAAGACGCACAGCGATACTAGTCTTTGTTAGCTTATTTTGACTATACGTTATTGTAGTACTTCTATTATTGCATAACAAAGTCCTTTTTTCAACATAAATTCCTAATCTTTGTCCTCGAGCCATTGCATCACTTACCAAAGTGTACTGATTCATGTCATCTCCTTGATAAGGGAGCATTGTCTTTCTTATTTTAAAACCCCATAGCCAAAATAGACCAAAAATTAGTTTTTTTAGAAAAATCTGCAGGGGCAACCAACGGTGGCATCGACGGTTCGTAGGACAGAGGACGGTCCATCCTACACAATCGTCGATGGGATCAAAAACTTCCAAAAACACAGCCAGGATAAATAGGATAATTCTTGATCGACAGACGGACCGACGGTCCGTAGGTCAGACGACGGTCCGTAGTGCGTGACCGCCGATCTAAACTGAGTCGTAGACTTGTTTCTAACTTCTTATTATGTTGTGAGTCACTTGATAGTGTGGAATTGATGTTTCCCTAGAATTGAGAGTAGTACTCTTATCTATGTAAGGTTATAATGTGGGTTTGTGTGACCTAGAAGTTACCTTACATTAATGTTGAAAGAAAAGAAAGATTCCTTAAGGCTAAGTCTCCTCTATGTTTTCTCCTAATGATGTATTACCTTGATATCTATTGTATTGTGTGAAAAACCTTATACGGTTAAATAATATGGTCTAACTTGATAATTGGAGGATAAATTTCCTACGTAATAAGGTTTTGAATACATTAGTGTTTCTATGTTACTTAGGGTAAATTCCTTCTAAAGTTGTAATCACTTTTAAGTGATGAAAATGATGGTTTTAAAGTTAAGATTCTCTTAAGATTGGGTTAAGTTTCTCTTAATTGGGTTTAACCTGAGTTGAGGATGGTAATTGAATAGTAAGATTGTAGATATTTTTTACCTACACCTTCTATTTTGTCTTGAACTTAAAACTAATAAATTCTTAGTAAGCTTGTTCATTATAGTGTTTTGCATAAAGTATGAATTGCATGATCTTTATATGGTTGGTTTGTATTGATTGACATTACCTTAAAGATATTGTGAAGATTCCAAGATGCATGAAAGATTTTTTTTGATAAAATCCTTGTTTTCTCGTGTTGATTTGAATCTTGATATGCTAGTTGTGCATTTAATTTCATGATATAAGGTAAGAAGAATGGTAATAGTCACTTGTGAGGTGAAATGTTTAGGCTTATAATTGAAAGTTGAGTATTTTTAAAATGAAATATGTTGAATCTCTTGAAAACTATGTGACCATTATGGATTGTACAACATTATTATAGGCTCACTATTAAAAGATGAAAGCATATGTAGCTAAGTAAGCATGTGTGTGCCTATGATTTGTATTTTTTCCCCCAAATGATGCTTATTGTGAAGGTGAGTACTATGTTAGAGATTGAATTTTTGTTAAATTACTTCATATTTATTGTGATGTGCTTGATGTGACCTACCACTTAGAGTTCACTAGGAAGGAAACCTGAGCATGCCTTGGTTTAAAAGTTTAGAATTTCTCATTTTAAGAGAAAATTGAACTTGTACATTGCTTAGGTGTGAACTCATGATACATGTAAGTGTGTTGAGGAGAAGGACATCCCTCTATTGACACCACTAAGCATTTATGATTGAGTATGACCTTTATGGCACTAGGTCTAACTCCTAAGTTCTTTGTCGATTTAATTAACTCAAGTCTATGTGCATTGAAGTAAGAGTTACTAATTTCTTCTGGAGTTTTGTTGAAATGTTCCAAAGTGTGACTTAAATAGTAGTCGCACAATGAGATCTTAATGAATTTGAGTTTAACGACCATGTTATGATTAGAAGAAGGATGTTCCTCTTATGAACATGATAAGATCGTTTTTGTTTGATGCATTTAGAGTGAGTGAATACAAGTATTGCTTATTTTGTGAATTGAGTTCTATGTGATAATGTTATAAACGTTATGAACTTATCTATGATGCATTAAAGTCTTTGTTGTGATTAAAGTGTCCTAAGTGTCATTCGAGGATGAATGTTTCCGAATGGGGGATATTGTAAGACCCCCAAAATGAGTTAGGTTTTATAGAGACTAACATGTTTTTCTGACGGTTCTAAGGTCGTAAAATAAATTATAATATGGTTTAGAGGCAGTGTGTGAAGTGTGAGGTGATTTGTAAGTCAAACGTCAAAGAACGACCAAGATGTTCGACGACTAGTAACCTATGTGTATCATGTGTCCATGCGTGTTTATATATTGTATGACATGAGATTACGAAGTATTAAAACGAGTTATAATTATTTTTTATTGTAGTATATGGATTTTTGTGAAGTTTGGAGTACAAACGTCCAAGACGTTGGAAAGTTAGCCCTTAAGACGCTCATTGTGTGTCATGATGGGGCCTAGCCTATTTGGACGTTATATGTGTATTTTTCGGGTGAAACTTATGTGGGAGGTGTAAAACATATTAAGGGTACTATTTACGTTTCAAACATCTGGGTACGATTTCTAAAAGACACCGCAATACAGCCCACAAGAAGGACAGAAGGCTGGTCGAGACATTACCTCTATAGTGTCAATGGAAAACCAAACGACGTCTAGTTGGTTGACCAACATCCCGCTGGTGAGGTCTCTTTGATGCATAGTTATACTTGGCAGGTATCAAACCAAAAAGAAGCCAAGGTCCAATGGAAAGAAGCCAACGGACAGCCAGTCGAATGACCAAAAGGCAGTGGATAGTGCCGTCGATGTTGCATTACAACTGGTGCCTTGGGCACTATTTTATTGAGGGGTGAATCGGAAATTAACCCCAGATCCTAACCTGACCCTAATAGGTTTAATTAGCTATTTTTGGGTGTATATAAGCAATAAAACTCGTGAACAACCCATTCCCAATCTCCTCTACACGAAATTGAACTTTACCTTAAAAAATACTCTCTAAAGAAACCTCCATTGTTGTTGAAGCTCAAGAACATCTTGAAGCATGGATTCCTATGGTCTTTTAACAAAGCTTTTGAGGTCTTCAAGTATATAAAGGTATGGTTATCCTTTATTTCTAAGTAACCTTTGACTTGGACAGTTCTTCTAAATGTTTTCAAAGAAAATTCATGATCAAAGCTCTTCATCTTCAATATATTCATGGGTTCTTTATTAAAACATTTTAAATGGTTATATAATTAAGAATTTATGCTAATGTATTGGTTTTAACGTGATTATTATCCAATTGCATGATGAACCAATGTTCCTTCCCTAAATCGATTTAGTCCTTACATGGGCTTCGTGATCTTGATTGGTTATCGATTAAATTGTTATTCTATTACGTTTACGTGGTTTATATACTGTTATTTATATGAAATAATGTTGAATTGATGATGAAGGATCCATATGGATCAAGGTATGAATAATTGAACATGCTTAGCCTTGTTTTCCATGATTTATTGTAACATTGGTCTTTTAATGATTTAATGTTGAATTCGATTAGGGGAAGATGATTACAGCTATTGTTTTAAGTTAAAATTATAGATGAATTGTGGGTATAAACCCTTGATGATCAAATTAAATAATACTTGCATAAATTTATCTACTTTCTTCTAAGCTATGAAGTAGTAACTTGTGATCTTTTTGTTGGGATGTTTTCTATATGACTCGATTATTGTTGATTGTCATTAGCTATACACATTGGGTACGAGGCATCCAAGTGTCAAGCCTAGGTATCATAGCACATGATTATTTAAAATGATCATGTAGATTAAGTAGTGCCCATGGACATAGTGACGATCCATGGGAGAAAAAGTGTGCAACAACACATATGCAAGCACATTTTCAAGTACAGGTGCTACCGTCTAATAGACCGAACAGCCAAGCCCAACAAAATTTTGTTAGGGCGGTTAGGGGGCAGGCGTGCATTGAGTCAAGCCACATGGGGCCTAGATTCCTAAACAATCCTAGTCTCTAACTTACCTAACTAGCTAACTAATCTAGGACTAACTAAAATAAACTAACTAGCGTGACCGAAATCATAAGACCTAACCGGGTGACATTAGCCGAGTAGCTAACTGAAGAAACATCCTAGTACCTAACATAGGATGGCCCAAAATGGTTTGTTATAGCCCTAGTGACTTACGAGTACTATAGTAATTACCCTAGGTCACTTAATTAATAAATGAAAATTCATGCTCAAACCCGAAACCTTTAGCAAATCTTCAGAATTTGGATACGTGAAATGCTCCCCTATTTTTAGTCAATTTAGGAGGGACATTTTTGTAATTAGCTAATTGATATATTTAATTAATTTAATTAGATTATGGTGAATCATTAAATATTAAGTTCCTAATACATAGACTCATGTTTAACTAGGTAAGAAACTCTCGACTGAAAATAGTGAACAAACGTAAGTAAAATAGAAAAATACTCTTTATTCTCAGTAGGTGATTTCAAGGCGATTCTTCAAGATTTTCGTGCAAAGTATAGGGTGATCTTCGTAGATTCATCCTACAGTAAGGTCATGGTTTTCTCTCTTTGATTCCTTTCCCAAGGATGCTTTTCTTACGTTTTGAATTCAAGAAAACCGAAACTAGGGTTGTTCCCAATGAAATTTTCAAATTTCTATCTCCCTAGTTTGTCCTATTTAGTAGTATATATAATGCAAATCTCGATCATGTTATTGGTATGTGGTGTTGACTCATCATTATTTGTAGGTTTCTCTGATTTGATAATGTCTAATGAGACCTATAGGTTAGATCCTTATAATTAGAGTATCATTTACATAAGATAAGGAACGTTGTAATCTCTAACTGTGTTCAAGAAGAAGAAAATGTTATAAGTCGTTTATAAAATTTAGTTTACCGTTGAAAGGTTTGAAGGTATCGATTACTGTGTGTGTTTACAGTCGATATGTTTGTAAGTGTTTGGAATGCAATGTTTCAAAGAAGAATCAAATATAGTTAATGAATTTTCCATTCCAAATAAACTTTATATCTTGGCCAAACTAAGTACTGAATTGTTCCTAGTAGCTAATCAAATGTTAGTTGGCTTGCTTAAAATGATGAGATTACAATAGTATATACATGAAGTTAATTGTCTTGGATAGTAATAATATCATGACAGGTTGGTTAGTGAGAGTTAGCTTTATGCCAATAAATTGGCTAATATTATTATTTCCAAAATATGATATAAAGTTGGCCAATGACTAAGTCATATAAAACTTATAAGGCCAATGTAAATTATAAGGTTTCTTTTAAGTCCAAATACATGTTTAAGATTGACTTGACAAGTTGTAACTCAATGAACTCATAACCTAGGGTATGCAAATGAACACATACCTTATCTAAATGAATTTGTGAACATAGTAGCACATTAAATAAGACCTTATAACATTCATAAAAATGACACAAGACTACCAAATAACGTTGAATAAGATAAGGTGAGTAATGTAAAAAACTAAAAGCTTAGGAGTAATGAAGTTGACCTAGAATGTGGTGTTAAAGGAATTGAGACAAGTCTCACTTGCACCAAATCAATTATGTTAAAGATACTCACGTAAGAGAGTGTTAGAAATCATGAGACAAGTATCATTGACACGATAATGTTAATGTAAGTTTTAAGTTCACATTCATAAAGTATATAAAGGGGTGATAATTCGTCCATTTAGCTAAGCATATCTCATACTAGAAGCAAGATTCCATAATGTATGAGTCAACTCTAAAAGTTTTAAACTATGATACATTGAACTAAGCACCGATAGAATAGTAATGAGCTTGTGCAAGCACATGTAAGCCTTATGAGATGAAATTACCACCAAGGTGTATAAGGGACTTCGATCTATGTCTCCAGCAAATGTTACTAGCTAGTGATTGCACCTAAGAAAGCTAGGAAGTATTCAGTTTCACTTTGTCTAGTGAACCATCTCTTTTGAGTGTGGGGAAGACTCTAGTTTTCATGTTATATCTCATGATTTATGTCTGTTAAATGCGAAAGATTTCACTAAGAAAGTAAGAAACAAAGAAAAAAAGCACTAGGAAGATAAGGGGTGTTCAGATAGGATGACCAAAGGGCGAGGCTAGACTAAGTAATGATGTAAGTCATTCTTAGCTACCTATAAAGATCCCAATGGAAGTATTAAAAGAATATTCTAGGTCAACTAGCATGTTCAAAAGGAACATGAAATCAAAGAATAAGTAATGTAAGTTTAAAGAGAACTAATTAAGTAAAAGCTCAAGTATATCAAATCATCTGTGTTTGATAAGAATGAAGTTTTAACAGTTATTGAATTATGCCAATAAAGGGAGCAAAACATAATGACTCATCGATTGGAATATTAACATATGCCTCAGCAGCTTCATATTCTGCAAATTATCAAATAATAGGCATAGCCAATAAATATTGCCTTGTAATGACTTCATGCCCAATTTAACAAGAATGAAAAAAAAACTTTTGAGTAGGGTAGCCAAATCATCTCCTTACTTGATAAATTGTAGAAAAGGAAGTACAATAAATCATTGCACTAGTAAGTAAAACATAGGATCAAAGAGATCATTGAACTACACAAACAAACGAAAAAAAGACTAAAAAATAAACAATGTCTGGGGAGAGGACCTCTCGGCCTTAAGGGAGCAAATTTATTAAATTTTGCTCGAGTTGTTCTAAAATTATGTTCATGATTCGAAGGTATTATGTTCATATAGAGAATGAGTTGTGTGGTTTAAATACATGAAAATATGTCATATTCATAGCATGATTCATAAATAACGAATTAGGAAAGTAAAGTGACTTCATCTTCCAAAATTTGCATGTGTCTATTGGAAGAGCTTTACTTGATCATACATATTCATTATGTTCTTATGTGCATACTCCCATACTTATTACAAGTGTGTACAAACCCATATACAATTACTATTTTTATAGGTGCAGTTCCTTGATGGAGCTTGAAGATCAGTTGACGCTGTATGGCTAGTACCTCCAGACTTTGGTAGGCCCTCTTGAGTTTAAGGATTACTATGCTTTACTCTCTAGATTTAGTAGATTAGACATAGATAATGGATGTTTTCCCTATCATTTACTTTCAAACATTTGTTCAAGGTTTCATATTAAGGCCGATTTGGCAACTATTAATGATCTTATGAATTCTTCATTTAAATTGTTCAATCTATTGATAGATGGTTGATTATTTTGAGATGTTAATATATCACTCTTATGAAGAAATTATATGAAGTCTTAGTACACTTCATCAAAGTTAAAAAGTTATATATTTTCTGTTAAATTTACTAGTATGATTGTGATTAAAGATAAATATAGGCTTGTGTGCGACCTGTGAGAGGTTCATAATGCCAATCTCATCTATGGTCTAGGACCCACGTGTAACAAATGTTGTATAAGATCATGAGGTTAAATAACCTAGGAACTAAGGTTCAAAACAACCACGTTGCGTAGTTTCCTGCTTATGGTTGTGAAGGGAACCACAACCATGAATTAGAGACTTAGTGACCTTAAGAATCTTCCCTTCTTCTACTCCTTATCGTGTTGTGTAAAGCTTTGACATTTTGTGTCATTCTAGAATCTAACTTCCTTCTTATGTGTGTGTGTAGAAAAATGAACACAAGAAGAAACGCAGGCATGAGAGCGTGTGAAGTAGATATTGGGGGAAACAAAACTCCTCTTAAAGACCCTGCTATTGGAGGTCAAGTGCCTGTTAACCCAGACAACCTAGGCCAGTAGAGAGGATGCTCCCAGTATGCTAGAACCATGTCTAGTAGACTAAGAAATTTCACCAAGATGAATCCTCCAATGTAACCAATGAGGATCCCCAGGAGTTAGTGGATGAGGTCTAAAAGATTCTATGTTCTATTGGTGTTAATGAAGAGGATAGGGCTGAGTTTGATTCATATAAAGTCAAGGATTTGGCTCAGGTATTGTACAAGATGTGGGTAGATTACCGAGCTCCACGAGAAGTCCCCATCACTTGGGATAGAGATTCTTTCCCAGAGAATAGAGATAGGCTAAGGTTGAGGAGTTCAACACCCTACGTTAGGGAGGTATGCGAGTCAACGAATACTCCTTGAAGTTTGTTAAACTTTCCCAATATGCTTGTGCCCAGGTGTGAAGTAGTAGGGTGAGATGACCATGTTTGTGACTTGTGTATCGGATAATCTGGAGGATGAATATCGGGTAGCCATGTTGCATGATAACATCGACCTTGCTAGGCTGATGGTACGTGCACAGAAAGTGGAAGAGAGTTCTCGGAGGAAGAGATGCTGAGAAGGCAAGAAACCTAGGCCCTCAGATTAAGCTGGTTCTAGTACTGGTAGGAGTTTGTTTAGAGTCTAGGACATGCCCAAGTTTAAGAAGGGGCACCAGCACTCAGGTAATTCTTCTCCTTCCACGAATACTAATGCATAAGGGGACAAGTCTGGCCCCAAGAAAGGCAATGATAGAAATGCCCAGCGTGACAGAAAGTCGAGTGGTAAGTGTGGCCATTTTAATGTTGGTGAATGCATGGTAGATTCTAATGCTTGTTGTGGGTGCATCAACAGTGCGCATATGATCAGGGACTGCCCATATGTGTGGAATCAGGCCAAAGCAGATACTAAGCCTCGTCCTAATCCTACTGATGCTTCTTAGCCTCCCAAGAGGAACACATTTTATGCTTTGAAGGGTAGAGAGGAGCAGGAGAAGTCAGCTGAAATGATCACTGGTACACTGCATATCTTTTCTTTTCCTGTGTATGTATTGTTAAATCGAGGATCCACCTTGTCTTTTTTTACTCCTCTAGTAGCTAGTAAATTTGACTTGCTTCCTGAGATCTTGCGTGAACCTTTTCTAGTTAGTACTCCCATAGGAGACACTATTAGAGCTAAAAGAGTATAATTTGATTGCCCAAGAACTATTCTTGATAGAGTTACCTATGTTGACCTAATAGAATTAACCACGCTTGACTTTGACATAATTTTGGGTATCGATTTGATCCATAAATGCTATGCAACCATAGACTGTCGAAAAAGGGTAGTAAGGTTGTAGTTTCCTTATGAGATAGACCTTGAATGGCAAGGGCATAGTTCAAATAAAATAGGACAAATATTTTCCATCTCCAATCCAATATGTTATCTAAGGGGTAGAGTCAATGACATAGAACATTAAGTTCTTTCCATAGACTCTGTGTCCGTAGTGAATGAGTTCAAGATGAATTTCTAGAGGATTTACCAGGAATCCCTCCTAAACGCGAAATTTACTTCGGTGTTGACTTAGATCAAAACACCAAACCAATTTCCATTCCTCCTTATAGAATAACTCGAGCTGAACTCAAAGAGATGAATTTGTAGCTAAAAGATCTACTTGGTAAGGGATTCATTTAGCCGAGCTTATCCCCAAAGAGTGCTCAAGTGTTGTTCATTAAGATAAAGTATGGAACCCTTAGAATGTGTATCAATTATCAGAAACTCAACAAAGTCACTATAAAGAATAAATACCCTCTTCCCAAAATTGATTATCTATTTTATTAGCTCCAAGGTTCAAGTTTTTTTTTAATAAAACAGATCTCCGGTAAGGGTATAACCAACTTAAAGGGAGATAAGAGGACATTCCTATGACTGCCTTCCATACAGGTACGGTCACTACGAGTTTTTTGTCATGTTATTTGGTCTCACTAACGCACTAGCCGCGTTTAGGGACCTTATGAATAGGGTCTTCTGTGAATACCTTGATTCTTATTTCATAGTATTCATAGATGACATCCTCATATACTCTATGACAAAAGTAAAGCATGAAAAACATTTGAGAATGACATTGCAAGTACTTAGGGAACATCAATTGTATGCAAAATTCAACAAATGTGAGTTTTTGCTTAGATCAGTGACCTTCCTTGGACATGTTGTGACGGACCACGGTGTAGAGGTTTAACCAGAAAAGATCGAGTCGTTAAAAAACTAGCCGAGACCCCTTACTCCTACAGATATCAAGAGTTTCTTGGGTTTGGCTAATTACTATCGGAGGTTTATTGAGGGATTTTCCGCTATAGCTTCTCCATTGACAGCTTCAACAAATAAGAATGTGAAGTTTGAGTGGTCTAAAACTTGTGAAAAGAGCTACCGAGATCTCAAAGACCGACTCACTTCAGCACCAGTTCTCACAATGTCAAAGAGTGGTATAGGGTATGTGGTGTACTGTGATGCTTCCCGAGTAAGTTTGGGATGTGTTCTTATGTAGGATTGCAAGGTAATTGCATGTGTATCAATATAGTTCAAAATCCACTAAAAGAATTACCCTACCCATGATCTTGAGTTAGCTAATGTTGTGTTTGTGTTAAAACTATGGAGACATTACTTATATGGTGAACATATAGATGTATTTACTGACAATAAAAGTCTTCAATATTTTTTTAAATAGAGAGAATTGAATCTTCGTCAGAGAAAATTGCTAGAGCTGCTAAAGTATTATTACATGAGTGTCCACTATAACCAAGGTAAGGAAAATGTTGTGGCCGATGCTTTGAGCTTATTGAGCATGGGTAGTGTGTCAGGTATTGATGATGATAAGAAGGAGCTAATTAAAGGGTACACCAATTGGCTAGGTCAGGTTTACGAATGGTAGATGAACCAAGTGAGGGTATTTTAGTTCATTCCACTGTTGAATCCTCATTTTTTATTGATGTTAAATCTAAGGAGCATCTCGACGCAATACTTATGGAGTTGAAAGACTTAGTGTTGAGTAAGATGAATGAATCATTCTCCCTAGGGTGGGATGGTGTGCTTAGATACCAAGGCAAATTGTGTGTGCCCAGTATTGATAATCTGAGACCTTATATATCATGGATCCAGTTATTCCATTCATCCGGATTCCACCAAGATGTATCATCATCTCAAGGAGATCTATTGGTTGGAAAGTATAGAGAGAGATATTTCAATGTTTTTGGAGTAGTGGCCCAATTGCCCGAACACCTTAAGCCTGGAGGTGTTACCCAGTCGATTGAGATACTAACATGGAAGTGGAAGGCTATTGATATGGACTTTATTGTTGGTCTGTCCTAGATCAGGAAACTACAAGATTCCATTGTCATTGATGATAGGATGACTAAGTTTGCTCACTTCATTCCTGTGAAGTCTATTTACAGGACCGAAGATTATGCCAAGATGTATATTGATGAGAAGTGAGGTGGCATGGGATCCCTTTATCTATCATTTCGGATAAAAGAGCCCAGTCCATTTGTCACTTCTAGATCTTTCCAAAAGATCTTGGATACACAGGTGAAGTTTAGTAGTACTTTTCATCATCAGATGGATGGACAAGCAGAGCGTACCATTAAGACCCTTGAAGACATGCTTAGAGCATGTGTTATTGATTATGAGGGTAGATTGGACGATCACTTGCCACTGATTGAGTTCTCTTATAATAATAGCTACCATTACAGTATTGGGATGACACCATTTGAAAGCATTGTATGGCAAGAGATGTAGGTCCCCACTTGGGTGGTTTAAGCTAGGAGAGTCTTCCATCCTTGGCCCATATATCATACTTGAGGCTATGGAAAAGGTGAGAATGATCACGGATAGATTGTCTACTTGTTACAATCGTCTAAAATCCTATACTCACAACTGGAATATGGCTCTTGAATTCGAGGTAGGTGATCAAGTCTACCTAAATATATCACCCATGAAAGGGGTGATGACGTTTGTTAATAAAGGTAAGTTATGTTCGAGATATATAGGTCCTTATGAGGTCTTACAACGAGTAGGGAATCTTGCCTATGAACTGAAGTTACCAAATAACTTGGCTTATGTTCATCCAGTGTTTCATGTTTCGATGCTTAGAAAGTGTCTAACTGATCTAGCATAGATCCTTAAAGTTGAGGGGTTAGGAGTGAATGAGAACCTTTCTTATGAAGAGGTTCCAGTTATAATTTTAGATTGCCAAGTGAAGCAGCTAAGGAACCAGTAGGTTTCTACCATAAAGGCGTTATAAAGGAACCACCTTGATGAGGGAGCAACATGGGAGGCCGACGCTGACATGAGATCGTGTTACCTTCACTTGTTCATTTCTTGATGTTATATATACTCTTCCAAAGTATGATTCTGTTTTTGAAACTCTTAAATTTATGCATTAGTCGGTTTTGGTGTTTAATGTCCATAACTATGTGTTTTATACTTGCACTATATGAGTTAATATGAGTTCATGATTGCGTTCATGTTGCTGTTTTTGTATTTGCGTTGACATGATTTTTGTGTCGCATGAGTTGTGATGTGCATTGAGCTAAAGTTAGATTGAGAAGGAAGTTCCTCAATCTAAGATATGAAGCTTCAGATAAGCTTTGAGTGATGTGCATCATCAAGAGTAAGTTGTGAATCAGATATTCACGAAGAGTAAAGTTTCAAGTATGTTGATGTGTTTTTGAAAATACCCTCTTTGATTCAAAATGATGTGTAGTATAATTCGGGGATGACTGTTCCTAAGGGGGGAGGGATAATATAACATTCTAGAAAATGTACTTGTCCAATGAAGAGTCTATTAGGTATTAAGAATATATATATTGGGATACAGAGGCATCCCAATGCCCAATAATGACTAAGATTGGACATATTAGAGAATATTGGCTTAAGGGTGTTAGCCAATTTTTATGTATTAACAAGTAAATTAATATATACTTTGATTTTCAAATGCTCCAATCAAAGCTTTTTAAGTAATTGTACGTGCAATGAAGACCCTAATCTAAATTTTTTTGATATCATAGCTTACACACATTAGGTACAAGGCATCCATGTTTCAAACCTAGGTATCATAGCACATGATCATTAAAAATCATCATGTAGGATAAGCAGCGCCCAAGCACATAGTGAGGATCCTTGGGACAATAAGTGCGCAGCAACACATGTACAACAACATGTGCTACTGTCCAAGAGACCAAACGATCAAGCCCAACCGAATTCGGTTAGGGAAGTTAGGAGGCAAGCGAGAGTCGGGTCAAGCCACGTGGAGCCTAGATTCCTAACCAATACTAGGATCTAAATTACTTAACTAACTAGCTAACTAATCTAGGACTAACTAAAATAAACTAACTAGTGTGCCCGAAATCCTAAGACCTAACCGGGTGACACTAGCCGAGTAGCTAAATAAAGAAACATCCTAGTACCTAACCTAGGATCATCCAAAGGGGTTAGTTATGGTCCCAGTGACTTAGGGGTACTATAGTACTTACCCTAGGTCACTTAAATAATAAAATTAGCAACTTAATTAATTAATGAAAGTTCATGGTCAAACCCGAAACCCTCAGCAAATTCTTAGAATTTTGCTTAGTCAAATACTCTCCTATTTTTAGTCAATTTAGGAGGAAAGTTTTGATAATTAGCTGATTGATTTATTTAATTAAGTTAATTAGACTAAGTTGAATTAGTCAATATTCAGTTCCAAAGACTTAGACTCACGTTTAACTAGGTAAGAAACTCTCGACTAAAAAATAGTTAACAAACGTAAGAAAAACAGAAAAATACTCTCGATTCTCCTTAGGTGATTTAAAGGAAATTCTTCAAGATTTTCGTGCCAAGTATAGGGTGATCTTCAAAGATTCAATTCTACAGTAAGTCATGGGTTTTCTCTCTAGAATTCCTTTCCCCTAGAGGCTTTTGAAATGTTTTGAATTCAATAAAACCGAAACTAGGTTTTTTCCAAATGAAAAACTTTGAATCTTCATCTCCAAGTTTCTCCCTATTTCCATTTCTAGTAGTATGTATAATGCAAATCTCGAGCATGTTGTTGGTATGTGGTGCTTAATGATTATTACGTGTAGGTTTCTGTGATTTTATAATGTCGAATGAGACCTATAAGTTAGATATATATGATTAGACTATCATTTACATGAGATAAGGAATGTTGTAATGCCTAATTGTGTTCGAGAAGATGAAATTGTTATAAGTTGTTTATGAAAATAAATTTACTATTGAAATGTCTGAAGGTTTTGATTATTGTGTTTCTTTATAGTAAATATGTTTGTAAGTGTTTGGAATGCAATGTTTCCAAGAAGAAATAAGAATTAAAAGAAAATCTAGGTAATGAATCTCCAATGGCAAATAAACTTTATAGCTTGGCCAAACTAAGCACTTAATCATTCCTATAGCTAATCAAATGTTAAAAGTTGGCTTGCATAAAATGATGAGATTACTATAGTATATACATGAAGTTAATTGACTTATCTAGTGATAATTTCATGACAAGTGCTTAGTGAATGTTTTGTTTATGACAATAAATTGGCTCGTAATATTAATTCCAAAATATGATATGTAGTTTGCCAATGACTAAGTCATACCAACCAAATATGGCAAATGTAAATTATGATGTTTCTTTTAAGGCCATACTTAACAAGTTGTAACTCAATGAATTCATAACATAGGGTATGCCAATGATTGGGACAAGTCCTACCATACGCTATCCAAATGAACTTGTGAACATAGTAATACATTGAATAAGCCCTTATAACTTTCATAAAGAATGGTAGAAGACTACCAAATAACATTGAATAAGATAAGGTGATTAATGAAAGAACTAATAGCTTATGATTCATGAAGTTTACCCAGAATGGGGTGTTAAAGGAAGTGAGACAAGTCTTTTCTACCTAACCAATTATATTAAAGATATTCTAATAAGAGGGTGCTAGAAATCATGAGACAACTCTCATTCACACCATAATGTTAATGTAAGTTTTACATTCACATTCATCAAGTATAGAAAGGGATGACAAGTCATCCATTGAGCTAAGTGTACCTCATACTAGAATCAAACTTTTATAATGTAGGAGTCAACTCTAACAGTTGTAAAGAATGAAAATTGAGCTAAGCACCGTTAGACTAGTAATGAGATTGTGCAAGCTCATGTAAACCTCATGAGATGAGACTACCACAAAGGTGGATAAGGGTCTCCACATTCTGCTAGTCTTTGAACTATGTCGCCAGCATATGTTAGTAGCTAGTGCATCCACCTAAGAAATCTAGGAAGTATTCGGTTTCACTTTGGCCGGTGAACCACCTCTTTAAAGTGTGGGGAAGACACTGGATTTCATGTTAGCTCACATGATCTATGTCGGTTTAATGCTATAGATTTCTCTAAGAAAGTAATAATGAAAGAATGAATGAACTAGAAAGATGAGGGTGTTTGGATAGGATGACCAAAGGGTGATGTTAGACTAAGTGATGATGTAAGTCATTCTCAGTCATTGAACATAAATATCCCAATGGAAGTATTAAAAGAATATACTAAGTGAACCTAGCATGTTCAATGTAAACTTGAGATCAAAGAAGAAGAAATGTAAGTTCAAAGATAACTAAGTAAGCAAAAGCATAAGTATATCAAATCATCAGTGTTTGATAAGAAATGATGTTTTAACAGTTATTGGTTTACGCCAATAAAGGGAGCAAAACATGATTACTCATCAATTGGAGTATGAATATACGCCCCATCATCTTGATATTATACAAATGCTGAAATACTGGGTATATCCAATAAAGATTGTCTTATAAATACTTCATGCCCAATTTAACAAGAATGAAAAAAAATAACTTGTGTGTAGGGTATCGGAATCATCTCCTTAGTCTTTTGGATTACTTACTTGATTTATTGAATAAATGGGACTACAATGGATCAATGCACTCGTAAGTAAAACACAGATATGAGGAGTTCATTAAACTACACAACAAAAAGAAGAAAAGACTGAAAGATAAACTAAGTGTAGGGATAGGTGCTCTCGACTCAGGTGCAGCAAAATTATTCTAAAATTATGTTCATGATTCCAAGGTCTGATATTCATATAAAAATGAGTTGTGTGCATTAAATGCATGAAAATAGGTCGTATTCATAACATTATTCACAAATAATGAATTAGGCAAGTAAAGTGACTTCCCTTTCCACATATGGCATGTTACTATAGGAAGAGATTTCCTTGATCATGCATAGTCCTTATGTGTTTATGTGCATACACCCATACTTAGTACAAGTGTGTACTAACCCATACACAATTAGTATTTTTATTTGTGCAGGTCCTTGAAGAAGATTGAAATCCGTTAACGTTTTTGGAGTAGTACCTCCAGACTTTGGTAGGCCATCAGTTCGAGGATGCCTACACTCTATTCTCTAGATGTAGTAGATTAGGCTTAGTCAGTGGATGTTGTCCCTAGCGTTTTCTTTCAAACATTTTTTCAATCTTTCGTATTAAGGCAGATTTGCAACTATTAATGATATTATGAATTCTTTATTTCAATTGTTTAATATGTTAATAGATGGTTGTTTATTTTGAGATTTTTGTATATCACTCTTATGCCGAAATTATATAAAGTCTCAGTACACTTCAGCAAAGTTAAAAAGTTTTAAATTTTTAGCTAAATTTAACTTTATGATTGTGATGAAAGGTAAAAAGAGTCTTGTCTGCGACCTCTGAGAGGTTAACGATGCCTGTTTCATCTAGGGTCTAGGACCCGAGTGTGATAAGAAATATGTAAGAATGCTTATATCCTCTACTTTTCTATATTAATGAAGTTGATGAAGCCTTGTATGGCATTATGTTGTATGGTCCTCTTACTTTGGCGGTTTTTACATTATTGTCAATCTATATATGTGTTGATTATTTCCTTGAAATTTTTTTTGATGAGTATATGAATATGTGGTTATGATGATCACACTAATTAAAGCTTATACCTAATTTCCTATTCTAGTTGTGACTTACGTTACA
Organism: Solanum lycopersicum; assembly: GCF_036512215.1. NCBI lineage: Eukaryota > Viridiplantae > Streptophyta > Magnoliopsida > Solanales > Solanaceae > Solanum > Solanum lycopersicum. The sequence goes on along the minus strand of NC_090803.1, from coordinate 28,547,792 downwards.
TGGCTATTGTATAAGCATGTGTATACAATAGCCATGTAACGTAAAAAGGTTAATAATCCCTTACCTATGTAACCCTATTTGAATGCATGCATAGCACAAGTTAGGAGTCTTAAGTGTAATATGAAATTAACTTGTCTCCTATGGTATTATATGTTGTGTGGTCTATTCTTGAAAAAGTATTATGGTCTATGAGGGTGGCTTCCTCAATGTGTTGTTGGTAGCCATTATGTGTTCATATTGACCAATGTACACACACACTAACTTTACATGCATGCTATAAGTAGTATAAGTCATGGTGTCTAAATGAAAGGTAGTTCCATATTCACTAGTGTCTACTATTTTTCATGATACGATGATGTATATTAAAGTATGGTATATGTTTACTTAACTAGGATGACTTGATAGGTGTACTAGTATGGTCAAGGGTATGGACCTTGTGTATGCATAGCACATGTGTACCTTGATAGGTTAGGTCTTATGTTTTGTCTCTATGTACACGAAAATGAATGAATAGGCATGTCATGAATATGTCTTATATGTTATGATGTTAAGTATATGATATGATGAAGTATGAATGTGCATAGTGTCTTGGAACTTTGATATGAATTATGCATTGATATATGAACATGTGTTACCTTATGTGTTATGTCAAAAGTTTGCTCACATATATGCATACACACACACATGAATGATGCTCTAGTCAATGGAAGAGCCTTTAAAGGTGTTCACAAGTGTATCCTAAACTAGATAGTGCTAATACATATGATATATCCATGTTAAAGGATCTTCTCACATAATTTAGGTTGATGAACTTTCATCTATGACCTATGAGCTAAGCATTCCAGGGAATAATGGCTTTTCAATAAATGAAAATTAGTTTAAAACCTAATGAACTTGAATATGAGTGTGTTTCCCTTCTCAATGAGAGAAGGTAGGTCACCATAAACCTCAAAGGTTGGATAGCATCATGACCCTAAAAGGGTGTTAGAGTAATGTTTCCATAAGTGAATAACCATAATGCCCCATCTTGGCATAAATAGGGTTTTCAGATGTACCTCCAAGTTCCATAAGTATGATTGACACGTAGGATCTAGCAATGTGATATTACTATGTATGGTAGTATGTGTTAATGTCCTACCTTGGGTAGGTAAGAATGACTTCAATTAGTTGAAGGCTCTACAACACCAAATTCCATGTTTAGCATCCATGGTCTTAGTGTCGGTTAAGGAAGTAATGGACAATGGCTATATATGAATAGGATCCTAACTAGAATCCTCAAGGGAAGTTACATAGGATAGGTAGAAGTAATGAACCCATCTGGACATTTTACATGTAGCTCCTTACGAAGTCCTACGAAGGTAAATAATGTGTATGATTATGCTTATGTATATATGCAAGACTTTGTAGTATTTGTCTACATATGATGAAGATTTGCATGGTAGAAATCTCAACACATCTTCTTTAGAAGAATTTTCCTGCATCAATATATCATGAATCTATTAGATGTGATGTTATATTTATATGCACTATGTTTTTCTAAATGACTTTATGATAAGGGTCTTGTATTTACATGAATGAAGATGCCTCTACAAACTTGTGAATGTATGAATTGAATGTTATGTTTTGTGGTCTCAAGAAAGGTTCACTAAGAATGTGTGAGGTTATGGGGTTTCACATATGCATCGAAATAGTAGACTAAGATTGGGGTGATGAACAAGATCTTATAAATTAGGTATATGAAAAGAAGTTAATATATGTGTAAATTGGTGTAGCTTACTTTAATGTCCTATTGTTTTGACTTAAATGTGTCTTGGATGTATTATGCATATGTTATGATATGTGTTGGATTATGTGCAATATATGTATGTTTTCCTTGTGAATTAATGTGATGCATTGCATAAAGTATAACTAGAGGGTTACTTGGGAAGTTAATGAATAAAAGGAAAGAATGTTCACTATTAAAGGAAAATTAGTTCACTGTAAAGTGACTTTAATTATGTCATAAATTATATATATGACGTTATGTGATGTTTGGACTTTGAATATGTTTATATGAAGTATGTGATTGATATAAATGCTATTGTCTAAAGTTCTTATGAAGAATTACTCAAAAAGGCATGATGTATGATTTCAAGAAAATGTCCCTTTTAAATGCCTGTTTTTGTATGGTCGCGACACGTACTGCATTCTTGTACTAATCATATTCTTATCTACTTTTTACACAAAGTGTAGTTTATGGATGCTTAAAGAATGTTTTAAATGGTGAGGAGGTTTTTAGATAATTTCCAATCTCAAGGAAGGGAATCCTTAACTCCAAGTATGTTCTAATGTTTACTTACTATAAAGTCTATTAAATAGTATATAATTATGTCTTATGTTTTAACGGTCGTGTCCCTAATGTATTCTAATGTTGTTGAGTCATAAATGCAAACACTCTTAGTATCTAAGTATGTTTTATGACATATATCTTATGTATATATGAAGCGATGTTAATAGCATATGATGTTCTATGAAGAGTTTTAAATTTTCCGCTAAATTTACTATGTCAATGTGATAAATGATAACTATGGGCTTGTGTAAGACCAGCGAGAGGTCAAGTACACCATGTTACTTCTAAGGGGTGCTCCCTTGATGTGACATTTCCCTTTTCGACTAATGTGTAGGGATTGGATGTTTGTTATGCTATGAATGATGGATAGGTTTCTAAGGGTTGAATATGATGTTTTGGGGAGTTCTCATAGATTCTATGACAAGACCCACATATTTCTTTTATTTATTTTTAGTCTTTACTTTAAAGACTCGTATGGGCTTAGTTCCAAAATGTTTTTAGATGGTTTAATGATACATAATTGTAAATTTATATGCTTAAAAGTCATGCTCTTGATTGAAAATGAAAGTATTCTTTGTGTGTGAAGAAAGTTTTAATTGGTAGTTATTTTTGAGTATCGTATGCAATAAAAGATCATTGTAGCTTGTATGAGACCTTGGAGAGGTCGCGTACACCATTTACCGCTAGGGCTACTCCTGGGTCTTTACAAACTTGGTATCAGAGCATAAGGTTTCCGATTTTATCTTAGGTCGTCTCAAAAACACATCCAGTAGAGTCTTTCTCATAATGTCAAGCGCACCACATTATGAATAAGAGAATATTTGGTGCTAAGAATGTTTCACTTCTTAGTTCTTCTAATCGTACCTAAGACTTTTTTCCTATGATGTCTTTCCCTCTATCCTTATGTGATGGTCAGAGTGTGATTTTCCATTTTAAAGGTTGTGTTACAAGGTTGAGGGAGAGAAAAGATTATTTGTGACTTTCCAGATAAGATATAGAAGGTTGTCATGTTGACCTTAGGTTGGATGAGGTAACTTATGATGATGGGTATTGGTGGTCTAACCAACCTTGGCAAGTTGTGCTTTTGAGGTAGGATGAAAGAAATGATGAAATGTTGTGTTACAAATGTATAAGGCAATGAGTGAGAAGGTTTAATGTTGCTAGGATCCGACTATAGAATGGGAAGAGGTGATTTTTTGGTTGGGTAGTTCGAGTTTCTCTTAGTAGGGGATGTTGTGACTAGATTATGAGACCTTGTAGAGTGTTTGGTGTTCATGAGATGTACTTGATTGATGTTTTTACTTAAGAGGTTTAGTGAATTGAAGAGTTGGGTTAGAATGGTGTGGTAAGGTTGATGGTCCTTAATAGAGATTCTTTTGGTGTTTTCATGTTGTATTAGAGGGGTTTCTCTTAAGTGAGGCATTATGGTGAATAGTAATGGTGTCGAGAGTATGATATCCTTATATTATCCTTGTGTGCTTTTTCAAGTCTAAAACTAAGAGTTCTTAGTATCTTCATTCATATTGGAGTTTTTTTTTTTGAAAAATGAGTTTCCAAATATTCTCCTTAATATATGTATGTTTTTGTTCGATTCTTGTTAACTGAGAACATGTGTTTTCATACATTGTATTCCCACATGTTCAAGTGCATTTAGTATAGTTTGTCGATTTGCTATATGAGCTGAAATTGTAACAATCCGAAAGTTCCATGGCTTAGACAAGAGCTTAGACTATAAAAAAATTATTAAAATAATGTTTCTAGACCTATATTAAAGTAATGAACTTAATTAGAAAATCTTAGAGCCAAAACGACAAAGAATGACCTTGACGTCCGTAAACTGTCTAATTTGAACTAGTAGACGTCCCTATGTTTGGTGAAGATTTGGAAGTGTCAATGAAGTACAAAACTAGTAAAAATTCTTTAAATAGGTAGTATTTATTACAAAGGGTGCAAAAAGTCTGGTAAAATCCTCCTAAGGACTGCATGTCCTTGAGGAGGACATAAACCTTGGCGAAAGCTGCCAAGGAAGATTGTGGCAGTCTAGATTTTAAGGCCACTGAGCGACACGCAACTGTCACGTGGATTGGCAAAATGATACTTGCAATAGGGGGCCTCCACGAGTTCAACTGTCTCAATCCATATTATAAAAATAAAATGTGATATTGACCCCACGATGTGCAGCCACTTCCCTGATTCGTCCGTGATGTTTTTAAGTAAATTTAACTTCATAAAAGGACCCATTTAAATAAGGGGTACTTTGGGTATTTTAGGGGACGAGTATATAATGATTATAGGTCAGTTTCACTTTTCGCACTTCAAATCTGATTAAGCAAATCCCTCTCATCTCTCTCAAAAAGACTCTCTTTTCAAACTCCATTGAAGAACAAGAAAAGCTCAAGGAAGAAGACGAAGACTTCATGATTTTCATTAAAAATTCGTAGAAGAGTGATCAATAAGATATGGATTTTTCACTCTTGTGATTACTTTTAAGATTTCATTTCAAAGATAATTTTCCAGAATTGAACTTCTAGGGTTTTTACACTATAAATATGAATTTTCATTTGTAACACTTTGAAAATCCATGATTTTTGTAAGGACTAACATAGGGGTAATGACGTCTCAATACTATTTTTATGTCCATTTTAATTAAAATAGGTCATTTAGGAAGTTTCTGAACTAAATCATCCAAGAACGTCCATAACATCCGAGAAGTTGGTTCAAAGAGGTACTAGGAGTCGAAAGTTTATGAAAGGGGGTGAAAGAGTATATAATAGGTGTTTAAGTTGTTTCATGGTCGATAATTCCTGGTAAAACTCCCCAAGGACAAATCAAGAGCCCTTGAGGAGGACCTCTGCATGTTGAGGCAACAGTTCCTAGGTAGTGTGCATCTACGGGACAAGGGACGACCAGTGTATGGATTGATGGTGCATCAATTCAACCATCATCCCAAACTTAGCTGATTCTTGTAATACCCTTACCTTCATAGTATCTGACCAAATTAACAGATGTGCAGCACAGAGGCACGCCTTGGTCCGTCGATTGACCCACGATCCTTCGATCGTGGTGCTGTCTGTGACATTGCCAATTTCCTGCACATTTAAGTTAGTCCAATTTATTTCATTAAGGGGTTAGGTGATTACTAAGGGGTTTAAGGGAGTATAATTTATTTTATTAAGCCTCAATATAAATACCCTCAACCCTCATTAATCTAAACACAACTCACAAAATAAATTCCCTTTTCTTCTCTCTTCTTTCTCTCTCTATTGGAAACCACTATTGAACACAACGTAGGGGAAATTTTTGGGATTTGATAGGGACCAATTTACAATCAATTCTTCATAAAATGTAAGATATCTGATCTAATTCACCTTTGAGACTCTTTTCTCAAAGGGTTCCTTAAAAATAGATTTATAAAATTGAGTGTACATGTGGGTTTCATTCAATTACCCAATTGATGTACTGAATTGAGTTTTTTATGGTGTTTATAAAATATAATGGATATATTAACATGTATTGTAACTTCATTATGATCAATTGTGATGGTTTGGTTCAATTAGATGACTGTGATCGTTAACCCTTAACCCTAAGATTTATCTAGATGTAAATTAGGTTGTGATTTATCCAATCGTCTTGCTTATGGGTTATATCACTATAAGATGATGTAGTTACAATAATCATTGAAAAAATTGTGTGAATTATAATCTTTCATGCTAGTCTTGAGAACATGATCTAGGTTAGAAGATGATTTGACCTAGGCATCTTATTTTAACTTATGATTTAGTATTGAAATATGCTATAGTGTTGATTCTAGGCTTGTTATCATATTGAATATTGAATTATGATGTTGAACATCTAAATTGGATTGAATTGAGGGTTTATGGTAATGAGTTGATGATGAACTATGAACAAGACTTGGTAAGTCTTAGAATCTCTATCTTCACTTCTAATTGTGATTAATTGTAGAAGTCATGATGTTATATTGAAGTATCCTTTTATTAGGATGATAGGGTGGTATGATGTTGCATTTAAATGTCTTAACCATTTCGAGAGGTTGAATAAGGTGTGTGTGATATAAGGATGGTGATAACGTGATAACTATCATGTGCCTTGATATGCTATGATATACTAATGTATTAACCTCAGTTATTTGAATTGTGATTGAAGGACTATACTTATGCAATTCTTATTGAGCTATTGATAATGATGATTATTTAAGGGGTAGACCCTATTAACTAAACTAAGTTACGATTGATAAATAAAGTCTTAAAGACATTTCAAAAAGAGACTCTAGCTTCGCACCGAGTGAACTAGATTGAGGAGTGTCCCTTTCAACCTAGAGAAGTTAGGAGCAGTCCATTATTCTTGAGATTTGAAACTATAATGCATGGCACATAAAGAGGGTCCCACTATATCCCCTAGTTCTTGACCAATGTTTCCCCCATAGGAATACTAGCTAGAGGATCCACGTAGTTTCTACGTTCCATGTTTTGGTACTACCCTGGCAAGTAGTCAGCCTTCTTTCGTTGTAGGTCTTTATGACACCAGCTTCCACACTATCTCATTTCGTCTATGTCAGTTCGGGAAAGATGTTCCCAAAAGGTAAAATGAATTAAAGGATTTGAACTCTAATTTTTATAACCTAATGGGTCTAGCATAGTCTAGGTGAAGGTATGAGACTCTATCTAAGCATTGCACTAGTTAGCCTTGAGGGTAGTCTTAGGAGGATGTTCTTATATATGTTTATGTGATGAAGATATATGATATCTAAATGATGAACATTGCACATTGTTGATACTATATGTTGGTTAGTTCACTTATGAGCATGGATTTGGTTATATTTTTAACATAAGACAAAATGTATATCTAAATATTATTTTATGTGAAGTTTGACTTTGATTATGGTTTCTTGTTCAGTCTACTAAATATAGTAAGGTTATGGGGCTTTGCTCGGTTGTTGTACTTTTTCACTTGATAATGATTCATGAGTAGTTGTATGGCTTATAGTGATATGGTTAACCCTTATTTATACTTGGGATGTTATTCCTTGATGATAGAATTGTAATAAATCATGGTTTCAAGAGTTTTGGAAAATCTATTACTTGGTTGAGTTAGTAAGTATGTTTGGTTTGTTGGTATTAATTGCTTGATTTTGCATTAGGATTTTAAAAGGGGTAAAATGGGCAAGTTTTGACTTAAAGTCCATTTTTATCATGTTTTTATTTTTTGTGTGCATATGGTCTCAAACATACTATATGAAGAGTACTGACCCCATTTTCTTCCCTTTATCCAAAACATTATAGGTTCCGGCCGTTGAAGGCTCATTTGGGACAACTTGAAGAAGGCTTGGATATTCTCTATCATCAAAGTGGGTAGGTCCTTACTTTCCGAGGTAAATTCCAATGTTTTGCCTATAAAGTTCCTTTGTTTTTCTAAGACTTTTATGGTCATTCCACTTTCATTTTGTAAGACTTGTATAAGCCTATATGTGGCTTCTTTACATTTGATGTAGGGCTATGCCCATATTGTGGTGATTGTTTAGATGTATTGAGATGAGACAATCTTTGAGACTATCTTTCTTTCTATTATAAATGTATGCGCTATAAAATTAGAAGGATAAGTAACCTTCCTATAGGAAGGGTTTATGTATACTCGATACGACTATATTATATGTATGTAGAGGTCCATGTAAACCTCTAAGTGGATGTAATGAAAGGTTTTAAATTTTTCCTTATTTTCAACCTATGAATGTCATGACATGAGACTAAGAGGCTAGTCTTAGTCCTGAAAGAGGACGACGATGCCGGTTACGTCTAGCGGGTAAACCCGGATGTGACAAACTTTGTATTAGAGCATGAGGTTGAATATCGTTGACTTATGTCTCTCTCTCCACTACTTCTATGTTGGTTTCTATTCATAATTGTGACTCGCGCCATACTTATGAATAAGAACCTATGTGATGCATAAGAATCACTCTCTTTCTTGGAAATCCTATATCGTGTCGTTATAGTATATTTATAGTGTTCTTTTCCATATAATCCTATTGTTGTACTTATAAGAATAATCAACACTATAAGTATTGTAGCTCGAAGGCTTGCAGAGGAAATTTCCAATGCGGGAGCTCCTCTCCATAGTGTTCAAGTTCCTCCATTTGAAAAAGATGCTAACATGGACCATCCACCTGTCAATCATCCTCCTTTGTTAGATGAGACTATAAGGACCCCTCTTCTCCAAAAGTCCCAAGATATCACTACTCAAGCACAAGAGGGCACGGCTCAAGCCCAAGCTATGGAGACCCAAATAAACCGGGAGGTTGTGCCCCATCCTAATCAAAAAGTCAATATTATGGTTTCCGTCTAAGAGACCTCACTCTAATGAACCCCCCTACTTTCTACGGGTCTAATGTTAGAAGAGCCCTATGAATTCATCGATGAAGTTTCTAAAATATTTTTGGCTTTGGGGTTTTCCACAAGTGAGAAGGCCAAGTTGGCAACCTATCAACACAAGGACATCGCACCAGCATGGTTTGTGTAATAGAGGGATAATAGGCCCTTCAGAAGTGGTCCTTTTACTTGGGTGATCATCAAGAAGGTTTTTCTTTATCGGTTCTTTCCTAATGAGATGAGGAAGGCAAAAGTGGTGGATTTTATCAACCTTTGCCGAAGAGGTATATGTGTTTATGAATACTCCTTGAAATTCACTAAGTTGTCAAAATATGCTCCTTCATTGGTTTCCGATCCCAAAGATGAAATTACTCGCTTTATGACAAGGGTGTCGAATGATTTGCAGGAGGAGTGTCATTCGACTATGCTACACGACAACATGAACATTTCTCATCTTATGTTTATTTCCAATAATGTACAAGAGGCAAGCTCTGGGAGGAAGAGTAATGATGCTAAGACGTCAAGATCTTTTGATTGAGGTTCTTCAAGAAATAGGCTTGAGATACAAGAAAAAACTAGATTTAAGAAGCGGATTTCTATTCAAGTCCCATCCAAGTTTCCAAAAGGTAGTGGTTATAGGGTGTCTAACCCTAAATCCAATAAGGGAAAATGTACTAATTAACCAACTGAGAAGGCAACTAGTGGAATGTGTGGCAAGAAGCACTACGGTGATTTCCTTAAGGGGAAGGAAAATTGTTTTTGTTGTGGTAAAAGTGGGCATAAGGTTAGGGATTACCCAAATGTGAGGGGTCAAGACAAAGGTAGTGGTAAACTTCAAGAAAGTGGTTCTAGTGATGCTCCAAATAAGACCCATATCTATGCTCTCCGCTCTAGGAGTGAGTAATAGACTTCTCCCGACATGTGACCGGTATGTTAAAAGTTTTGTCTATTGATGTATATGCCTTACTTGATCCCGACACTACTTTATCCTTTGTTACTCCTATAGTAGACGAAAATTTAGATACTTTACTCACTCTTTTGCATGAACTTTAATAGTGTCTACTCCGGTAGATGAGTCGCTTGTTGTAAAAAGAGTGTACAAAAATTGTCATATAATATTGCCCAACAGAGTTTCTTATGTTGACCTAGTATAACATGATATGTTTGATTTTGATATTAATTGGGTATGGATTGGATGCATGCTTGCTTTGCTTCTATTAACTTTAGGACAACGTTTGTGAAGTTTAACATTCCAAATGAACCTGTCATTGAGTGGAAAGGGGGAAATTCTATTCCCAGAGGTCGTATTATGTCTTGTCTAAAATCATGAAAAATGATCTCAAAGGATTGGCTATATTACATACTAAGAGTCCAAGATTTAGACTCAGAAATTCCTCTTATTGAGCCTATAACGCTAGTGAGTGAGTTTTCGGAGGTCTTTCCAAATGAGCTTCCCGATATTTTTCCATAACGATAAATTGAATTTTGCATTGATTTGCTATGGGATAAAAATCCCGTTTTAAATCCTCCTTATCGGATGGCTCCAGCCTAATTGAAGAAGTTAAAGACTCTTTTAAAGAATCTACTAGTTAAGGGTTTTATACGGCCTAGTATTTCTCTATGGGGTGCTCCTGTATTGTTTGTAAAGAAAAAGGATCGATTCTTGAGAATGTACATTGATTACCGCCAACATAAAAAGGTCACCATTAAGAATAAATACCCTCTGCGTCGGATTGACGAGTTATTTGAAACTGACTATATTTGTCAGCAAATGTTTTTGGTAGAATTTGCTTAGTTCCTCCAAAGCAATTCCACCATTCATAAAACCATATAGGTATGACTCTTTTGGTCACTGCTGGGCTTTATTTGACAAACCAAGTATTATTAGTTGGTCGTAAATACATGAAACTGAACCAAGCCGATCTGTAGTCGTGCTAGTTGAATTTTTGAGGTCTATCCTCTCTTGAAAGGTTGATAGGACTGTGCAAATGTTCTACCTTCTACTCAAAAGGAGACAATATACTTTTGATAGTAAACTTTGAGTCAGCTATACTATATGGATCAGAATTGTCACTATGTTTGTGCTCAACCTCAATCGAACCTGTGTCCACTAAAATGAACTGATAGTATTTTCTCGTTTTTAATGGACTGTTAGTGTCCACATAGTTTCTATTACAAAACAAAGTCCTAACAAAATGTTTGACTTCAAAGTTTTCATACTATTTATCTAGACGAATATTAAAGTCTACATTCTTCTTTCGAAATAGAAATATTAACACTGTTAGCAATATAATTATTCATGAAATAGAGAGTTTTCTTTAGGCTAGTTCATAAACAGTGATTATCATATAAAATACCTTTGATAGAGATTAACAGATTCATGTAAATATTAACAATAATATAGACAAATATATAGGTATTGGATATTACTCAAACTTTGTCAAGTCATCTTGTTGGACGGAACACCAAGTAGTCTTTCATCGCCACCCTAGGCTTACTCGACCGCAGTTGAGGCTTACCAAGTCCTTAAGCCAGAAATTAATCGGCACACTTATACATAGACAATGTTCGAAACCTCAACATGATAATAAAGGAAACCTTAACCTATAAATTTTTTAACGAAAGTTAATAAATACATGAATAATGTAATTTTTGTCAAAACCTTTTACTCAATGTGGTAATCACATGCTAAAAATTGCACAGACAGCTAATAAATTTAGCTATTCATGCTAACAAGGTAAAAATAATGCCAACATGGCTCTGATACAATCTTTTAGGATCACAAGGTAAGAGATAAATATATCTTACTTCAAATATCTTTTTACTTCTCTTCATCTATAAATCTTGAAAATTTTGCATTGTATATTTAAAGTATGTTTTATTTATCTCTTACCTTGTGATCTTGAAAGATGGTATCAGAGCCAAAATGGGAGAGACCTGTAAAGGCATCATTTCAAACGTTTGTTTTACCTTTGGAGTTTTTACAATTGTTGATGCGGTTGTTGGGGCAACTGCTTCTCTAAAGATCTCTGGGGCTTTCATTGTATATGAATCCTTATTCTGAGTAGAGGAGTATCGAGTCGCTCCTGATGGTGAGTGTGAACATGGTTCTACCTTTTGCCTGAAAGGTTTATTGGATGAGGAACTTGGAGGTAATTGTGGAAATGGAGATATTGATAACTCCGGATTTATTGATGGCAAGCTTGCTAGTGCCGAAAACTTGTTGAGGTCATTCACAGATGGCCTTATTGCAAGTGGTGTGACTGAGGGTTTTACTTCAGGATTCCTTCCCTTATTTTTGAAGGGACTTCCAGTTATTGGTCCTGTTTAGGGCCTCATACTTTTCCCTGCAAGATTTCTCATGTTAGGAAATCTTGTAAAAATTTTCTTCTCCTTTATGGAATTTTATTTGAAAATCAAAGCTTGATAATAAGGTTAGCCACCTTGCAAATATTTGTTACATGATTTTGACATCCTTTTGGAGAATGTCTTTAGCAGATTTACAATCTACTTTAAGCGAAAATTCTTTATTAATAAGATCATCTTGAAATTTAAAAATACAAAGAAGTATCGAAAGAAATTCTTTCTTAACAATACTATTATTCCTTTGTGCTTAATTCCAGATTCTAGGTTATAATGAACTCATTGTTCTGATGAATCTAATATTTTTCTTTGTTTGAGGATACAACCAAATCTTATATCATATGCATCAGTCTCGACGATAATAAAATAGTCTGGGTAATAAGTACCCAGACAAGGAAGGTTTTGAACCATAGATTTAAGAAGAACAACTGATTTACTATGCTCGTTACTCCAGGGAGACATATTCTTTTTCAACCTGTCAAAGAGCGGTTTACAGATTTGCCTTACTTTAGGGATAATGTCGGGAACATAATTAAGGATTCCTAAGAACCTTTGCAACAGAGTTTTATCAAGAATAATATCAGGGAATTTTGAGAAAACTCAATGTCCCTGCAAATACGTTTAGGTACCTTGATACAAATCATGACCTAAAAATCTGATTTGTGTTTGAAATAATTTTATTTTCATAGAACTAATGACTAAACCATTGTTCTTAATTATTTTGCAGAAAACATTAAAATGTTTTAAATGAGAATCAATATCCTCGGAGAAGATTAACACATCATCAATATATACAATTTATATATTGGTAATGTGATTAAAAAAGGAATTCATTAAATTTTAAAATTTAGAAGGGGCGTTCTTAAGACGAAAAGGCATGACGTTCCATTCAAATTGTCCAAACGGGACATTAAAAGAAGTTTTATATTTATCCTTTTCGGAAATTTGAATTTGCTAAAAACATGATTTTAAATCAAATTTGTTATAAACATTGGCGTTGAAAGTTTTTTTTAAAAGATCTCTTTTATTTGGAATTGGATAGCGAATCTATTTCTAGGCTGAGTTTAAAGTCTTGTAATTTACAAAAAGTCTTGAAGAACCACGTTCTTTTTCAGCTTCATTATTAACATAAAATGTTGAACAACTCCAAGGAGATTAAGAAGGTCTATTAATTTTATTAGCCAAAAGAGAGTTGATTTCCTTCTTACAAATTTCCATGAGTTCATGGTTCATCGTAATAGGCCTAACTTTCGTTGAAATGACCCTTTCATCAAAACCATCAATATAAGGTAAATCTATAATGTGAATCTTTCGATACCAAAAAGCATTTGGAAATTCAGAGCATATTTCTCTGTCAAAAGTTTTTTAAAGCTTAGCAATTTTAGCAACCATTCCCGGGGTTTCTAAAATTTGCTCTATTTTCTTAATTTTGATATATTTTTAATAAAACAAATCTAGTTTATTTTTAATGCAGTTTGTTTGTGTAAAAATTTACTTTGTTCAACAGAAAGTGTTTTAATAAAGGGAAATGACATTTCTTTTTCCAAAATTTTTGTTTTGATAGAGTAAAAATTTTAAATATATTGTTATATAAGAGTGATAAAAGGAATTCCTAAAATGATTTCTTCTTTAATAATTTTTCTAATAACAAAATCATTAGAAAGACAAATACCTTCATTGCAAATATGGGCATTGGATAATTTATAATTTATACAAATACTTTCACCAGTCGCGTTATATAGCTTAGTAGATCCTTTTTTGAGATATTTAGTAGGAATGAGCCCTTCTACTATGCAATTTCTATCTGCACCATTGTCTAACAAGGAAAGTTTGTTAAGCACAAAATTATTATTAATAACTAATTTGATTACTATAGGAGAACTCTAAGGACGAACTTTTGTGATCATATTTACACCTACCTCGGTTTCATCCGTTGGTGATTAGGAATCTTCGGAACTGCTATCTTCATTATCTGAGAAACCTAGTTATTTTACTTTAGATGTCTCTTTAGCGTCCTGTAGTATTTTATTTGTGGGTGCATCTCTTTCAATCTTGTAAAGTCTAGATTTAATATTTCTGACTTCTTCCTTTAGAAGGTTAACTTCAGACTGAAGTTCATTAATAGAAGGTTCTTCCTTCTTGCTGTCAAATCTCTTCATGATTTGATTCATGCTAAAAGGAGTTACACCCTCTTTGTCTTTTCGGTGACTAACTTGTTTTTGGAGTTCCAATAAATAGCTTCTTCGAGCATCATCATCCTTTATATGCTGAATTGTGGCAAATAAGATTTCAGCTGAATCTTCATAGATAACTCTTAAAGACTGATTGTCGCATAGGCAAAAGGCTCCTTGATAGTTGCACTCTAGGCTACTATCATTTGTGTTTTGGGCTACATTTAGAAACTCTTCGTCTTCAGTTTCATAATCAAAAGAGGAGTCAGAATCTTACTCTTCTTTCTCTAATATAGAGAGAAATTGTTTTTTAGTTTCTTCGTCTACTTCAAGAAGATTGATCTTCTACTTTTTCCTTTTGTTACTGGGACAATCAGGAGACATATCACCTCTCTTGCCAGAGTGCAACACTTATCTTCTTTAGAAGTGTTCTGAGAAGTTTTTCTCTTTTCTTTTTGAATGGTTTTTCCTTCTAGAGGATATTTTTACGATCTGGCGATTCTCCAGATCGCTCTTTCTTAGAGATATTTATTGCTGAAGGTGGTTTGAGAATTGGAAATCCACAGTCTTGATAGAAGATACCAAATTCGGAAACCAAAAACTTTTGATCCTTTTAAGATGTTCTTTTAGCTTTAGATTAGTGCTAAGCTCCATCGCTACAAAATTGATTAAAGTGATTAGATCACCATAAGAGAGTTGTGAATAAGGAATTTTACCTTCACATCGGTCACTTATTGTTTACCTTAATTTTTCAGGAAAGTGGGGAGGCAAACCACTAATGAAACTTTCTTTCCAATAGTCGTTGTTGCAGTCTTGTCTTATCATCAGTTTGATGATAAACATATCTTTATACCGCCTGAAATCAGTTAATTTCTTGCAATAAAGATTGTTTAGAATTACTGAAGTTCTATCTTTGAAAAGACGTGGTTCTCCAACAAAATATGTAGCAAAACTATAGATAAGAGTAGCAGTTGCATCTTCTACTACTTCTTTAGAAGTAGAGGTTTGTCCTCCTTCAGTTTTGACTACTAATTTGATTGCTACTACATCAAGAATGTTAGCTCTATTTTGATAAGTGAGATAATTGTCCCACCAATTTCTAAGAGTTCGTATGAAATATGCTACTAACCTGCTAGCAGCATGCTTGTCTGTGGAATTCTTCCATATATAAGTTTACATTCATGCACATCACTTGATGTTTGTTATAGATCTGGCCATCCGCCATTGCATCAATATTCAATTCTGTAATTCGCGTGCCATCTGCAATTCCTTGAGAATGCATATGGTTTTATTTTAATTGAACATTGGGAACAAAGGGTCAAGGAAAAAAGTTTTTTGAATGGGGGAGCCTAACCTTTAGAGCACTGATTTTTCCTCCCTAAGTTATTTTGAGCTTTGAGAGCTGGTGATTGATCCTTTCAGGGAACTCGGGAGAGTTTTTTAATTCATTTCAAGGTTCATAAAAAGCTTTAGATGAGAATTTATGGATTTTAAATATAGGACTGGTTTCTAAATTAAAACCGTTTTTTGAAGAACTGGGTTTATTACCAATCTTACTGGTACAACTGTAATTACAACTGAAATCTTCTATCTATTAAGAAACAACATGAAGAACTTGGTTATTATAATTATTCTGTTCAAAAACTTTGTTGATGTCTGCAACAGTTACTGTGCTGGTGTCCTTTTCTGAAGGCTTAAAGGAGCACCTTTCAGGACTTCTTTCCTGTATGGAATGCTAATCCCTTAAGGAGGAGGACTTATACTTTCAACAACCTTATCTTTGGTATGCCACTTGTTTATCAAAACCTTAAGTGATGAATTAGTTTCACCAATTTTTTCCAGAATATTCAAACTACTTGAAGAATTAAATTTATGTCTTGAATCTTTTCATGTCTTTAAACCATTTGGCTCTGAATGAGATTCTCTGACCTTTTGTATATGTGTCAACATACCAAGGTTTTTTAAGAGCATGATTAGGGTTGTTCCACCATTTGGTGATCCTTTTTTTGTCTGGAGTAAAGTTCTCTGCAAATTTGATAACATCAATTGAATCTTTCTTTTTATGGAAAGATGGTTTTATTTCACTAGGAGATGTACTTCCTTGATCAGAATGGGATTCATAATAAACATTAGGAATAGTGCTGGTAAGGTCCATGCCATGGAACTTACTTTGTTCTAAAGCCTCGGCGATTTTAGAAACTTCATCATCCCCTCGGGTTTTTGAAGAAGACGGTCTAGCCGAAGAAATTCTTCTACTTGAAGAAGCATGGGTAAAGGAGTTGGATCATAAAAACTTAAGGTTAACAAAGCTGTATGAAAATTGGGTAATATTTTCTAGGGAAGACCTAGAAGGTTGGCTAGGAAGGGTTTCAGTAATAGATTCAAATTTCCAGTCATCACCAGAAAGGATATCATCCCATTTGAGTAAACGAGTAACAAATGTAGTATTGTGCTGTTGGTTGGCTTCCATGAGCATGGTAACTTCTTTGATGCAAGAGTTAATTGCTTTTGGGGCTATATTTGTCTTCATTAGCTTGTAATATACCCTATATATTAGAGTCATTTCTCTGGTGTCGATTATGCTGTTAATATTCTTGGTTTTGACGTTAAGAGTCAAGGTAACCATGACATTAGGGTCATCGATATCAACGGAGAAATTGGGATAACAATTTAAATAAACTGGGCTATTGGCTAGGTCACTTTCAAGGATTCCTAACAAAAAATCATCAAAATTGAGAAGTCTATCATCTCTAAGAAATAAACAAATAGGAATATTTAAAACTTTTCGGAAGAGAGGCTTAACAGCAACTTGAATAAGAAAAATATTGAGAAATTTAAAATCTTTTTTATATGTATAAATATAAGCCTCAATAAGCAGTTTAATAATATCTAAAGAATTATTTATATCAGAAGAGACTCACAAGTCTTGATATTATAATTTTTAAATAAATTAAAATTACTTATTTGGTAAAATTTAAAAAGGTTCTTTGGGGATAGACCAATTTTGAAGTCTACTTTCTTCTTTAGAAATAGAAATATTAATACTTTTAGAAATATAACTATTCATGAAATAGAGACGATATCTTTAGTCTAGTTCATAAACAGTGATTATCATATAAAATAGCTTTGATAGTGATTAACATATTCAAGTAGAGATTAACAATGATATAGACAAATATATAGGTATTGGATATTACTCAACTTTATTTATCACACATATTGGATATTACTCAAACTTTGTCAAGTGATCTTGTTGGACGTAACAACAAGTCGTCTTTCATCGCCACCCTAGGCTTACTCGACCATAGTTAAGGCTTACCAAGTCCTTAAGAAGGAAATCAATTGGCACACTCATACTTAGACAAAGTTCAAAACCTTAAAATAATAAAAAAAAGGAAACCTTAACCTTTAAATTTGTTAACCGACGTTAATAAAAACATGAATAACTTAATTTTTATCAAAACGTTTTACTCAATACGGTCATCACATACTAAATATTGCCCAAACAACTAACAAATTTAGCTATTCATGGTAAACACATGCCGGTATCAAGTAAAGTCCCTTCCAAGTTTCCAAAAGCTAGTGGTGATAGGGTGTTTAACCCTAAATCCAAGAAGGAAAAATGTACTAATTCACTAACCGAGAAGGCAACTAGTGGAAAGTGATGCAAGAATAAATATGGTGATTGCCTTAAGGGAAAGGACAATTGTTTTTGTTGTTGTAAATATGGGCATAAAGTTAGGGATTGACTAAATGTGAGGGGTCAAGACAAGAGAAGTGGTGAACCTCAAGCGAGTGGTTCTAGTGATTCTCCAAAGAAGAACCATTTATATGCCCTCCGCTATAAGCGTGAGTAAGAGACTTCTCCCGACATGGTGACCGGTATGTTGAAAGTTTTCTCTGTTGATGTATATGCCTTACTTGATCCCAGCGCTTCTATATCCTTTGTTACTCATCTACCATCCAAAAAGTTTGATACTTTACCCAATATTTTGCATGATCCTTTTATAGTGTCTACTCCGGTAGGTGAGTCGGTTGTTGTAAAAAAAGTGTATGAAAATGTTCCTATAATGATGCCCAATAGAGTTTCTTATTTTTACATAGTAGAACATGATATGTTTGATTTTTATAGTCATGGGTATGGATTGGTTGCATGATTTCTTTGCTTCTATTAATGGTAGGACAAGGGTTGTGATGTTTACCATTCCAAATGAACCCGTCATTGAGTGGAAAGGGAAAATTCTATTCCTAAAAGTCGTATTATGTATTCTCTAAAAGCATGCAAAATGATCTCAAAAAATTGTCTATATCACATAGTAAGAGTTCTAGATTTAGATTTTGAAATTCCTCTCATTGAGCTGGTAACTGTAGTGAGTGAGTTACCGGAGGTCTTTCATAATGATCTTCCCTATATTCCTCCTTAAAAGGAAATTGACTTTTGCATTGATTCTCTACCGGATACAAATCCTACTTCAATTCCTTCTTATCGGATGCATCCGGCCAAATTGAAGTAGTTGAAGGCTTATTTTAAGAATCTACTAGATAAGGGTTTTATACGGCCTAGTATTTCTTTGTGGGGTGCTCCAATTTTGTTTGTAAAGAAGAAGGATGGATCCTTGAGAATGTGTATTAATTACCGCCAACTCAAAAAGGGCACCATTAAGAATAAGTACCCTCTTCCTCGGATTGACCACTTGTTTGATCAACTCCAAGGGGCGAACTACTTTTAGAAAATTGACATGATACCAGGGTATCAACAACATAGGTTGAGAGGTGAGGATATACCAAAAACGGTATTCTGGATTAGATATGGTCTTTATGAGTTCATGGCAATGTCTTTCGGTCTCACTAATGCTCCGGCGGCGTTTATGGACCTAATGAATAGGGTGTTTTGAAATTACCTATATTCATTTATCATTGTCTTCATTGACAATATCTTAGTATATATGAAGAATGAGATTGATCATATGGGTCATTTGAGGATAGTATTCCAAACCCTTAAGAAACATAATTTTTTTGCCAAATACAATAAGTGTGAGTTTTTTGTGGTCGGTGTGATTTCTTGGGCATATCATCTCTAGCGAGGGAGTTGAAGTAGACCCAAGAAAAATGGAGGTGGTGAAAAATTGGCCTAGACCAATGACTCCAACCGACACTAGGAGTTTCTTTGGTATAGCGGGTTATTTTCGGAGGTTCCTGGATGTCTTTGCGTCCATTTAATTTCTCTTGACTACCTTGACCCAAAATTTTAAGAAATTCGAGTGGTCGAAGGCATGTGAAAAAGTTGTAAATTATTGAAAGATAGACTTACATCCTCTCCGGTGTTGACCTTACCGGAGGGTACAAAGGGGTTAGTTGTGTATTGTGATCCATCCCGTTTGGGTTTAGGGTGTTTGCTTGTGCTTAATGAGAAGGTGATAGCCTATTCTTCTAGGCAGCTTAACGTACATGAGAGAAACTATCCCACTCATGACCTTGAGTTAGAGGCTGTGGTGTTTTCTTTGATATATGGAGGCATTATTTGTTTGGTGTTCATGTTGATGTATTTACTGACCATAAGTCTCCAATATGTGTTTACCCAAAAGTGTTGAACCTTTGGCAAAGGAGGTGGTTACAGTTTTATAAAGAGTATGATATGAGTGTCTTCAATCACTCCAGTAAGACTAATGTTGAAGCGGACGCCCTAAGTCGTATGACTATGGGTAGTTTATCCCACATTGATGAAGCCAAGAAGGACCTAGCAAAGGAAGTATATACGTGTGATATATTGGAGGAGAGGTTTGAAGATTCTTCAGATGGTAGTTTCATGGTTGGTAAAAACTCCAAGACTTCACTAATAGTTGAGGTCAAATTCAAACAACACCTCGACAAATCATTGATGGAGTTCAAAGATTCGTTACTTGCAAAACTTAGTGAGACATTCTTCTTGGTGAATGGTATTTTAAGATGAAAAGGAAGACTATGTGTTCCCAATGAGGATGGGTTTCAGGACTAGATCCTTGATGAAGCCCATGGGTCCCGCTACTCCATTCATTCTGGTTTGAAAAAATGTACCTTGACCTAAGAGAAATATATTTGTGGGAAAGTTTGAAGAGAGACATAGAGGAGTTTGTCGCTGAGTGACAAATTGCCAACAAGTAAATGTTGAACATCAAACGTTGGGTGTCCTACTACAAGAGATCCAAATTCCTACTTGAAAGTGGGAAGACATCCATATGGACTCTGTAGTGGGTTTACCTCAGACTCAAAAGTCATATGATTCTGTATGAGTGGTTGTGTATAGGTTGATAAGTCCGTTCACTTTATTCCCCTCAAGTCTACTTATTCGGCGAAAGATTATGTTAGGATATTCATAGATGAGATTGTGTGTTGCCATGTTATTCCATTATCCATCATATCGAATCAGAGTGCACAATTCATATTTAGATTTTGGAGGTCATTCTAAAAAGGGTTGGGTACTAAAGTGAAGTTGAGTACCGTTTCATCCCAAAACGGATGGTGAAGCGGAACTCACTATTCAAACACTTGAGTATATTTTTATGGCTTGCATTGTTGATTTTAAAGGGAAATGGGAAAAACATTTCTCTTTGGTGGATTTCTCTTATAATAAAATAGTTTTCATTCATCCATCTCTGTGGC
This sequence comes from Solanum lycopersicum, assembly GCF_036512215.1. Lineage (NCBI taxonomy): Eukaryota > Viridiplantae > Streptophyta > Magnoliopsida > Solanales > Solanaceae > Solanum > Solanum lycopersicum. The sequence continues at coordinate 28,526,910 of NC_090803.1, read as the reverse complement.
TCCCTATGAAGCCTTGTACGGTATGAGGTGTAGGTCTCCTATAGTGTGGTTTTATGTGGGTCAGCCATCACTTCTTGGCCTCTATATGATCTATAAGTCCTTAGAGAAGGTTCATATAATAAGGAACCAGTTGCAAACGGCTTATAGTAAGTAAAAGTCTATGCCGATCATAGGAGAAGGGAGTTGGAGTTTGAAAGAGGTGATAAGGTGTATTTGAAAATTTCACCAATCATAGGGGTAATTAGATTTTTCAAGAAGGGAAAATTGAGTCCTCGTTATGTGGGTCCCTATGAAATTTTGCAAAGGGTTGGTAATGTATCCTATGAATTGGAACTCGCTAGTGAATTGGCTTCGGTACATCTGGTTTTCCATGTTGAAGAAGTGTATCACTGATCCCGAGTCCATTGATCCTAATGAGGGTCTTGGTATCAAGGATAACCTCTCATTTGAGGAAGTTCCAGTTCAAGTTCTTGATAGGAAAGTCAAGAAGTTAAGGAATAAAGAGGTGTTTTCCCTAAAGGTGTTATGGAAGAACTACTTAGTGGAGGGTGCAACATGGGAGGCCAAGGACTACATGAAGTCCCGTTACCATCATATTTTTTATAATTGCGGTTAGTCATTCTTTTTAATAATATAAATATGACTAAGAATTGAAATTTCTTGATTTTTAGGTGACGTTTTACAAAATATGCATTTTAAAATACTTCACAATGAAGTTACAATGTGTAATGCTTTTGGACTTGAAATTTAGCTCTTGCGTGTTTTGAATTATTTTGTGCATTCTCATATGGTGACGCTTTATAAATTTATGTGTAACCTTTTGATAAGTTAAACTTGAGGTAATTGACTCATGTAATGTGTGTTGAGGTCGTTTGTATTGTGAGGAGGTAATTCATCATGATGAAGTGTTTTGAGCCTTATGTGTGGGAATTGGAGTTTTAGAATTGCCTTATTGAAATGATATGATTTATGTTGATTTTATATTGTTGATTGGTTGGGATGCTATTTTTGAGTCTATTCCTCCCTTCAAAAGAGTTTTAGTGTCATTCGGGGACAAATATTCCTAAGGGGGGGATGATGTAACACTTTGAAAATCCAAGACGTGTCGTAAAGCCTAACATATGTTTCGTGAGGTCTAAGTACTGTTTTTAAGTCCTTTTTAATGAATATATGTCATTTATGAATTTGAAGAACCAAAACGTCCAAAAACGTTCATGACGTCTAGGAAGTTTGTTCAAAGGGGTACTAGTGTGCCTTTGCCCATTTGACTAACTTTTAGGAGTTGGAATTTATAAAAAGTGGTGATTGGGTATGTTATAAGTCATTATGTTGTTTCATGGTTGAGAATTCCGGGTACGACTCCCCAAGGACTAACCAAGGTCACTTCAGGAGGACCCCTGCAAGTTGAGGCAACACTACTTAGGCAGTGCGCATTCATGGGAAAAGGGACGGCCCATGTCTGGATCAATAGGGCGTGGATGCCACCGTAGTACCACACTTATCTAATTCTTTTATACCCTTACCTTCATTGTATCTGACCGGATCGACGAATGTGCAGCATAGAGGCAGGCTTAGTCCATTTATTGACCCACGATCCGTCGATCGTGGTGTTGTCTATGACACTGCCAATTTCCAGCACATTTTATGTTAGTCTCATTTGACTAATTAACAGTTTAGGTGGTGAGTTAGGGGTTTAGGTCATTCTAATTAAGTTGATTAAGCCCCAATATAAATACCCTCAACCCTCATTAATCTAAACACAACTCACAAAATAGACTCTCTTCCTTCTCTCTACTTTCTCTCTCTATTGGAAACCACCATTGAACACAAGTTAGGGGGAGTTTTTTTGTGATGGAAAGGTACTAATTCACCATCAATTATTCATCAAACTTTAAGGTATGGGATCTAATTCACCTTTGAGACTCTTTCCCCAAAGGGATCTTTAAAAATCGATTTCAAAAGTTGAGTTTCGATGTGGGTTTCATTCAATTACGAAATTGATGTTGTGAATTTAGTTGTTTATGGTTTCTCTAGGATATAAAAAATAGATTAACATGTATTGTAACTTGATTATGATCAAATGTGATGGTTTCGTTAAATTTGAGAATTATAATCCTTAACCCTTAACGCTAAGTGTGACCTTGATGTAAATTTTGTTGTTATTGATTCAATTGTCTTTCTTATGAGTTATATCACTATTAAATGATGTTGTTTTAATAATAATGAACAAATTGTAATGAATTGTAGTCTTTCATGCTAGTCTTAAGAAGATGATCTAGGTTAGAAGGTGAGTTGACCTAGGTTCTTTGTTTTAGTTATGATCTAGTATTGAATTGTGCTATAGTGTCTATTATAAGCTTGTTATCATAATGAATATTGAATTATGATGTTGAATACCTAAATTGGATTGAATTTACGGTTTATGGTTAGACCTAGATGATGAACTATAAGGAGGACTTGGTAAGTCTTAGAATATCTATCTTTACTTTCAATTGTGATCACTTGTGGTTAAGTCATGATGTAATATTGGAGTATTTCTTATATTACGAAGATAGGGCGGTATTGTGTTGAATTGAAATGTCTTTACCGTGTTATGAGGTTGATTAAGTTGTATTTTATATAAGGATGGTAATAGCTATGAGTGTGCCTTGATATGCTATGAAATATTAATGTGTTAACCTCACTTATATGAATTGTGATGAAAGGAATATACTCATGCAATTCTTATTGAGCTATTCATGATGATGATTATACAAGGGGTAGACCTCATGAACAAAACTAAGCTATGATTGATAAATAATGGCTTAAAGATATTTTTAAAAAGGACTCTAGCTTAGCACCGAGTTAACTAGATTGAGGAGTGTCCCTTCCAACACAGGGAAGGTAGGAGCACTACATTACTCTTGAGATTGGAGACTATAATCCATGGAGCATAAACATGGTCCCAACTATATCTCCAAGTTCTTGAACTATGTTTCCCCTATACGAATACTAGCTAATGGATCTACGTAGTTTCTATGTTTCATATTTTTGTAATACCTTGGCAAGTAGTCCGCATTCTTTTGGTGTAGGGTTTTATGACACCGGACTCCACACTAGCTCATGTTGTCTATATCGGTTAGGGAAAAATGTTCCCAAAATATAAAATGAATTAAATGATTTGAACTATAACATGGATAACCAAAGGTGTCTAGCTTAGTCTAGGTAGGGGTATGGGACTCTACCAAAGCATTGCACTAGTTATCCTTTAGGGTTGTCTTAGAAGGATGTTCTTATATATGTTTATGTGATGATGATATATGATATCTCTATGATTAACTTGGCACATGGTTTGTACTATATGTTAGTTAGTTCACTTATGAGCATGCATTGGTTATACTTTTAACATAAGATGAAATATATATCGAAATGTTATATTATGTGAAGTTGGACATCAGTTATGGTTTCTTGTTTAGTCTACTTGATTGAGTAAGGTAATGGGATTTTCTTTGTCATTGCACTTGTTGACTTGATAAGGATTCATGAATAGTTGTCTTGCTTATAATGATATGGTTAATGCTTATTCATACTTGTGATGTTATTCCTTGATTATAGGGTTGTAGTAAATCAAGGGTTCAAGCCTGTTGGAAAATATTTTACTTTTTTTAGTTAGTAAATATGTTTGGTTGGTTTTATATGAATTTCTTGATTTTGTATTAGACTTTTAAAAAGTGTAACAATGGCATGTTTTGACTAACAGTTCCTTTTTAGCATGTTTGCTTTTATGAGTGTATATGGTCTCATACTTAGTGCACAGGGAGTACAAACCCCATTTTCTTCATGTTTTTTAAAACATTTTAGGTTGTGATCGTTAAAGGCTCATTCAGGACAACTTGAAGAAGGCTTGGATATTCTCTATTATCCAAGTGGGTAGGTCCTCACTTTCCGAGGGCGATGCCAATATCTTGCTCATGAGTTTCTTTGTTTTTCAATGACTTTTATGTTCATTCCAAATTCATATGAGTACGACTTGTATAAGCCTATATGTGACTTCTTTACATTTGATGTAGGGCTATGCCCATATTGCGAGGATTATTTAGATGGTATGAGATGAGACTATCTTTGAGACTATCTTTCTATCTTATATATACGTATGTGAAATAAAAGTAGGAGGCTATGTAACATTCCTAAACAAAGGGTCTCTATGTGAAATAAAAGTAGAAGGCTATGTAACCTTCCTACACAAAGGGTCTATGTATACTCGATAAAACTATATTATGTGTATGTAGAGGTCTATGTAAACCTCTATGTAGATATAACGAAAAGATTTAAATTTTTTCGCATTTTCAACCTATGAATGTAATTACATGAGACTAAGAGTCTAGTATTAGTCCTCAAACAAGAAGACGATGCCAGTTATGTCTAGGGGGTAAACTCGGATGTGACATCTTCCTAACTAATGATTTATTACTAATGATGAAAAATAACAATTTTTTATGGTTAATTAACTGTGTATTGTTCGATAATTAGTTTTAAATGTTTGATTGTCGTGTGAAGCATCCTCCTTCCCTCAATGATGGTTTCTATTGGGCTATATCTATCAGTTGATAACATGTAAATGTTGGGATTGGAATTATCGCTTGAATGAACTCTTTAATGACGCTTTCCTTTATCCTTAACTACTAATTGGTCCTGTATATGACTTGAAGGGTTGGTATTGGTTATGTTATTAAGTATTTCGCTATGTTGTTGGATGAATATAGTAAATTGACTTTATGTTCTCTATGAAGGTTCCTAGAAGCAATAGGTAAGTCTTCTAAAGTCGTGAGAACTCTATTATGTTTATGTTGGCCTATAAAAGCTGTTGCTATTCAATTGAAGTATGTATGATGTTGATATGTATATATGTTGGGCTATGAATATGTTAAATGTGGGATCATGATAAGGATATGATAATGAAAGTTTATAATGTTTATCTTGTATTCCTTACACACTATGATTATGATAATTTAATCTCACAAATGAAGGGTTGTGATGAAAGGAAATTCTGATCCTAATCCTAAAGATGTTATGATCATGTTGATAGAACGATTTAATCTCCTATCACCTATGATAAGATTTAAGAATAAATGATGACTTAAAGGTTATTCACAAAGGGACTTTAGTTTAACATTGATGAACTACATATGAGAGGTGTCCCTTCCAAAGTTGGAAGGTAGCTTCATAGTGACTTTCATGAGATAAAGGCTCAATGTAATGTGCAACTATGGGTATCTAATATATCTCGTAATTCTTAAACTATGTTGCCACCATAGGAATACTAGCTAGTGGATCCACCTAGAACACTATGTTCATGTTTTGGTTCTACTTTGGTCTGTAGACAACCTTCTTTCGGTGTGGGGTTTCTTTACACCGGAGTCCATGTTTAGCTAACATTGTCTAATTTCGGTTAAGGCGATTGTTCCCTAAAGTAAAATTAAAGACAAGTAAATGGAAATTGACTAGGGGACTCTACCTAGACATTGCACAAGTTGACTCTATGAAGAGTCCTAGGATATTGTTTTCATAAAACATGAATATGAAATGTATAATGCTTATGATATATGATGTTAATATTGTATGATGTTGACTATTTCAATGAACTTGAAATTGTCAATGTTGTTATATGTGATGATGACTACGTATGATGTAAGATGTATGAAGCAAAGCAGTACTTATAGACTCCTATGTTGTTTACTTGTTTATCAGGGGTTATGGGGCTTTAAATGATCATTGCACTTATAAGCTTGGCATGGAATTATTGCCAAGTGTCTTGTATGTTATGTTATATGATCTAATGAACATGAAAATGGTACTATAATTTTATGATGTTATGTCTTTGGTTATGATTATGCTTTATGTTGTTGTGATCTTATCTTTTATATGATCTATTGTATGTGCATTAAAGGCTTTCAAATGACTTAGCATGCTTTCTAAAGAAATGGTTTTTTTCATACATGTCCTTAAATGTTATGTCCATACCCATACTGATTACATGTGGCGTACTTACCCCTTAATTTATATGACTACAAAGTAGGGTCCGAACGTTGAAGATTAAGAAGATTGATTGAAGAATCTTGGAAAAATTTCTCCAAGTATTGTTATTCTAGATATGAAGAGTTTAGTAGTTTTTAAGTTATACTTTTTAATTCCTTTTACCATTTTGATTCTATTGTAGTAAGGCCTATATCGCGTATTGACTTTGTATTTGCTATGTCAAAGACACATATTCTTTAGATGGTTTTTATGTGAGACAGCTTTTAGACTTTCATATGTATGTTTATTATGTTGCTATTAGAAAATTCTAAGTAAGTTTATATGTGAATTTCTATGTATATCTCACTTAATATATGTAAAAGTTTTTAATTTTTCTGCATTTTTAACTGATGACATGTTATGACGAATGCTAAGGGCTTGTCTAAGGCCTTTGTAAGGACGACAATTCCGGTCGCGACTGGGGTGCTCTCCTGTCGTGACAAAAATTGTGAACATGCCTAAATAGTATATGAGTTGACTTTTTGAGAAAGCCTAATGTTTTATCGAGAAATTTGGCCTTCTTAACCTTTTTGATAAAATTGCTTGAATGTGACATATTGGAAATGTTGAATAATTTTTCTTTTATGTGAAATTGGCCTAATGTTCTTAGAAATGTTTAAGTAAACAAGGTATTATGTGCAGAAGGAAGTTCCCCCAAATGTGAATTGAGAAATGTGAAGTCATGTGCATGATTAATGTGTAGATGTAATTCCTACCTTCCTTATGTGTTTTCAGTCTCTTATATGTGAAGAGTATGATCCTCTTAAATCTCATTCATTTTAGGGCTTTGTATGGAGGGTAAGATCATGAAGATTAATATGAACACAATCAAAGTTTTATGGAATTATTTACTCCCTTCTCTTTAAGAAATTGGTCACAGAAAGCAATTAGACATCGTTTGTTCCCATTACCACTATCATGAGCGGAGACCAAATGGTTGTCTAAACATCACGAAAATTCAATCAGATCTTTGGTGAAATTTGATCTCAGCCTTTCACAAAAGGTTCTTCCCTCCCCCAAAAATGATGAAGGTAAGGAATTTATTCAAAACTTTAAGCAGAGGGAAATAGAAAAATTCCACAAGTCATGGGTTAGATTCAAGAGATGTTTGTAAAGTTTCTCACACATTGGTTTCCATGTGAACTACTGCTCCAAAATTTTGATCGAATCTTAGGTTCAGTTAACAAAGGGAAAGATGATTAATTAGTGTAGGGCAGAATAATGTTACATTCCTTCAAAGTGAAATCATTCCTCCTAGATAACATGACCAAAGTTAACTAGGCCAGGTACACAAAAGTTGATCATGCCTCCCCTTTGTGTTTAAGAATGATACCACAACCACTCGATAAAGAAAAAGAGAGAGATGAAAGCATAAAGTGAATGTTAACTCAAACGGAGATATTGCAATAAAACATGAAGGGGAGAGGTGAAGTATTCCAGATTGAGGAGTGTTCTTCTTCCGATTACTAGCAATCGGAGAAGAATCAAGGTTTGAATAGGGAAATGATTAAGGAGGGTTTCACCCTCACTATCAATAGCAGGGTGGTAATCAAGGTTGGAACTGCCCAAAAGGCAAAGAACCATGGAAATCCTTTAAATATTGGGAAGATCATAATGAGCATGAACAGTATCATACTAAATAAAGCGACAGTAAAAAATTAAGGGTAAATGCAGATAGCCCTAGAGTGAATGACTTGCTTACAAGAATCCTTGACAAATATGAAGGCTTTGTCGATTTGTTAAAAGGAATGAGAGATGATTTTTCTTCACTTAATAGCAAGGTGAATTCACATTAAAATGCAATAACGATGCTAGAAGGTCAACTAACTTCCTTAGGAACACAACTAGTATCGAAGTCAAGGATTGTAAATGATGACAAGGAGCTAGCAGTGGTTACCCATAGCGGGAAGGTAGCAATAGGAAAAGATGTTGAATCAAAAAAACTCAACTCTGAGAATCAATGAGGTGAAGAAAATCAAAGAAAGAAGAATTTTCAATTTTGCATAACTTTAATCAAGAAACCTCATAACGGACAAAATAACCTAATGAAAACTCAAAAGTGGCAATGTTGATTCCCAAAGATCTCCCACCAGTACCCCCAACGACTAAAAATATTGGAATGAAGATAAAAAGTTGAAAAATAGTTATCGATGTTTAAAATTCTATCTATCAATCTCCCCTTAGGGGACTCTTTGTTTGAAGTGTCTTGGTATTCCAAATTCATGAAAGAGCTAGTCACAATGAAAAGGGCTCTAGACTATGAAACAATTGAGATTTCTCACAGATGAAGCCCGATAATGACTAAGGACCTTACTATAAATAAAGATCATGGGCCTTTTACAATTCCTTGAACCATTGTGATTCTCAAATTTGGAAAAGCTTTCTGCGACCTTGGATCAAGTATCAACCTAAGGCTTTACACAACCTACAAGCAACTTGGATGGGGGAAACAAAAAGCCACAACAATGAGACTATTTATGGCGTACAGATTAAACAAGCATCTTTTTTTAATCCTCTATCACATCTTAGTATAAGTGGATCATTAATATTCATAGTCGATATCGTAATTTTAGATTGCAATGTTGATGCCGAAATGACCATTTTATTGGGAAGACCTTTCTTAGCAATCGAAAGAGCATGGGTGGATGTTTAAAGTGGCATTTTAGAGTTTTGAGTGAATGATGATGAGCTGAAATTTAACATTTACAAATCCATGAAGCCACCAAGTGACATCCATGTGGTAACCACTAAAGACATTATAGGTGAAACAGTGGAAACGGTAACGACCCTAAAAATAAATTTGGTCAAACTAGAGCTTCACATGTGCTGCATTACTTAATAAAGTGTTAATCTAACTAATTTTTGCATTAAAAGTCAATAGGTGAAGTTTGGAAGCCAAACATCAAGGAACGACCAAGACGTTCGCAAACTAGCCTTCTGTGTGTTCTTGTATGTTCGTGTATGTGGTAGGTGCTTATGTGTTTTGTTTGGAGTCTAAAATCAGTGGGAATAACCCTAGAACCTACAGGCTCATGTTTAGGGTCAAAACACCCGGCTACGACTTCCTGGGAACCACCCTAAGGATTCGCAAGGAGGACTCAAACATTGGAAATGCAAGCTGCCCAAGGCAGCAAGGTTTTGTTCCTTGGTAAAACACAGGCGCGTCAGGACAGGTCGTGCACCCCTATGTCGAGAATTTAATTTCCAAAATCATGTGGGAACAATAATTCTGAAAAGTTATGTGTTGTTTGAGTTGTCTAAACTTGTCCAATCATTGTAGGGGTGTTTTGGGTATTTCAGAGGTGTGTTATATACTGATTTTAGGTAATTATACACCTGTTCCCCCAACCAAATACCCAAGATCTAATTTTAAAATCAAAAATTTCAAAACCCTCAAAAGTTCCCTCCCGAAAGCTCTCCCATAGTCCATTGGAGCTAGAACTCAAGGTGGAGCTGGGGTTGAAGGTTAAGGACGTTTGCTTCACCAAATTATGTGGCTTTTTTCATATTAAGGTATGTTAGATTATACTCAAATTTTCTTTCATCAAACGATCCCATTTCAAGACGTTTCAAAAAGGGTTTACAAACTCCAACTTCTTGTCTTTTGAACTATAAGCATGGGTCTTCAATGAAACTTTTTAATGAATGTAATATGATATTTTTCAATTTTAGTTGATGATTTAACTTTAAAATAAAACTCAATTACCAAATACTCAATGCAATTCCTCAATTATTGGCTTATGAAGTGGGTTTTATGTGTATTATTTTTTAATTTTAGAACTATAGTTTTCTCTGTATTATATTGTGGTTATCTACTACCTTGTTATGCTTTACTATGATGTTTTTGTGAAATATTGAGAAAAAGTTTTAAATTCTTGGAGAAGGGTAAGTTGTTCTATATTGGTTAATTTATTTTGAGTGTTATGGTCCACCTTATGTGGCAATGTTTTTCTGAAGTATATAAAGTTATACGTGTATTGTGAGAATGTAATTCAAGGAATGCTATGTGATGTTAAAGGGGTGATTTTGATATCTATATGCATGACGTGTATTAGAAGGTTGAAAGGAGTATCTAGAAGAGTTTTTGTCTAAATGAAGTATGTATACTATATGTGAAGTATGATGTATGTTAATCATGTTATTGTATGAGCATGTCTATAAGTTAATTATGTGAACAAATGTGATTATGTGAAAAGAGTGCTCAGATGTACTCATATACACTTTGAATTTATGAAATGAATATTTGAATAAAATAGGGGATTGTAGGGTAGACACTCTTCGTGAGTGGAGATGAAGTGTCTAGACCATCCTTACTATTCCTATACTATGAAAAGGAGGATTCTGAGGTGAAAACTCTTCGTGAGTTGAGATGAAGTGTTTAGTATCAAGCTCACTGTTCCCAATGAGCTTTGTAAGATAGGTTGGAGGTTGATGCCCTTAATGAGTTGAGATGTGGTATTCAAAAGTAACTTCTAGGGATAAGTACACATCGTGAGTTGAGATATGGTACAAAATAGCTATCCCTGAAACTATAATCTTTGAAAGTTCAAGTCCGTGTGGTGGAGTTATCCTTAGCACTGAGAGGATTTGAAGGAGATATGGGTACACTTCGTGAGTAGAGATGTCGTATCCAAAATTACCTCTTGAGATGAGTACTATTCATTAATTGAGAATGAGTCACATTGTAGTAATCTTCTTATCCCTTAACTATGTGCCCGAGTCAGTATAGCTATTGGAGATTCCATGTAAAGTATAAAGTATGAATCTACCTTAGGCAAGTCGGGATCCCTTATCCGGTAGGGGTTAATACCAGGATTTCATGTCTATATCTCATGGTCTATGTCAGTTAAAGCTAGGTCCCACAAATGATGTAAATGACCTAAGTCGTCTTAAGGGTGTACTACTTAGGGTAGGTGGTTGAATAGGAAGCTATATATCCATTGCACAAGAAGGCAATTGGATGGAGTCTTGGTGTATCCTTATATGTAAATGAATGAATGGGTCATGATTTGATATAAATGAAAGTTATTTGACTTTAAGTCTTATGTTTAAACAAGCAGGTTGAAGTTTTGTTGTATCTGATGAAGTTATGATTGATGATTTTGTTGTTCTTGATCAAAGGGAAACATTCAAGGAACACAATATGCAAGTATTAGTGTGGGATGCTACTCTCACATTTTACTTAGTGTAACTTACGAATCCCATTGGAGAAGGGCACTTATATGATGTTCTTAAATGCAAATATGTTCCTCTAGTGCCTTAAGTATTGAATGTTGACTTGTTAAATTAAATAAAGTATGTTTGTCCTTGGTATTCTTAAGGATCACTTGGATATGTAGTCAAGAGATTGTATGGGCGATTTCTTCATGTCTATCCTAAGTGAGTCTTAGGATAACTTGGGATGTAAAGAGTTTGTTTCAAGTGGGTTCACTGCAAGTATGTGCTTATGTTAAGAAGAATGGATATTTTGCTTTATTTGCTAAATGATGGCTTTAAATGATGCCTTGTAACTTTATTCATGAAGCTTTTATAAAAATAGCATGACTTTTATGTTTCAAATAAATTGTCCATTTTTTGATGGTTTGGCATATGACATACTCAGTACAATTTTTTTGCTAACCCCATACTTTTCTATACTCTAAAAGTATAGCTTGGAAGCAAGTTGAAGGTTAGAAGGAAGGCTTGGAATCTACTCTCTCAAGACTAACTATATCCTTATAAATTAAAGAGCATAGTCTATATTTCGTTATTTCCTTCTTTTAAGAATTGATAAGACTTATGAGGCATTCTCTTTTAATATAAAGGGTCGTGTCCCTAAGATATTTATGTCGTGTCTTTAAGTTGGCTTCTGACAATGAGAAAATCCTTTAGTATTTATAAAAGATGTTTTCTTTTCCTTATTATAATGCATCGTAAAAAGTTTTAAATTTCGCACTACTTTTCATTTCTTATGTAATGAATGATATCACACAGACTATTACAAGGCCTTCGAAAGGTCGAGTAAACTTTGTTTCGACCTAAGGGTTAACCTAACTTTTAAAGTGTACTTAGATGTCATTACAAACTTGGTATCACAACATAAGGTTTTGGGAAATAGTTTAAGGTTGCATGTCTCACAAGCCGCATCTAGTAAAGTCTTGTGCATTTGTGTGAGTAGCGACACATCTATGGACGAGAGGCTATAAGTCGATAGAAGTTTCACTTTCTTCATTATTCTAATATTGTGCCTTAGCGTTGAGCTCTATAAGATGTGTCTATCAACCTCTCTCTTTGTGTGTATAAGACATAAATATGATAAGGATACCCGTTAGATGAGAGGAGGGAGAAATATCTAAGGAGAGAATTCCCCTACTAAATGAGCATGTCCCTATAGTCTAACAAGAGGGTGTAAATAAAGAGGTTCTCCCTTTGGAACTTCCAGTGCCCCAAATGCCTTTAATTCCCCAAGGTGCTCAAGCTCCCTATGTTGAAGGGGATATGACTAAGGCGGTGATAAATGTTTCTCTTTGATTTTTTACTCAACTTATGAAGACTCAAGATCAAGTCGTCACTAATAATGTGGTTGCACAAGCAAAACATGCAGTTGGACCTCAGCCCAATGCTAGTACAACCACTTGTAGAATTCATGATTTCATGAGGATGAACCCTCCTACTTTCTATAGCACTAATATGAATGAAGATCCACAAGGATTTATATATGAGGTATTAGTTGTTGTGGATGCTATGAGTGTGAATCCTAGAGAGCAAGCGGAATTAGTTGCTTACCAGTTAAAAGATGGGCTCAAGTGTGTTTTAAGAAATGGAGGGATGAAAGACCCTTAAGGGAAGGTCCGGTATATTGGGAAGTGTTCAAAACCTCCTTTCTAGATAGGTTATTTCCCATGGAGTTGAGGGAGAGAAATTTAGTGAAATTCATGAACTTCACCAAGGGGGAAAGAGTGTGAAGGAGTATTTTCTAAAGTTCACCCAACTCTCTAAGTATGCCCCTACTATGGTAGCCAACTCTAGGGCTAGAACGAATAAGTTCCTTATAGGGATTTCTAGCATGGTTGAAAAAGAATGTCAAACGGAAATGTTCCATAATGATATGGATATCTCTAGGCTCATGGTGTATACTTGACAAATTAAGGAATCCAAATTGAAGGAGATACATAGTGATGGAAAGAGGCCTAGGTCGGATGAACCAAGTCAACCAAAATTTAAGAAAAGGTTCTACAATCCAGATCGCGTGGGGAAAAATGATAGGGTGTCCAACAAAAATTCTCAAGGTGGTGGTTATGCTTTTGAGAGGCATAGATGTACTACTTGTTGGAAACAACACTTAGGTAGGTGTCTTGCCGGCACTTATGGTTGCTTTGGATGTGGTAATGCTGGTCAAAAGATGAGAGATTGCCCTTGTTTCAAGGAAACGGGGAAAGAGGTCAACCAATCCCTCATGGTGGTCTGGATCCCATCTCCAAAGACGAATCATTTCTATGCACTCGGAGCTAAACAAGAGACTAATCTGGAGTAAAAGCCTTGGTAAGTCATAAGTTCCTTAGTGCTGTTTTGAGTTGGTTTATATGAGCTTACACCAAGTGGGGCGTAATGAGTAAAGTAGAAAGATAGTTGGTATCCTTATCCATCCTTTATTCTTTCTCAAGCTCGAGACCAAAAATACATAGTAGTTTTGTTTGTTTTGGAGTCTTGCATTAGCATGATTTTCACATCTCCTTATGTTATGAATTCAATTGATGATATGGTATTTCAAATGCTCCTTATGATATCATAGTTTCATGAATAGGTTTGTAGTTGATCTATACCACTCATGTCAATATGTAGCAAATAATTTTTTCTTTATTGCTTAAAAATATTTATGTCATGTGCCAATGAGTGGTTTGACAATTATCACATGTTGATATTTTAAATGATCTGATGAGCATGTCTAACGTTGGGGAAGGTAGTTCCCCCATAAGTGAAATGAAAGTGATGAAGTAAGTGTGTGCTTTGAATTGTGTAATTCATTCCAATTTGCTTGTGTTGCTTAAAGTGCTTAGTGATATGAAGTTCATGTTTGTTGAGAGTTTGTTGGATAGACTATGAATGTTGTAACTTTTATAATATGTGTGGTATGCTTCTAGTTGAGTCCTTGATATCCTTTCAAGTTTAGTGTCATTTGAGGATGAATGTTGTTCTATGTGGGGGAGATTGTAACATCCCAAAAACTAAAATAGGTAAAATATTTAATTTCAGCTTTAAAAGTCAGTTGATGGAGTTCGGAAGTCAAACGTCAAGGAAAGACCATGACGTTCAAAACCTGGTCTTGTGTGTGTGCTAGTGTGTCCTTGTATGTTATATGTTTTTATGTGTGTGTTTTGAAGTCTAAAATCAGTGGGGATGACCCTATTACCTACATGGTAATGTTTAGGGTCAAAACGTTCGAATACGACACTCTGGGATCCACCCTTGGGGATCCAAACTTTTGCCAAGAAAGCTGCCCAAGGAAGCAGGGTTTTGTGCCTTGGTGAAACGCATGCGTGTAGCGCCAAGTTCGTGCAAACATATCTCGATAACTTAATTTCAAAAATATTTGGGAATACCTCCACGATGCGGACTTGTTCCCCAACGATAATTCTGAAAAAGTTAAGTGAAGTTTGACTTCTCTAAAGTGCTCCAATAAATGTAGGAGTCTTTTGGGTATTTTTGGGGGGTGTTATATACTTATTGGAGCTCTTTATAAACCCATTCCCCTAACCAAAAACCCCAATATCTCATTTAGAAGTCAAAAAAACCCTCAAAAGTTCTTTTATCCCTAAAGCTCTCCCTAACTCCATTGGACCTAGAAATCATAGTGGAGCTGGGGTTGAATATTGTGGATGTTTTCTTCACATATTTCGTGAGTTTATTCATATTAAGGTATGCGAGTTCATCCTTAACTATCCTTTCTTTCAAGAAGCCCATTATATGACTTTTCACAAATTGTTTATAAACTCGAACTTCTTCTATTTTGAACTCTAAGCATGGGTCTTCCATGAAAACCTTGTAATGAATGTAATATGATATTTTTCAATGTTAGTTTATGATTTTATGTTTAAAAAACTCAATGACCCAATGCTAAATACAATTCCTCAAATTTTATCTTATTAATTGGGTTTTATATGCATGGTTTGATAATGTTAGAACTGTGGTTTCCTCTATATTATATTGTTATTATCTACTGATTTATTTTACTTTATTATGATATCTCATGTGAAATATTGAGAAAAGGGGGTAAGGGTTTGGAGAAGGGTATGTTGTTCTATCTTGGTTAAGTTATATTGAAGTAACTCTTTAGTGGTATCGTCCACCTTTCGTGGCGGTGTTTATTTGAAGTATATAAATTTATATGTATATTTTGAGAATGGACTTCAAGGCATGCTATGTGAAAAATAATGATTATGTGAAAAGTTTTCTCATATGAAAAATAATGATTATGTGAAAAGTTTTCTCATATGTACTCACACACGCTTTGAATGTATGAAATGAAGTTAATAACGAAATGGGGATTGTAAGGTAAGCTTTCTTTGTGAGTGGACATGATGTGTGTAGATTATACTTACTATCCTATAGTATGAAAAGGGGGATTTTAGGGTGAAGACTCTTTGTGAGTTGAGATGTAGTGTTTAGTATCAACCTCACTATTCCGAATGAGCTTTCTAAGATAGGTTGGAGGTTGATTGCCTTCGTGAGTTGAGATGTGGTATTAAAAAGTATCCTCTAGGGATAAATACACTTCGTGAGTTGAGATGTGGTTTTGAATAGCTATCCCTTAATCTATAGTCATTGAATGTTTAAGGTACGGTGGGGGAGTTATGCTTAGACTCGAGAAATTTGAAGGAGAGGTGGGTACAATTCGTGAGTAGACATATCATATCCAAAAGTACCTCTAGAGATAAGTACTGGTTAGTAGAGAATGAGTCAATTAGTAGCAATCTCCTTATGCCTTAACTATGTGCCTACGTAAGTATAGCTATTGGAGATTCCATGTAAAGGCTAGAGTATGACCCTACAATAGGAAAGTGGGATCCTTCATCCGGTAAGGGTTAATAACGGTATTCAATGTAAAGATCTCTTGGTCTATGTTTGTTAAATATCGGCACCACAAATGAATATAAATGACCTAAGTCTTCTTAAGGGTGTAATACTTAGGGTAGGTGGTAGAATGGGACGCTATCTATCTATTGCACAAGTAGGCATGGGATTGGTCCTGGTGCGGCCTTATATGTAAATGAATTAATAAGTCATGATTTGATGTAAATGAATGTAATCAGACTTTAAGTCATACATTAAAGAAGCATGTTGAAGATTTTTGGTATATGATGAAGTGATGATTGATAATTTTTAGTGTGCTTGATCCAAGGGAAACATTCACGGAAAACTAAGTGGGAGTACTAGTATGCGATACTACTCGCACATTGCACTTAGTTTAACTTAAAAATACCATTGGAGAAGGTCACTTATGTGAAGTTCTTAAAATAAAATATGTTCCTCTACTGCATTTAGAATTGAATGTTGACTTGTCAAATGAAATGAAGTATGCTTGTCCTTGGTAGTTTTAAAGATCACTTGGGTGTGTAGTGAAGAGATTGCACGGTCGATCTCTTTATGTCTTACCTAAGTGAGTCTGAGGATAACTTGGGATAGTAAGAGTATTTTTTAAGTGGGTTCACTGCAAGTATGTTCTTTTGTTAAGACAAATGGATGTTTTTCTTTATGTGCAAAATTATGGTTTTAAATGATGCCTTGAAACTTGATTCATGAGGATTTTATCTTTCAACTAAATTGTCCCTATTTGCATGGTTTTGCATTTCTCATACTTACTACATTGTTTGTACTAACCCCATATTTTTTTTATATTCTATAACTATAAGTTGGAATCAAGTTGAAGGTTAGAAGGCAACTCTTGGAATCGACTCTCTCAAGACTAAGTATGTCATGATATATTCGAGGTCATATTATATATTTCTTTATTTCCTTCTTTTACAAATTTTTAGGACTTAAAATGTATTCTTTTTAAACATAAAGGGTCGTAGCCTTAAGATATTTATGTCGTGTCTTTATTAATATTTATAAGAGATGTTTCCTTTTCTTTATAATTATCTATCGTGAAAAGATTTAAATTCCGCACTACTTTTCATGTTTTATGTCATTCATTATAGATAATAGGCTGGTACAAGAAATTTGAAAGGTTAAGTACGCCTTGTTTTGACCTCAGGGTTTCCCTAACTTCAAGGGTTTACTTGAGGGTCTATAAATACTTGGTATCAGAGAATATGGTTTTAGTAAATAGTTTAGGGTCCAATGCCTCACAAGCCACATCTAGTAGATTTTTGTTAATCGGTGTGAGTAACGACACATTTATGGACGAGAGGCTATAGGATGGTAGAAGTTTCACGTTTTTCATTATTCTAATATCGTGCTTAGAGTTGAGTTCCGCAAGATGTCTCTCCCAACCTCTTCACTTTGTGTTTATAGGACATAAATATAAGAAGGACACCCGCTAGAAGGTAGGAGGGAGAAGTAGATAAGGAGAGAATTTCCCTACAAAATGAGCATGTTCTTGTAGTCGACCAAGAGGAGGTGAATGGAGACGTTCTTCCTCCGGAACCACAAGGACCTCAAGTGCCCCAAATGCCTCTAATTCCCCAAAGTCCTCAGCTCCCTATGCTGAAGGGATATGACTAATGCAGAGATATGATCTTCTCTTAAGGTTTTTACTCAACTCATGAAAACCCAAGCTCAAGTTTACACTAGTCATGTGGTTTCCCAAGCTAACCTAGGAGTTGGACCGCAACCAATTTAAGTACTCTTGCTTCTAGAATTTGTGATTTCATGAGGATGAACCCTCCTACTTTCTATGGCACTAAGGTGGATGAAGATCCACAAGGCTTCATAGATGAGCTATTCAAAATGGTGGATGTTATGGGTGTGACTCCTAGAGAGAAAGCAGAATTAGCCACTTACATGCTAAAAGATGTGGCTCAAGTGTGGTTTGAGAAATGGAGGGATGAGATACCGTTAAGGAAAGATCCAGTAGATTGGGAAGTGTTCAAAACGGCCCTTATTGATTGGTTCTTTCACATACAGTTGATAGAGAGGAAGTTAGTGGAATTCATGTACCTTAGCCAAGGGGGAATGACTGTGAAGGAGTATTATCGCAATTTCACCAAACTCTCTAAGTATTCCCCAACTTTGGTAGCCAACTCTAGGGCTAGAACGAATAATTTCATGATGCAGATTTCAAAAACGGTTGAAAAAGAATGTTGAACGACAATGCTCCATAATGACATGGATATGTCTAATCTCATGGTGTCTTCCTAACAAATTGAGGACTCCAACCTTAGGAATATGAATAGAGATGGAAAGAGGCCTAGGTCGGATGAACCAAGTCAACGAAAATTTAATGTAACATTCAATAAAATGTACTTGTCTATTGAAGAGCCTATTAGGTTTTAAGAATATGTATTGGGGTACATAGGCATCCCAATGCCCAATATTGAGTAATATTTGGCGTGTTAAAGAATATTAGCTTAAGGGTGTTAGCAAAAATCTATGTATTAACAAGTAACTTAAAATACATTTTTGTTCAAATGCCCCAATCCAAGCTTGCTTAGCATCGTACCTTCAATGAAGACCCTAAGCTAATAGCATAAATTCTTAGCACATTGGGTACGAGGCATCCAAGCGTAAAGACTACGAACCATAGCACATAATCATTTAAAATGATCATGTAGATTAAGGAGTGCCCAAGGACATAGTGAGGTTCCTTAGAAAAGAAATGAGCAGCAACACATATGCAACACATGTGCTAACCGGCCAAGAGACAAACAACAAATCCTAATCAAATTCGGTTAGGGCGGTTAGGGGGAAGGCGCGTGAAAGGCTTAAGCCATGTGCGGCCTAGAATCCTAACAAAATCTAGACTCTAAATAACTTACCTAACTATCTAACTAACCCAGGACCAACTAAAATAAACTAACTAGTGTGCCTGATATCCTAAAACCTAACTAGGTGACACTTGCCTAGTAACTAACTCAAGAATCATTCAAGTAGCTAACCTAGGATGGTCCAAAAGGGTTTATTATGGTCCTAATGACTTAGGGGTACTTTAGTAATTACCCTAGGTCACTTAAATAATTAAATTAGCAACTTAATTAGTTAATTGAAATTCTAGGTCAAAGTCAAAACCATTAGGAAAGTTTCCGATTTGGCTAGGTCAAATATTTTCCCATTTATAGTCAATTTAAGAGGGGAATTTTGGTAATTAGCTAATTAATTAAGTTAACTAAGTTTATTAGTCTAATTGAATTAGTAATATCCAGTACCTAAGTATTAGACTCACGTTTAATCAATAGAAAATCTATGACTTAAAAAAAGTGAACAACGTAAGAAAAACCTTAGGTGATATAAAGCCAGTCCTTCAAGGTTTTCGTGCAAAGTGCAAGGTGATCTTCGTATATCCATTCTACATTAAGGTATGGTTTTTCTATCTTGAATTCCTCTCCCAAAGAGGATTTTCAAACGTTTTGAATTCAAGAATACCGAAACTATTGTTTGTTCCAAGTGTATCGCATGTTAATCTCCCTAGTTCTCCCTATTTTTTATTATTGTAGTACGTATAATGTAAATATCGAGCATGTTGTTGGTATGTGGTGCTAACTTATCATTATGTGTAGGTTCTATTATTTATAATGTCGAATGAAACTTATAAGTTAGATCTATATTATTAGGGTATTATTTATGTGACATAATAAATACTGTAATGCCTACTTGTGTTCGAGAAGATGAAATTGTTATAAGTTGTTCATTGAATTGTTCTTATAGGATAATCAAAGGTTGAAAGTTAACTGGTTAACATGATGAGATTACTGTAATGTATTCATAAAATAATCGACTTGGCTAGTGATAATAACATAGTTTTATTTATGCTAATAAATTGTCCATAAATATTATTTCAAAAATATGTAAAGTCATACAAATCTTAACTCTATAAAATCATAACATAGGGTGTGCCAATAATTGGGACAATTCCAAACATACCCTATCCACACGAACTTGTCAGCATAATAGCATTTTGTATAAGTCCTTATAACTTTGATAAAAATTGTTACAAGACTATCAATTAATGTTGTACAAGATAAGGTGAGCAATGAAATAACTAAAATATATGAGTTATGAAATTTACCTAATATAGAGTTTTAAAGTTAGACAAGTATTACTTACACTTAAATGATTACGTCTAAGATACTCACATAACAGGGTGCTAGAAACTTTGAGACAAGTCTCACTAGCACCATGATGATAATGTAAGCTTTAAGTTCATATTTGTCAAGTATAAAAAAGGGATGACCAATCATCCATTCAGCTAAGTATACCTCATACTAGAAGCGAGTTCCATAATGCTTGAGTCAACTCTAAAAGATTTAAAGTATAAGAAATTCAGCAAAGCAACGATTGACTAGCAATGAGATTCTACCAGCACATGTAAGACTCATGAGATAAGACTACCACCAACGTGGATAAGAGTCTCCGAAATCTCCTAGTCTTTGAACTATGTTGCCAGCGTAGGTATTAGAAGTAGATTCCACCTAAGAGAGCTACGTAGTATTCGATTTCACTTTGGCCTGTAAACCACGTCTTTTCGGTGTGGGCAAGACACTTGATTTCAAATTTAGATCATATGATCTATTTCGGTTAAATGCTCTAGATTTGGTTTTACTTTAGCCGGTGAACCCCCTCTCTTTAGTGTGGGAAAGACACTGATTTCATGTTAACTCATATGATATAGGTTCACATTAGCCTGTTAACCACCTTTTTTAAGTGTGGGGAAGACACTGGATTTCATGTGAGCTCACACGATCTAAGTCAGTTAAATGCTAAAAAATTTCTTCACAAAGTAAGAAAGAAAGAAAGAAGATTATGTTAAAAGTGAACATGAGATCAAAGAAGAACAAATTAAGATCAAAGTGAACTAAGAAAGCATAATGATCAAATAATGGGCATAGACAATAAAGATTGAATTATAAGGGCAAAAACATAATAACTCATGAATTGGAGCATGAATATATGCCCCATCATCTTTATAATATGAAAATTATCAAATAATGGTCTTAGCTAAAAAATATTGGCTTATATAGACTTCATGCCCAATTTAACTAGATTGGAAAGAATAACTTGTGGTAAGGGTAGTCAAATCATTTCCTTAGTGTTTTGGATTACTTACTTGATTCATTGTAGGTATGAGACTACAATGAATCATTGCACTTATAAGTAAAACATAGGATCAAAGGAGATCACTGAACTACACAATAGAAAGAAGAAGAGACTGAAAAATAAACTAAGATTGGAAAGGTGAGCTCTCGGCCTAAGGGATATAAATTATTAAAATTTGGTTGAGTTGTTCTAGAATTATGTTCATGATTCCAAGTTCTTATGTTCATATAGAAAATGAGTTGTGTGCTTTAAATGCATTAAAACATGTCATATTGATACCATGAGTCACAAATAACGAATTAGGAAAGTATAATGACTTCACTTTCCATAAACGTCATGTTTCTATAGGAAGAGATTTCCTTGATCATTCATAGTACTTATGTTTATATACCCATAATTTGTACAAGTCTGTACTAAGCCATATACTATTACTATTTTTATAGGCGCATGTTCGAGGTAATATTGAAGAAGCAGTTTGGATTAGTGATCTCAAGACATTAGTGGGTCCTTTTGAGTTTGAGGATGCCAACGTTTGTTATTAAAGCTTTATTATATCATACATAGCTAGTGAGTATTGTCCCTAGAGTTTCATTTAAAACATTTGTTCAAGCAATTGTATTATGGCCGGTTTGGCAAACTTTTATTAATATTATAATTCCTTATTTCAATTGTTTAATCGATTGATAGATGGTTGTTTAGTCAGAGCTTATTAGTATATCACTCTTATGCAATAATTATATGAAGTCTAAGTACACTACAATAAGGATTAAAAAGTTTTAAATTTTCCCCAAATTTAACTATATGATTGTGATGAAAGCTAAGAATAGTCTTATCTGCAAACTCTAAGAGGTTAACGACGCTGGTCTCATCTAGGTTATAGGATGGGGGTGTGACAAATAACAGGTTATATAATCAATAATCTCGAATGTGGAACAAGAATAGGGTTTCCAACAAAAAAATTCAATTTGGTGTTTATGCTTTTTGAGAGGCCTAGGTGTACTAGTTATGCAATAACAACACTTGGGTAGGTTTCTTGTCGGCTTGGATGGTTTCTTTTGATGTATTAATAGGGGTAATAAGATGAGAGATTTATATATTATAAAGTCAAGGGATAATTAGGTCAACCAATATCCTCATGGTGGTCCAGATCACAATGCTCCAAGGAGGAACTAATTCTTTGCACTCGGATCTAACGAAGCAACTAATCTGGAGTAAAGTCCTTGGTAAGTCATAGGTTCCTTAGTTTTGTTTTGAAGTGGTTTAGATGAGTTTACCCTAAGTGGGGGAGCATGATATGAGTAGAAAGATAGTTGGTATCCTTATCCTTCCTTTAATCTTACTCAAGCTCGAAACAAAAAATCCTTAGTAGTTTTATTTATGTTGGAGTCTTGCATTAGCATAAATTTCATGTATCCTTATATTATGAATTCCATTGATGATATGGTATTTTGCATGCTCCTTAGTATATCATAGTTTTATGAATATGTTTGTAGTTTATATTTACCTGTTATGTCAATATGTAGCGAATGATATTTGCTTAAAAGTTGTTATGTCATGTGCCAATGTGTGATTTAAATGTTATTACATGTTGATATTTTAAATGATGCAATGAGAATGTCTAAAGTTAGGAAAGGTGGTTCTTGTATAAATGAAATGAAAGTGATGAAATATGGTTGTGCTTTAAATTCTAGAATTTGTTCCAATTTGCTTGTGTTTCTTAAAGTGCTGTATGATATGAAGTAGGTGTTCCTTGCGAGTTTCGTGCATTGAATATGAATTTTATAACCATGATGATACATGTGGTATGCTTCTAGTTGAGTCCTTGATGTCCTTGAAAGTGTTAAGTACCATTCGAGGATGAATGTTTTTCTAAGTAGGGAAGATTGTAACGACCCTAAAATTAAAATTAGTGAAACTAGAGCTTCACATGTGCTTCATTATTTATTAAAGTGATAATATTGTTAATGTTAGCATTATGAGTGAGTTCGTGATGTTTGGATGTCAAACGTCAAGAAACGACCAAGACATTCAGAAACTAATCTTGTGTGTGTGCTAGTGTGTCCTTGTATGTTGTATGTTTTTATGTGTGTTTTTTGGAGTCTAAAATCAGTGGTGGAAACCCTATCACCTATTGGGTCATGTTTAGGGTCAAAACGCCTTGGTACGACACCCCGTGAACCACCCTCAGGGTCCCCAAAGAGGACCCAAACTTTGGCCAATCAAGCTTCCCAAGGCAGCAGGGTTATGTGCCTTGGTGAAACATGTGTGTATCATGTCCAGGTCACGTAAACCTATTTCGATAATTTAATTTCCAAAATCTTGATGGAACAGCTCCACGACGCGGGCTTGCTCCCCAATTATAATTCTGAAAAAGTTAAGTGAAGTTTGTCTTCTCTAAAGTGCTCCATTCAATATAGGAGTCTTCTGGGTATTTTGGGGATGTTATATACTTAGTTTAGGTCATTAATAACCCATTCCCTCAACCAAAAACCCCAATCTCTCATTTAGATATCAATAATTTCAAAACCCTCAAAATTCTTTTATCCCTAAAGCTCTCCCAAACAACATTGGAGCTAGAACTCATGGTCGATCTGGGGTTGAAGATTGTGGATGTTTTCTTAAAAAAAATATGTGAGTTTATTCATAGTAAGGTATGGTAGTTAATCCTTGACTCTTCTTTCATTCAGGGAGACAATTTCAAGGCATTTCAAAAAAGGTTTTCAAACTCCAACTTCTTCTATTTTGAACTCTAAGCATGGGTGTTTCATGTAAACGTTTTAATGAATGTAATATGATTTTTTCAATGTTTGTTGATGATTTTAAGGTAAAAAACTTAGTGACCCAATGCTCAATTCAATTCCTCAACTTTTCGATTACGAATTTTGTTTTATGTGCATGGTTTTGATAATGTTAGAACTATGGTTTTCTCTATATTATATTGTGATTATCTAGTGCCTTATTATGCTTGATTATTATGTTTTTGGTGGAATATTGAGAAAAGGTTATAAAGGGTTGGAGAACGATAAGTTGTTCTGTCTTGGTTAAGTTATATTTTAGTAACTCTTTAATGTTATGGTCAACCATTGGTGGAGGTGTTTATTTGAAGTAAATGAAGTTACATGTGTATTTTGAGAATGGACTTGAAGGCATGACATGTGAAGTTAAAGTGGTGAGTTTGATATATATATCTATGATGTCTATTAGAAGGTTGAAATGAGTATCTTAAGAGTTTGTGTCTAAATGAAGTATCTATACGATATGCAAAGTAAGATGTATGTTAATCATGTTAAATGTGGGTATGAGAATGTCTAGAAGTAAGTGATTTGAACAAATGTGATTATGTGAAAAGTGTGCTTAGACTTACTCACACACACTTTGAATGTGTGAAATGATGTTATGAATGAAATGGGGGAATGTAGGGTAGGCACTCTTCTTGAGTGGAGATGTAATGTCTAGACCATCCTTACTATTCCTATAGTATGAAAAGGGGGATTTTAGGATGAACAACCTTCATAAGTTGAGATGAAGTGTTTAGTAGCAACCTCACTATTCTCAATGAGCTTTCTAAGATAGGTTGGAAGTTGATGCCCTTCGTGAGTTTAGATGTGGGATTCAAAAGTAACTGCTAGGGATAAGTACATGTGAGTTAAGATGTGGTACTAAATAGCTATCCTATAACCAATAGTCTATGAATGTTTAAGACTCTGTGGGGAGTTATGCTTAGCATCGAGAGGATTTGTAGGAGAGGTTGGTACACCTCATGACTAGAGATGTCGTATCCAAAAGTACCTCTTGATACGAGTACTCCTCATTATTAGGGAATGATTCACTTAGTAGCAATATCTATATCCCTTAACCATGTGTCCGCGTAGTTATAGCTATTAGAGATTCCATGTAAAGGCTAAAGTATGACCCTACCTTTGGTAAGTGGGGATTCCTCTAGTGTATTTAGTATGGAATGTTGACTTTTTAAATGAAATGAAGTATGCTTGTCCTTGGTAGTCTTAAGGATCAATTTTTGGTGTGTAGTGAATAGATTGTATGGGCGATCTCTTCATGTCTTACCTATGTGAGTCTTAGGATAGCTTGGGATAGGAAGAGTTTGTTTTAAGTGGGTTCACTGCAAGTATGTTCTTGTGTTTAGAAAAATGGATGTTTTACTTTATGTGCTAATGATTGTTTTAAATGAAGCCTTGTAACTTGATTCATGATGCTTTTATCAAAATAGCATGACATATATTTTTCAACTAAATTGTCCCTTTTTGCATGATTTTACAAATGTCATAATTAGTATATTTTATGTGCTAACCTCATACTTTTCTGTACTCTATAAGTATAGGTAGGAAGCAAGTTGAAGGTTAGAAGGCAAGCTTGGGAATCGACTCTCTTAAGACTAAGTATGTCCTTATATATTCGACGGCATAATATACGTTTCTTTAGTTCCTTCTTTTAAGAATTGTAAAGAATTATTATGTATTCTCTTTCAATATAAAAGGTCGTGTCCTTAAGATATTTGTGTTGTGTATTTACGTTGGCTTATGATGATGAGACAATCCTTTAGTATTTATGTAAGATGTTTTCTTTTCCTTATTATTATTTTATCCTGAAAAGTTTAAAATACCACACTACATTAAATTTCTTATGTCACGAATGATAGTATAAGGCTAGTACAATCCCTTCGAAAGGTCAAGTAAGCCTTTTTCCAACCTAAGGGTTGTGCTAACTTCTAGGGTGTACTTGCACGTCATTATAGCAAGTGTGAGTCATCTAATACAGAAAAGTAAAGCTCTCAAGTAAGATATTTCTAATTATGATGAATCAAAAATCCATGATTGCGATTAAATAGTTGTTGCTCTAACTACTTTTGGGGACATGTGCGAAATGTAGTAAAACTGTAATTGATTTGAAGAATCGAGAGAGTCCACGTGTTAGACCATGAAAAGAATAATCCACAGATTTGGAGCTGAAAATATTACCATCACATCTTAAATACGGATTTTTGGAAGCCAACAATACATTGCTAGTAACCATTGCAGCTGGTCAACTTGAATATTTTGTTAAAATAATCATAGAACTACTGCGGAAATACATCAAAGATGTAGGTCGGACTAAAGGTGACATTGTAGATATTCCTCAAGGCGTATGCACTCACCAAATTCAGGTGGACACTGAACACAAGCAGTGTGGAGCATCAGAGAAGATTAAACCCTTCGATGCAAGAGGTGGTCAAAAAGGAAATCATCAACTATCTTGATGGTGAAGTGATTTATCCTATCGTAGATAGTTAGTGGGTGCTCCCAACAAAATGTTTCCCAGAAAAGGTGGGATAACAATGGTCCTAACGCAAATGGCTAGGTTTTCCCAACTAGACTTGTAAAATGATGGAGGGTTATCATGGACTATCGAAAACTAAATTCTTGAACCCAAAAATCTCATTTTCCTATTCCCTTCATGGATCGAATGCTCGAAAGGTTGATACAAAGAGGATGGTAGTTTTTATGTCTACACTTTGTACAATCAGATTTCCATGTTTCTTTACGAGACATTTACATTCAAAAGGATTACGTTTTGGCTTTGTAATGTATAAGATACTTTACAACTTGGAATGTTGTCTATCTTCGCAGGCATGGTAGAAGATTTTATGGAACTTTTAATTTATGATTTTTCAGTTGTGGGAGATACATTCGATGATTGTTTGATCCATTTAGGGAAAGGGCTCCAAAGATGTGTGAATTCAAACCTTGTCCTAAATTGAGAGAAATGTCATTTCATGATAATGGAAGGCATTGTTCTTGGGAACAAATTGTCAGAAAGAGGGTTATAAGTTTATAAGGCAAAGATTGAAGTTATCGAACATTTACCCCCACTAATCTCAGTCAAGGGTGTTCGCAGTTTTCTAGGTCATGTTGGTTCCATAGAAGATTCATCAAAGATTTCTAAAAGATGGCACTTCCATTATGCAAATTGTTAGAAAAGGAAGTACTGTTCCATTTTAATAAAGCTTGTGTATCAATCCTTGAGTTCTTGAAGAAAATATTGATATCCACACTGATTATCATTAGTACGAATTGGAATGAATCATTCAAAGTAATGTGTGATGTGAGTTGTATGGCATTAGGACTAGTTTTGGGGAAGAAGGGCAACAAACTCTTCCTACAAATTTGCTATTAAAGCGAAAACCTGAACAGGTGCAACAAAATTTATAGTTATTGAGCAAGCTACTAGAAGTGGTCTACGCGTTTCAAAAGTTCCAAGCATATTTATTAGGTACCAAAGTGTGTAAGCATATAGAAAATCCAGCACTTCAGTACCTCATGTCAAAGAAGGATTTGAAGCCAAGACGAATAAGATGTGTATTGCTGCTAGAGGAATCTGAATTCCAAGTCAAATATCAAAAAGTATGCTAAAATCATGTGGCAGATCAACTCTCAAGATTAGAAAAACAAGGTATCATGGATCAAGGAAAAATATGACTCATTTCCTAACGATAAAGTATTTACTCTATCCCTCTCACACGTGCTATGGTACACTGACTTTGCTATTTATATTGTGTGTGTACTAATACCGGATGAGTTAAATTATTACCAAGAAAAGATATTTTTTTAATGTGTAAAATTATTTTTGGGATGAGACATATTTGTTTCGTGAGTATGCTGATAATGTCATCAGAAGGTGTGTTTCAAGAGAGGAAGAAACAAACATCCTTTATGCCCGACACCCATCACTTGAAGTGAGTCATCACTGTGGGAACCACACAACAGCCAAAGTATTTCAAAGTAGTTATTACTAGACGTCACATTACAATAATGCTTATGAATTTTCAAAGAAGTCCCGCTAATTTCAACAACAAGAAGGAATATCGAGGAGATATGAACTCCCCCTCACACCCATCATAGAAATTGAAATTTTCAATTTTTGAGGATTGATTTCATTCGCCCATTTTTCATCTTATTTGGGAACAAGTACATCTTAATAGATGTGGATTATGTCTCCAAATGGGTGGATCCTATTGCACTTTGAAATAATGAAAGAATTAATGTTGTCCAATTCTTAAAGAAATCAATATATTCACAGTTTGGTACTCTTTGATCAATTATTAGTGACGGTTGGTCAAACTTTTGCAACAAGTGGTTCTATAATGCATTGAGAAAATACGGCGTGAAACACAAAATTGCAACTCCATATCACCCTCAAACAAACGGCCAAGTTGAGGTGTCAAATCGAGAAATCAAAATATTCTAGCAAAATGGAGAACAGTGACTGAACCGAATAGTCTAGGAGGCTTGACGACCCACAATGGGCATATCGAACCTCTTAGAAAACACCTATAGGAATGTCACCATATCAACTAGTTTTGGAGAAATCATGCCATCTTCCTGTTGAGTTAGACCACAAATCCTTATGGGCCTTGAATGTTTTTAACCAAAACATGACTAAGGCTTCAAAAGAGCGACTCACATAATTCAATGAATTAGATGAGTTATGGAACAAGTCATATGAAAGATTACCATTTACAAATAAAAAATGAAGATATGGCATGACAGAAGGATAGTCTAGAGGGTATTTAACTTAGGGTATTTGGTTCTTGTTATATAACTCACAGCTAAGATATTTCCTAGCAAGGTGAATTCCAAATTGTCTAAGACCATTTTGAGTAAGTTGTGCATTCACAAATGGGGCAATAGAGGTTGTGCGTTAAAAGAGACCTACACTTATTGTAAATGGTAAGTATTTAAAATTGTACCACGGGGATTATCAGGAATTAGCTTTGATCCTGGAAGACAGTTTCTATACTGCGTCGTGCCACGATGTTAACAAAGGCGCTAGATTGGAGGCAACCCAAAGCCCTTCATTAACTTTTATTTTAGTATAAGAAAAATAAATATGATGGTGTTGATGTATAACGTGTGGAAGATGCCCTTAACAAATTGCAGGAAATATTTAGTATGTTTAGTTGGAAAATCGCCAAGCCACTTGGCTCAACACATTCGAACAGCCAACTAATAGTAAATGTCCCTTAATTTGGACCTTGTTTACATCGACAAGTTGAAGAATTTATTGGAAATCACCAACAATGTTGGCGACAGTGATAATGGTTGACGTTAGGATCCATACACTATCTGAAGATTTTGATTCATTTCGGGGACAGATGCACCGACTAACTGAACGTTGGATAGCCTGGCAAACTTCACTATGGCCACTGACCGAAATAATGACTTACAGTTGCTTGCTTTTTAGGACAAATGCTCGTATTCATGGTGGAGTGACGCGTGGCTTATTTTTACTTTAACTATTACTTTTCCCAGTTTGTTGATTCTGAATTGTGTTTGTTTTGTTTTCATATATGGTGGGTTTTTTTTATTATTATTGGGTTTTAAAAACTGCTTTCGCAAAAGTTTTACCCTTCCAAAAGATTCACTTTTAAAAAATTTTCCACCTCTTGTACTAAAAGTAGTTGTTCTTGTAAAAATTTGAGTCTTAGTCACGATCGGGGAGCACCCATAGAGGTAAAATGGCTCACTTGACCTCTTGGATGTCTTATACAACCCCATTGACATCATTTATCACATTGTCATAGATATTTAGCTGATATTTAAAACTTTTTGTAGCACGGCATAATTCTAGAACATCACCTCATATATATAAAATCGTACGTACATAGTTAGAAACTAAGTCTCTTTAGCAATACTAAACTCAACATCAATTGAATAGAATAGGGACACGCCCCTTAAGAACATAAAATATTAACCTAATCTATTACATAAAATTTGAATAACATCTTGACATGGAAATCCTAGAATTTTAAGAACCCTTTTTTGAACATGGAAAATATCTATCCAAGCTTTTCACTTTAAGAAACATCCTCTACCATCACCATATACACTTTGTGTAAAAGATGAAGAAGAATGGTATTAGTAGAAGAATGCAAACCATGCAAAAACATGAATTTAAAGTGTACATTTAGTTAGAAACCATGCATTATGCCTTTGAGTAAACCTTCATGAACAATTGACAAAATATAGTTCAAAAACTTCATATAGACATGAATACCATTAATAACATCACATAAAGCCACATATCACATTTAAGGCACATTCATCATCTTCATAGCATTATCTTTATTTTACCTTAACTCACTTACCAAAAGTAACCCTTAAGTAATGCTTGGTTCAATGCATGAATAAAGTCTCATTCCACCATCCACACTCAAGTATCACCTTAAGGTCACCAAGTTGAACATTAATACAACCTTCATCATTTTAAAAATAGACATTCATATAGACATAACATATCATGAAGCCTTAAAATAAGACCCATATCATTCATAAATCATCATTTAAGAACTTATTCTTTTATTACATCATAGTCATAGTCCATTTAGTCTTTAAGCACATCTCAAGAAAACATGCAAGTCAATTCTACCAATATAATCATATTCAAGTAATAGATAACATTGCATACATGGAGAGATCACTTCATCACATAACAAGTATAATCAACAACATGAATCATGCATATCATCATACAAGTAGGTCAATACTACAATATAATGCATAAAATACATAAATATACATAAACATCCAGAACTCCTTCCTAGAATTCCCTTCAAGAGCTACTTGTGTACTCTATAGGTAAAGTCCCATTCCCTTACCTTCTCTAAGAAACATCTGTTAGGTATTCCTAGTTAGGACTAATCGTCTTACTTCTGTTGTTCATTTTATATTTGGTAAACATCGACATGACCGACATAAGACCATGTGAGCTAAACAAGGAATCAAGTGTTACTCCCTCACACCGAAAGGAGGTCAGCTTACATGCAAAGGTAAGACATTAGTCCTCATATAGAATCTAGGTGGATTGACTTGCTATGAGGGCAACATAGTTAAGCAACTAGGAGGTTGTTACTAGAAATCCTATTTATTCTAAATAGCATTATAGTTTCCACCACATGAAAACATTGGTGAACCTACCTTCATTTTTGTGAAGGGACACCATATTGGTGAACCTACCTTTTTTTTAAAGGGACGCCACTTATTGTAAAGGTCACTTAGTGCTAAGCTAACTTTCCCTTTTTGAAAAGACTTTAACTATTTATTAAGCATTTGTTCATAAGATAGGCTTTAGGAAATTAATCCCTCATATATATGCATATCTCATATGTTAATGATGAGAATTTCCTTTCATTAAGACCTATATCATGTAAGAATATCCTTTCACTTATTCATAATAAAATATAGTTTAGGATACAATTGAGTAACACCTTTCAAGAGACCCTTTTTTATTACATTTTCTAATAACATGTTTTATTCATACATTCATGTGTTTGTAGGTGTACATATATGAAAAAAATTCATATAAAAACATTTACACACTAAATGATCATACTTCAATAGTCACATGCATTAAATCATAATATAGTATTAAGATACAAAAGAGGATCCCTTCTAATCCCTCATAATAATACACTTATTCTAATCTCATAGGTCATTTTCATAGCTTAATCATACATTCATAACTAATGTACATAAAGAAAACACCCTAGGAGCTATTCTCTCAAAGTCCACATGTGCAACCCTTACCTGCACTAGTACACCTCTCAAGTCATCCTAGTTAAGATGCATCTTTATAATTTCATTCAATCATATGACATCATGAACATATACCATTTATAGTCATGCATGAGATGTGTGTATGTGTACATTTTAGTCATCACGATCACCTATGAGCAAAAACCTAGGTACATAAGGACACCACCCTTTATAGGATCACAGTACATATATCATATTCCTCCAGTCATAAACAACTCACACATAGAGAATTAGGGAATATAGACCTCACAACCACATTATATCATAGCAGACAATAAAATATCCAACATTTGAATAGAAGGCTCCTATCATGCATGAGACCATACATTCATATAGGGATACATATGTAGGGGGTCATTCTAGAATGACATTCATCACAACAAAACATGTAGACAATACCTAACCCTAACATAGTCATTCACATATACTTAACATTATCTATCAATCCTAATAATACTACTACCGTTGGAGATTGCACAAAACCTTCATACTTATTATCATCATAATCACAACTCACATTACATATATTGTCTTCAAGGTCATGATCAAAACCTATATAGATAGACAAGAATGTAAATACCACCACTATAAGTGGACCATACAACACAATGTCAACTCCAAGACAATAGTTAGGTATTTTGGTCAACATACCAATTCTCCAAGATATGATCCTCATTTATCAATTCTCAACCATTCATAACCAAATTGACATAGATATAATTAGGATTAATCAATACACTATGATATAATCACAATCGAATCAACATCTAATCATGATCACAAGACTCACATTATAGGCTGAATTGAGTGTAAGGAGATCATGGGTTCTTCACTGAATTGGATGGAAAATCATCATTAATACAGTGATTAATTCCAAATCCATTATTAGAATGACTTTGAAATCAGTTTGACAATAAACCCATGGCATGATTGAAAGATAACAATTTTGATCTTAGGATTACATTTGAAAACATTTGAAAGAACTTCTTACATTAAAGATTAGTTAAGGATCAAAGGTTACCATACCTTAATAGAATAAAAGACCATACATTTGGAGAATAAAGCACTTCAACTGTTATCATCTATCTTGAGCTTGAGTTTTACCTCCAATGGAGATTTGGAGAGAATTCGGAAGATGAGAGAGTTTTGGCTTTTTGATTTTTGATTGGGTGTTGGGATTTTGACTTGGGAGTGGTGTTAAATATGACATAAAGTTGTTATTAACCAACTCCCAAAGTTCCCAAAATATCCCCATACTTATTTGGACTTTTAGACATGTCCAACATAATTGTAATACGGTGCAACCAAAACTGGGACTTGGCTTCGCATCATGGAGGCAGCTCCCAATTCTGCCTCACGAATAATTTGAGGAAGTGATCCTCGTTTAAGTTGCACGAAGTGGAGGAATCTTGAGTTCCAGGTGCGCGACGCGCAATGGACTCCAGATCTTGCCTCAACACGGTGCCTTTAGTAGCTTCTTTGTTCAACTTTTGGGTCCTCGTCAAGGACCCTTAGGGTTCATCGGGGAGTCGTACCCATATGTTTTGACCCAAAATATATTTATTAAGAAACTAAGGTCACGTATATTTTTTTAGACTCCAAAAAACTTATAAGAACAAGTCCAACATACAATGACACAATAGCACACAAACTACTAGTTTTTGGAAGTCTTAATCATCCTTTGATGTTTGACCTTAAACCTCCTCAAACCAACTATTAAAAGTTGTGACATACCTTATAAACAGGTTATAAACTCTTAAGGGACATGTGAGACTCTATATTATCCTAGTTTGTTTAGAGGGAGTATCCCCCACTTGAGAACATTCATCCTCAAATGACACTTAACACTTTCAATCATATTCAAGGATTCAATAACCCATACAACAGCTTATAGCATTTAACATAACATCATAATAGTCAATTTACCAAACTTACTAGTAACACCAATTCCATACAATTATTCACTTTAGGCAATACAAGTAAGTAGAACCTTCATTCACTCACCCCAAATATATCAAACATATAGACATTTTTCTTGTTCATAGTAGGAACATCATTCTCCAACTTATGACATGGTTTTTACTTTTCATTTCATTAAAATCTCAATATGTGATCACCTTTAAATCACTAATTAGAATGCTCAACATTATCACTCAAGAGGCAAAGAAGTGACTCGTACTTAATGCACATAGATCATGACTAATGTAGATCAACAAAGATCCTTATCACATAGAAATAATACCATCACAACAATTCATATAATCATCACGTTTAGTTATGTTTAAGGAGGAATGTCCTTCTACTTTACATACTTACATATAATCATGGTGTTCATATATAAGCATATCACAAAGGCCAACTCATTTTTAAGGAGAATTTCTGTACTCCTAACCAAAGTATGCTCATACTCCCTTCTTCATGAAGTCAAAATGGTAGGTAACACCATGAATATCACAACATTAGGACGTTATTTCACAAAAAATTAGTTTCATGCATGAAACTAGTTTCCATAATTATACATCATATAGGAAAATTGTTACTATTCATAGGCCCACATATTTAGTATTGGCTACACACGCCAACACTTATCTGGAGTGAGCCTATGTTAATGCTTCCCAAATAACAAATTCACATATTTTTAAAGGGACTCATCTTTTCTTTGTTAAGGAAGACTACACACCTCATTGTGGGGTCTAAAATACCCCCACATCAAAAGTGACGTCAAGCCTGTTCATCAAACTATCTCATGAAGTCAAATGCACATTTATCATCTTAAGATGCACAACAATATGAGAAACATGAAATTTATTGAAATCCTTTTTCATGCAATAAGAATCTTTTAAAACATGCATAACATAGTGTTATTTTAGACATGCATAACATATGGAGAATATGCAACTTAAAAATCATATGCAAGACTACCATCACATGGACCAGATACTAGGATCTCTTTGGTTACAAGATTGAGTAATACGAGGACAATATAGGGATATCAACAACCTTACTACTCAACTCATTAACTCACGCTTAGGGTAAACTCATTCCAAAGAAACTTACCCCAACTAAGAGAACGTTAGCTTACCAACCCTAATAACTAAAGACATCATCCCCCTATTGGGATCTAAGTTTAAGCAAACATCTTTAATCATTACCTCATTCCACTGCAAAGGAGGAGCTATTTCTGACCAAATATTAAATGCACTCTATTAGGTGAGAATTTCAAGAGATCCAAAATGAGTATTTAAATCACTTTACATCATATTTATCATTCAAACTGATTCTTAACGTAGAGAAGTTCAAGGGAACTTAACATTATATCATTTAGGGCATTCATAACCTTACCATCTAGGCACATTATCCCCCACTTGGGGTAAACCTAGCAAAATATTCATCACCCCATGCCCTTAAAAACCAAGGTCAAGGAAAGTCAAGAAAAAACCTACATTCTCCCCACATAAGAAGGTTCGATATCTTTGAGAATCCCACTCCTAATCTCATATCAAGGAGCTTACTAATCCAATCATCAAATGGTACTACTTAAGCATTATCATTCCTCTAAGAATAATCACCTAGAGGAATTCATAATAATCAAGTTAGGTCATACTACCAAACCACTAAGGCTTTAAATGCACCATGAATACCAAGGGTAATTACATATCTCATCACATTTTACCACCAAGTCATAACAAATTAAGTAGTTCCGGATTTAATACTACAAGGGTCATCACCATAGGTAGATCATCTATAGACTTAGGAGGATTCTCCCTCAAACTTAGGACTATAGAAATCCAGGATTCTAATCAATCAAAAATCAAATGTTGGAACTCTTAAGATCGACTACCACATTTCTAGAGATTTAGGGTGACCATCCTCTCCAAGTAAAACCTTAGGGGAAACATAGAAGAGATTTAGCCATAAAGGCTTCTTTATTTTCTTTCAGCACTAAGGCAAGGTAACTTCTAGGTCATCTTAACCCACATCATCAACTTTGGAAGAAACATCCCAAAAAACAATGCCTAGGTACAATCTAAACAATTTCTTTAATGACAATACTTAGAATAAAACTTAAAAGTCATCTAAACTCCTTAAGGTAGGTTAACATGAATTCTCTTCTTCTCTATATGAAATAAGGTGTACATAACTCCCTCTAAGTAAACCATTGAGTAAAACATAGTTCCAACTAATGGAACAAAGCATTTTCTTCCCTCTTTCCCACTCTTGAATAGTTTCATACAGGTACTTATCAACTTGTCATACGGGTTCTCCAACTAACTAGAAGACTTCACAATCTCTTTCCAAGGTTCAACACACTACTTCCCTGAATCCACACACTGACAACTATGAGGCATTACTCATAAAAAGGGCAACATTCAACTTCCACTATTTACCCCATTTCTTCAAAATTGTTCAAGCCTATACCATAACATTAAACTATCATTATACATAACCATAAAGAAACTCATTATCCCAAAAGAACATCATTCCACCTTAGAAACTCTTAATAAGATAAAACCATATCATAACATAACTGCTCAACATAACATTCTGCCTCATAAAACACACATAGCTTTAAATGGCATCACAACAAAATATTCCAAATTCACCTTCACATATGGTCATCTAGTCACAATAACCATAGTAAGCATTAAACTCATTTTTTTTCTCGTGAGATAGAATCCCTTTCAAGAAATCACATCTAAAAACACATCGCACAAGGAAACATAAGTGAGTGATCATACAGAGTTAAGCTCTATGGCATGACACACGAGTAGTAAAGAATGTGAAATTCTCTCATCCTATAGTCTCTCTCTCATATATGTGTCGCGACTCATACTGATGAACAAGACTATACTAGATGTGTCATTATAAGACTTTGGACCCTAAAACTACTTTCTATAACCTTATGCTCTTATACCCTATTTGTCACAATCGGGGAGAACCCCATAGAAGTGACATGGAGTAGTTGACCTCTTAAGGTCTTATACAAGAACATCGACATCATTCATCGCATTGTCATAGAAATTGAGCAAAAAATAAAAAAAAAATCTTAGCATAGAATAATGCAAGAACATCACTTCATATATATAAAAGAATAACCACATAGTTAGACACTAAGTCTTTTTTGTCATCCTAAACTCAACATTATTAGAATAAAATATTGACATGACCCTTAACAACATTAAAGAATAGCCTAAACTATTACA
Organism: Solanum lycopersicum; assembly: GCF_036512215.1. NCBI lineage: Eukaryota > Viridiplantae > Streptophyta > Magnoliopsida > Solanales > Solanaceae > Solanum > Solanum lycopersicum. The sequence goes on along the minus strand of NC_090803.1, from coordinate 28,489,832 downwards.
TAAACTTTGAATACCATCTTCACATGGAAATGCTTGAATTTTCTGGACCCTTTTTTAACATGGGAAATATATATCAAAGCTCTTCACTTTAAAAACATCCTCTAGACATCACCACCTACACTTTGTGTAAAAGATGAAGAAGAATTGTATTTGTACAAAAATGCACTCCATATGATAACCATGCAAAAACATTCATTTAAAGACGACATTTAGATAGAAACCACGCATCATGTATTTTAGTAAGATTTCACGAAGAATTGACATAATAAACACAACATAGTTCACATACTTCATATAGACATGAATACCATTCATGACATTACATAAAGACACATTCATTATGTTCATAGCATTACGTTTCTTTTGCCTTAACTCACTTACCAAAAGTAACCCATAAATAATACTTGGTGCAATGCATGAATAATGTCTCATTCCACCATCCACACTCAAGTATCACCTTAAGGTCACCCAAGTATACATTCATAAAATCTTCATAATTCTAAATATATATATTCAAATAGATATAATATATCATGAAACCTTAAACATAAGACCAACATACTTCATAGATCAACATATAAGAAATCATTCCTTTATTACATCATAGTCATAGTCCATTTAGTCTTTATGCACATATCAAGACTGGATGCAAGTCAATACTACCAATATCATTATAATGAAGTGATAGACAACATTGCATATATGGTGAGTTTACTTCATCCACATAACAACTATAATTAATAACATACATATAATGTAAAACCTTCATCATATAGTCAATTAGACTAACATCAATCATATCATCATAAATGTAGGTTAATACTACAATGTAAGAATAATAGACATATATGTGCATATACATCTTCAACTCTTACCAAAAATTCCCTTCAAGAGCTACTTGTGCAATGTGTAGGTAAATCTCATTCCCTACCCTACACTAAGCAACATACCTTAGGTAGTCCTATTTAGGATTCATCATCTTATTTCCATTGTTCAGTTTACGTTAGTCAAACTTTGCCATAGCCGACATTAGACAATGTGAGCTAAACGTTGGAATACGATGTTATCCCCTCACATCAAAATTAGGTCATCTTAATTTCCATGGTAAGACATTAATATTCATATAGCATCTAGCTGTATCCACTTTCTAAGGTTCCTATAGGGGAAAATTAGTTATGGAACTAGGAGGTTGTTACTAGAAACCCTCTTTATGCTATATAGTATTGTAGTTTCCACCTCATGAGAAAATTGGTTAACCAACCTTGCTGTTTAGGAAGGGCCACAACATTGGTGAACCTATCTTCCCTTTTTGAAGGGACACCTCTCATTGTCTAGTTCACTCGGTGCTAATCAAACTTTCCCTTTTTAAAAATCCTTTGAGTTTTTATTAAACATTTGTTCAGAAAATAGGCTTTAGGAGATTAATCCCTCATTTATATACATATATCATATGTTAATGATAAGAATGTCCTTTAATCAAGACCTACATCATGTGAGAATATCCTTTAACATAATCATAACATATTCATAATATAAGCTAGTTTAGAGTACAATTGAGCAGTACCATTCAAGAGACTATATTTTACTAGATTATCATTAACATGCTTCATTCATAAATTTGTGTGTGTGTACGTGTACATAAATAAGCAAACCTTTCATATAAACACATTTATACACTACATGACCATACTTCATTAGTCACATACATTACATCATAACACAATATTAAGATGCATATGAAGATTAATTCTAATCCCTCATAATCATACACTTATCATCATCTCATATAAATAAGTTTTAAAGCTTAATCATACATTCATAAGTTATTTACATAAAGAACCATCCTAGGGGCTATACTCTCAAGGTCCATATGTGCAATGTATAGGTAATGTCACATGCCCTTACCTACACTAGTACACCTCTCAAGTAATCCTAGCAATGATGTATCTTTATACTTTCACTTATTCAAATGACATCGTCAACTTATTACATGTATATTCATGCTTGAGATGTGTGCATGTGTACACATTAGTCATCATGATCACCTAAGAGCAATAACATAGTTACTTTAACGACACCTCCCTTCAAAGATCACAATACATATATAATATCCCTTAAGTCATAAAAAACATATATAAGGAGTTTTAGGGACTACAGACTACACACCCACATTAGTATATAAGAGACAATAACATATCAAACATTTGAATAGAAGATTCCAAACATACATGAGATGACACATTCAAATAGGGGTATATATGTAGGGGGTCATTCTAGAATGGCATTCATCACAAACAAACATGTAGAGGATACCTAACCCTAACATAGTCATTCACATAGACTTAACATTATCTATCCATCCTAATCATGTTATTAGAGTTGCAGAGTACACAAAACCTTAATACATTTGATCATCATAACCACAACTCACATTACATCCATTGATTTCAAGGCCATTATCACAACATATATAGATAGAAAAGAATGTCAACACCACAACCATAATTGGACCATACCACACAATATCAACTCCAAGATAATCATTAGGAATTTAGGTCAACTAACGAATTCTCAATGATATGATCATCAGATTAATTCTCAACAACTCATAACCAATTGACATAGATATAATTTGGGTTGAATAATACACTATAATATGATCATAGTTGAATCATGATCTAATCAATATCACAAGACCCGCATTATAGGCTGAATTGAGAGATTAAGGAGATCATCGATTCTTCATGGAATTGGATATAAAATCATCATAAAAATAGTTATTAATCATAAATCCATCATTAGAATGACTTTGAAATCTATTGACAATGAACCCATGACAACATTAAAATAGAACATATTTGATCATAAAATCACATTGGAAAACCTTTGAAAGAACTCCTTCGATGAAATATTAACTAAGGATAAAGGGTTACCATACCTTAATGGAAGAAAAAACCAGAAATTTGGAGAAGAAATCACTTCAAAATTCTTCTTCTAGCTTTAGCTTGAGTTTTGCCTCCAATGAAGGTTTTAAGTGAAATTGGAAGAGGACAGAGTTTTGAGTTATTTATTTCTCATTGGATTTTGGGGTTTTTACTTGGAAAAGGGGTTAAATATGACATAGAAACTGTTATTAACCAACTCCGAAAGTTCCTAAAATACCCCCATATTTATTTTAACTTTTAGACTTGTTAAACATGACTTTGAAACAATCCAATCGAGACAAGGACATGGATTTGCATCGTAAAGGCAGCTCCCAATTCGGCCTCACGAATTAGTTGAGGAAGCGAGCCTCGTGTCAGCTAAGGGACATGGATGCTGCTTGAGCGCCACGTGAGTTACAAAGACCGGACTCCATATCTTTCCTCTATACGCTTTCTTTGGCAGCTTTTTTGTCAAACACTTGGGTCCTCCTCAAAGACCCTTAGGGTGGTCCTCGGGGAGTCTTACCCGAACAGTTTGACCCTAAAAATGTTTACTAATACACTAGGTTTACCTCTAAAGTTTGTAGACTCCAAATAAATCATAAAAACAAGTAAAACATAAAAGGACACACTTGCATATAAAAAATTAGTTTACAGAAGTCTTGGTCGTCCTTTCACGTTTGACCTCAAACCTTATCAAACCAACTATTATAAGTTGTGACACACCTTATAACCAAGATACAAACTCTTAAGGTAGATGTGAGGCTCTAGATTATCCTAGTTCATTTTTAGGGTTCTAACACCTGATTTCAATCAACACCAATTACTTGAAAAGTGCTATTAGTCGAACAAACGTGAATGAATGGATACAATGAGAATGAATAAAGTTACATAGGAAATATTTGATATCCTTGAATCTCATTGTACTATCCAATCATCAGATTGATTTTTATTCATTGACCATTGCACACTAGTGAAAGTATATTCTCTTGATTAAATAAGTTTCAGTGTTTTTTATGATGAGCTAACCTTAAACAAGGCATAAATAAACATAAAATTGGCTCGGCTACTTTAGTTGATTTAAGAAGATATCCTCTTGACATGATTTTATTCAATCTAAGAGTATGACCAATTTTGAGATACATCTTTTTTTTTGCCTACCCGTTAGTGTGCTTAACTCTTTTGAACACCCTTTTAGCCTTACCTCTTCCTTGAGAAAAAACCTTGATGAAACCTCTTGCGTTATCTACTACATATAACCCTTTTTGAGAAGTCATATAAGTAAATATCAAACATAGCACAAAGGCCTAAGTTGGGGTGTCGTTAAAGGGAAAGGAGAAGACAAGAAGTGAAAAGAAGTCTCGCAAACCCATGGTGTTGCAGAAAAATGGAAGCTCTTCAAAAAAGAGAAAATAGGAAATAGAAAGAGAAAATAAAATAAAAATAAAAGAAAGTCATAAAATGAAAGCTTCAAATGTAAAGAAATTGGGTTTTAAAGAAATCCATGAAGGGAAATAAATGATGACCTAGAAATACTTGACTAAGGATTCAGAAAGGAAGATAGGGGATAGCTTAAGGAGATCACATCTCATTGGATAAAAGTTAGTGAGCCCAAATGACCATACCTTCATACTCAGCCCTATTAAAAGTCATAGAAAGAACTTTTTTATCTTGAGTAAACCGAACCGAGGTAAATTAAAAAAAAGGGCAAACCAATTGGTGAAAACATGCATTGTATTCCTCTATGTGAGTGTGAGTGTTGCACCAAATTCGTGATCCTATGTTAATAAATCTATGTGTGTAAAAATGAAATTGGTGTGAGTGCATGTAGATACTTTTTTGAGCTTCAACTTACATTATTAACAAGTAATGTGAGCTCAAGAATCTTTGGTAATGATGTGTCACACCTTGAATCTTTGAGTAAACAATTGAGCTATGCATCAATAGCTTGAGTCTTGTGATGTACATTCATGATTGAGTCTTGTGTAACACTATTTGTGACATCCTATTTGAACTGTTGAACTTAAGTTTTTACTTAAGGACAGGCAAAAGTTTAAGTTGGGTGTGTTGATGAGTCCTCAAAATGGACTCATATATGCGCTTATCTTAATGCAAATTGTATCCTCAATTGTATATTTTATCTCGATATCTGATAAAAACTTCTATATTTTAGGTATTTGAGGATTTGGTAGGAGTATGGACACTGAGGTGCAAAATGGAACCAAAACGGGGGAAAAGAGATGAAGATGCAAAGTGTGTATTTCCAAGCACACTGGTGATATACCGTATAGCAAGATTTCCACCTTATGTTACTACAAGTGATCCTTAAATAAGTGGATCATGCATGGATATAAAGGCAAGGAACAAACGGTAAGGCATCACATAATGGGTGGATGGTCGAATAACTCAACGATTTAGGACTAAAGACGCTGAATGGATCCACCAACACTATATTTGAAGCTAATAAATACTAAACTCTTTGATTATTTAGAGAGAGATTTTTAGGGAGAGAAATTTTAGACTGTGAAACATTAAATACTTCATATTTTTTTTAGAAACTTTGTTCTTAATTTTCCTCTCAAATTTGGAGAGGGTTTTGAGGAAGCTTGAATAAAGAAGTTCTTCTTCCAATCTTAGAAGTGGGTCTTCTCCATTATCTTCCTTTGTTGCTTTTAAGGTTTAATCTCTTATACCCATTTAATTCTTTTATCATTTAAGTATATTTAATTTTTGCTTGATGTGTGGCTAAAAACACATTCTTGGTGTATGATTTAGCAAATACGTGTTGATATTATTCTTGGGTCTTACTTGCTTGTAGGATAGATGTATTTTAATGGTTATTTCACCTAGTCTTTGTGGTTTAATTTAATGGGTTTGTAGGTGCAAATACAAAACCAACCATATGATTTTGGCTTGCCCGAGAGGGAGGTCGTGAAACCAAGACCGCTAGATTGATGACCTAAGGAGTGGGTCCACATGAGATCCATCTTGTGAGGTGTCAGCCCTAGTCCCATATCCAAGCACCCTCTATCGAAAGTTCAAGGTTTATTTTAGACGAGTGAGTGTCCGAGAGGAACCCATTTAATATTGGATACGTTGCTCGAGAGGGAATTTTTCACCTAAAGCTTAGCCATGTCACCATTGTCTTGCAAATTTTCTTATAAAAAACATGTACTCATTATTTTGTGTCAACATCTATTACGGTAATACACCCCAAGAATTCTCTCCCATATTTGTTTTCTCCTTTATTTTCTCTATTTTGCTACTTATGACACAACCCCTTCTTGATATTATACACTTTGGTATAACAAATTGAATTTAAATTTTGTTTTAATTCTCAAAAATGTCTTGAGCTATCACTATGTATAATGAAATTCTAAGTAGCTATTACTTGTACAACAACTTTCTTGGGACATGACCCCAACCGTTTGTTTGGTTACTTTACTAACTTCGATTCGTAGACACTCAAATTTTGGGTTAGAGTAATTGATCACGAAATATAAAAGATACGCATATTGAAGCATCAGTCCCATTCCAACACCTACCAAAAGTAGCTCACCCTTAGGAAGACCTAGTTCATTACTTTATTTTATGGGTAAGATTTAATAGACATTTACTATGAGAGCTTGACATGGACTCCCGATATTAACCCCTACTGGATGAGGGATCCCCTCTTGCTTAAGATAGGGTTATTCTTTTAGACTTTACGTGGCGAACCACTAGCTAATGCTATATGGGCATATAGTTAAGGAATAGGGAGATGGCTTCTAAATACTACACCTCTACTCACAGAGAGTACCCATCTCAAGAGGTCGATACTAGACACGACACCTCTACTCGCGAAGAATATCCACCCCAATTCATATCCTTTCGGTGCTAAGTATCAATTCTCACGGGGTATTAGACTTTCATTACACCAATTAACTATAGGTTAAGGTATCACTACTAAGTACTCGACTTCTACTCATGGAAGAATACTTATCCCAAATTATCATTCATCCATTGTAACGGTCTAAGGAATATTGAGGTTGTTACTAGACACTCCACCTTTACACATGGAGAAGTACCCACCTCAATGTCCCCCCTTTTTTCATGAGAGGACCGTTGAGGAAACCTTTCAATAGACTCACATTGATTACATCATTAGCTTCATTCATTAATTATTTTATGTGTTTGTGTACATATATGAGAAATAATCTTCATATAACAATAATAATTTATGACATTTTCTTCTAAACATGATCCTACTCTATTCATCATAATCCACACACGATTATACTTAACAATCAGATTATACTCTAATACTCATACTATATTCAAGAATCACATATATAACTTCATAATGCACCTCTATACATATGAATCATAACATCACTTCACTCAACATCCAGTGCCTTCAATCGCAATACACATATATATATACATATACAATAAATAAACACCGTCACTATAAGTGGACCATACCACAGTAGAATAATTCAATGAAACTAGAGAAATTTTCGTCAACTTACCCTTCATCCAATTCATGATCACTCTATCTGAATTATCTAACAATCAATCATAATAAGGCATTGATAGCAATAGATAACAACAACACAACATAATATAAGCACAATTCTAACAATATCCAATCATATTCATCAAACCCACTTTGCAAGCAAAAATTAAGAAATCACAGGGATCATGGGTTCATGGTGTTTTTAACTTTAAATAATCAATTAAACCATAATATAATTATAACAATATTTTTGAAACTATTTAATGCAAGAACCCGTGAGATTGAGGATGAATTGGAGTTTTTGATCATTTTTTAGAAAATTCTAAACTATTTGAGAATTGTCTCTAGAGTGAAATATAAGTCTAGATAAAGGATCACCATACTTAAGTATTTGGAAGTCCACAAAATTGTAGAAAAAAACAATGGAAATATTCAATATTTGCTCATATTTTTTCGACTTCAAGCTTCCATGGAGGTTTTGAGAGAACATTCAGGAGGGAAGGGTTTTGTTTTTTGAGGAATACAGTCTAATGTTTTAGTGTTTCAGACAACTTAAAATACCAAACTACACATAAAATAATTGTCCACCATTTAATAATGTGGGGTGAATTTACCAATGCATCCCTTAACTGGCCAAAACATGGAAGAATTGTTGGTATTCATTGACGGCCACCATTGACGAACCGTTGATGGGTTGACGGCCCATCCTCGTCATCCGTAAATTGTGACTAAGACCTCTCATGTTATGGGCTAAGCTCCCAAGACTAAGTGTGGAGTCATGCACCCTTCTTATGGAGCAGCGTCAACCAGTTGATGTGGAGTCAAAAGGGGTTGTGGTTCAAGGCTGTCTTGATAGCTTTTTGGCCAATGTTTAGGTCCTATTCAAGGAACCTTGGCGTCGTCCTTGGGGAATTTTACCAAAACTTTTTGACCCTAAATAATACAATCTAGATGCTAGGGTCATCTCCACTAATTTTGGACTCCAAACGACTTTCCATAACAAGTCAAACATACTAGAACAAACTAGCACACAAAAGACTAGTTTTCGGACATCTTGGTCGTCCCTTGACTTTTGAAGTCAAAACTGTTCAAACAAATTATTAAAAGCTATTCATAACTATTTTAACAATACATATTAACTCATAAAAATCATGGAAGCTCTAGTTCATCCTATTTGATTTTGAGGGTGTAACAATATTCCCCCACTTGGAATACATTCATCCTCGAATGACACAAACGCTTAAAAGGACATAATGACTAAACTAGAAGCTCAGACCACACCACATCATGAATACCTCTTCATAGTTAATACACCAAACTTACAAGGAACACCAACATTAAATCATTATGCACTCAAAGCAACACAAACACTTAGAAATTATTTCTACCAACTAATAATGAAAACATAATTAATCACTTTCATTGGGACATGGAGGAGTTACCTTCTCCAACTTTAGACATGCTCATAATTTCATTATAAGGACCAATATGCATTGACTTTCAAATCAACATGACAACTTATGCGGCAAATAAGCAATTTTACTAGATGCACATTAACATGAGTAATACATTGATGAGTTACTAAATAAATCATAACAACATAAAGAGAAATTAAAACATAGTATCATCAAACTCACTCATAACATAAGTAGGACATGCAACTCTTCATCTTATGCAAGACTCCAAAATAAGGAAAAATTACTATGAATTTCCTTGTATCAATATTGAAGAAGAATAAAATAAAAAGATAAGGATATCAACATCCTTTCTACTCAATTCATCCTCCGTTATTTAGGGAAACCCATCTAAGAGACATTTCAGAAAACCATAAGAAACTATAATTTATTAGGGTCTTCACTCTGATTATCTCCTTTGTTAGCTTGTAGCACATACAAACAGTTCTTAATTATAGCATTAGAATCCAGACCATCATGAGGAGTTTGATTGATCTCCTTACCTTTTTCCACAAGTGTTCGGCTATCTCTCATCTAATGACCCCTATTTTCAAACCCAAAGCACTCAATAGTATTGTCACGACAGGGGATCACCCCCTAGAAGTAACATAGCGTACTTGACCTCTTGGAGGTCTTATACGAGCCCATAATTATCATTCATCACATTGTCATAGGTAAAATTAGCGGAAAATATAAAACTATCATAGCACATCATATGCTAGAATAATCACTTCCATCAATATAAAAATAACATATAGTTAGACTCTACGTCTCTTTGAAATCTTAGATTAAACATCATTAGAGTACATTAGGGACACGACCCTTACAACATAAAATATAATCTAAGCTATTACATAACTTGAATAAAACATGATATAGGAAATCCTTGAACTTAAGGATCCCTTTCCTTGAGCTTAGGAAACACATATCAGGCCCTTCCCTTTGGAGAAATCCTTTAAGCATCCTTAACCTCCACTTTTTGTAAAAAGGTTAAGAAGAAAGGTGATAGTACAAGAATTCACAAAGTATGTCAACAATGCAAAAACATGCATTTAGAGAAGACATTTGGTTAGAAATTATGCGTCATGCCTTTCTGTAAAAACTTCATAAAACATGATACAATAATCATCATACGACTCACACACTTCATAAAGACATATACATTGGCCATAACATCACATAAAGCCATATATTCAATTTAAGGCACACTTAGCATTTCATTCACATTAACCCTCTTTACCTTACATCCTTAACTTCCCAGGTAACCCTCTAGTGATACTTGGTGCAATGTATGAAAAGTGTCCCCTTCCACTATGCACACTCAATCATCACCTTAAAGCCACAAGATAAACATACACACAACCTTCATTAATTCAACACATATATTCATAAAATCATAACATATCATAAAACTTATACTTCACATTTGACCCAACATATTTTATAAACCACATAGAAGAACTCCTTTCTAGACCACATACAAGTCATGACTTCCAATATCATCATAGTAAGGCAATAGTCAATATTGACATATTTTAACTTCACTTCACATAAAACATCATAGAAGTCCACTCATCTAGAGCAATGTACATATGAAGCTCCATAACTTCATGCATATCAAGTTAGTACTCATCATATAGACAACAAGACCAACATTATGCCTCTAGAGTAATACTTCATCATATAGATAATATAAGACTCACACCATGCATATCATCATATAATTAGGTCAATACCATAATGTCATGCATAAGAGACACTACACCATTTTACGCCTATGGTCACCCCAATAGCCTAAACTAGCAAAAAGTGTGGTCTTTAATAAAAGGCTACACTTGTGGACTTTAAGCAACACTTTTCAAGGGGTAACCAAAAGAAGCGTAACCTTAGAGTTTAGGCAACACTTTTCAAGTGTTTTCATATCAGCTTTATTTAATAGCATAGCCTAAAATGCAAATTTGCCACACTTTTCTATCTCATGCAACTATATTTTCAAGCATTGCCTTTACTTCCTTATTGCCCTCAATAATGAAGTGTTGCCTTTTCTATCTAATATATGACAACGATTTCAAAGTGTTGCCTTTTCAATCAAGGGTATGACAACACTTTGAAGTGTAGTCCTTCCAAGAGCATACGACAATTTACAGCCCTATGACTAGACTTTTAAGTGTGATGATACTATTTTAGCTATGAAATATTTATATGCCACAATTTCAAATTAAAAAAACCAATTTTGTTGCAATAAGCAATCTTAAGCATTGAATAGGAAAATAAGTAATACAAACATATAGATTTGCAGTAAACTTCAAAAGATAGTATGTCTTGCGTACATACACATACTTATAAAGCAATATATGTGTACACAATATTTCAAAAAGTAATCTTACAATAGCTCAATATATTCTAGCAACAATCTTCTAAAAACTAAATACAATATATTAAAACTTCTACAATAATTTAAAAACTTATCATCATCTGAATCAATTGATTGAATCGATTTCAGTCCTCTAGTCAAATTTGATTGTCAGACACTTTCCTACGCATTTGAAATATTATTAAAAATAAGAAACAAACAATGTGCAACTAATCAAACATTAGAAAAAAAACCATGTTCATCATTTCCATCTTCTTATTCCTTAATTAAAAATGACGTCTTACAAGTCAATTTCTGCACTATATAAAATAGAGCATAGTACAAACATACTATCATCATACAAAATTTTAATATGCCACTATCATTGTACCCAGTATGATTTTTTTTAATGATAAGTAGACTATCAATGATAAGTACAAACAGAGCATAATGAACAGTACAGTTGCATATAACAGCAGAAAATTTGTTACCTCTAGCATAATAATATTTTCTGAGTATAACCTTGATTGAAGAAATTATATGTTTGGCAGCTGAAGGTGAGATAGATGGGGCATAAAGATGAGATTGTCAAGTGTACTTCAGATATTCAGTAAGTTCCTATGTTGTTGTATCAAATGTCAAAGCCACCTCTAATACATGACATCATAAATTTACCACAAGAAAAAACTTTGTGAACACACATCCTACTAAAGTGGAAGAAAAAAAGTAAAATATACAATAATACAAGTGGTTCACTGGCAGAAACAATGAAACAAATAATCACTTAAAGATCAAATAGGAAATGCCCATAGGCGTGTAATACTTATAATTTCCAACATGATTGGTTATATCATTAACTAGAAATAGGGATTTCATTCACGTGCCACTACTCTGGTTTACTAGGTTACTATGTTCATTTTGACAAAGTTTGACTTGAGTATGTAATAATGGTATTTTCATTTGAACATTGAGCATATTAGATAAAGAAACGAAAATGTAAAAAGTAGTATCTAGAAAAATGCAATGCGTAATGTGATGATAGTTACAATGTTACCAAATCACACAACCAACTAAGGCTACCAATTGACAATTGTGTTTTCACTATGTCGGAGCAGCGTTCATTTTAAATTGGATGAAATGTTTAAATCGGATGAAATGTTAAACTAACTTATGATTGGAAAGCTTAACTCATCCAATCGAAAGCTAGTCAGTAGCATTTGTTTATGAAAAATCATACCTTTGATCCAGCAATATAACCCCCACGTGATCAAAGAAACTTTGTAAAAGTTCCCACCATAATCTCCACATCTACATTGTGTACTCCTAAAAGCTTACAAAGAATCACTGATGATCAAACGTCCCTACAAATAATAGTAATCAAAGAACAAATAAAATACCAAGTATAAAACAAGAATATAACTTTATATAAATCTGTACCTTTCCAATCAAGACATAAAGAATAGCTGAATATGTTACATAACGCATACCTAAAACAATAGCAGCTTGTTTTCCAACAAAATTAACCACACACACTTTCAATTTACTATGTAGCATTGTCGTGCATGACAAGAAAATTTTCATAAACAATGTTTACTTATGCAGGAAAGTGTCATAGTAAAAAATTGAATGGGATCATTCCTACCTTAATGTACACGGGTACTGCATGTGCTTGCGCAAAATCTTTTTAATGACTCAATAACACGTGGGGTACAATATTCATCAGAAGCAGCAAAACCAAGGTAATTATATTATCCCAAGTTCAGGCACCTTGAAACTTTTGTGGTCCGACTCTATATAAAAAATTTAGTGGATAACACGTAAGGTACACATGTATACTTTCATGTTCATAACATAGTCATGCATTCATACTCATGCACATAGAGATACCATCCTAGGAACTATTCTATCAAGGTATACATGTGTAATGTATAGGCAAAGTCCTATACCATTGCCTACACTAGTACACCTATCAAGTTATCCTAGTTAAGATACATTTCATGCTTCATAGACATATAGTTTATATGCAAAGTAGTAGGCATTAGTTCATATGAAAATTATTACTTCATTAGAGAACTTATGCTACTTATAAGCATGCATGAGGTATGAACGTGTGTACATTGGACAACATGATGACATAATGTCTATCAAAATCACATTGAGGCATTAACCCTCTAAAGACCACAATACACATTCAAGCATAGATCACACACAATATAATAGCATAAGAGACAAGGCAACTTCAACGTTTGCATTCTAGACTCCTAACAATGTATAGGATCACACATTCATATAGGAATACATAGGTAGGGGTCATTCACCATTGAACTTCATCATTGCCAACACATATACCAAACCTAACCCTAAAAACTTCATTCAATTAAACAAAACCTAACCCCAAAAACTTCATTCAATTAACATCACATCATCAATGTACCCTAGATCATGAACTAGCATTGGAGATAGGCATGATACTTCATATTGTGTGATCATAACGACACTTCATAATTCACCAAATTGACTTCAAGGCCATGATCCACACATATATATATCTAAAAAAAATAAACACCACAACCATAAGTGAACCATACCACACAATGTCATACAAGTCCAATTCAACTAGCAATTCTATCAAAATGTAGAAGAAATAAGGCCAACTTACAGTTTCTCCAATATTTGATTATAATTGATTAATAATCATAATTCATAAATATACAAGTATCCAAAATTAAAAATACATAATTGAAATCATTCTTCAACCATAATAGGATCACGATAAGATTATGTACACTACATCATCAATTCTATAAAAGGTGGAAGAATATAAGTCTAACTTATCCAATCTCCAAACGTGGATCCATATTGATCACTAGACAATAATACACCATCAACTTACATAGAATACAGTAGCTATAATCAATTTATCACAAACGAATCATACTACAATCATCCTAACATCAAGATCACAATAATAACAACAAAGGCTAAATTGATAAACTGGGAGGAACATTGGTTCATCATGAAATTGGATTTAGAACATCATTACGAACACTAGATAATACAAAATTCATCATAAGCATGCTTTCGAAATCGTTTTGAGAATGAACCCATGGCTAGATTGAAAGATATAGAGTTTGATCCTGAATTCTCTTAGAAAACCTTTGACGGAACTCTCTAGATGAACGGATAACTAAACGTGAAGGATTAACATGACTAATTATAGGAGAAAACCACGAAAACTTGATGAAGAAACCAGCAAAATCTATCAACAAGGCTGTTCTTGAGTTTCATATCCAATGGAGGTTTCTAGAGAGGTTTCTTTGAGAGGGAAGTCTAATTTTTGAAGAATGAATTGGGAATGGGGTTTTCATCCTATTAACTAACTTAATATACATATAACACCCCATAATAACCGTCCATAGTAATTAAGGAACGTGGGTTAAATTTCTCATTCACCCCTTTAATGAAATAGTGTGTGCATGCTGAAGGTAGCATGCATCAACAGACAGTAGTCAACGGCATCGATTAGACTATGGCTCATACTACTGCTCCATCGTTTATGACTGCACCACCTCATTTGGGACTTCATTCTCACAAAAATAAGTGTTGAGATATGGAAAAATGAATGGCGCATATCTTAGAGCACAGGGCGTCGAGCTAGCCCGTCAATTCACACTGCCAAGACAGTATCTACGCAGTCTTTTTGGTCCTCCTAAAGGACCCCTTGGGTTGTACTTGGGGAGTCGTGCCCAGACGTTTCAAATGTAAGTAGAATCATTAACATGTTAAGGAACTTCCCTATAAATTTGAGCATGAAACCACACTTAAAACATGTCAAATCACACCAAGACACACATCCACGTCTCAAGGCTAACTTGTGAACGTCATCGGACGTTTTTGGACGTTTGACTTCCAAATCACTTCTAATACAGCATGCATACTTTAAAATACTTCATAAACAAATTATTGAATTTTATATTCATATGTGAGGCTCTAAGCACCTTAATTAATTTTGAGAGACCTTACGGTATCCCCCACTTTGGAACATTCATCCTCGAATGACACATGTGACATTTTAAAACACTTCAAGGACTTTAATGACCAATAGAGCAGCTCAAAACATTTTTAACATCACCACATAGAAATCAATGCACCAAACCTACAAAGAACACCAAATTTCATAACATTTTTACACTCAATGCAACACAAGCAAGCAAAAACCTTTATCACTCACTCTTGAGGCATCAAATACATAGGTACTTCTCATGTTCATACAAGGAACATCCTTATCCTAATCATTGAATATTCCTTGAGTTTCATTATGTTAAGAGCTTAACATGTATAATCATTCATAGGCAGTTTCGACATCACTCGAGAAGCAAATAAGCACTCATACTTCAATCCACATAGACTTAAGTCAAGTATATCAATAATAATTCTTATCAATTAGACATAGTTCAATGAAGGTCATACTCAACCTTACCAGACATAGTTATGTTTAAGGAGGAATGTCCTTCTCCTCAACACACTTACATGTCTTCATGAGTTTATACACAAGCAATGCATAAAGGTCAAATACATTTAAATGAGAAATTCTCAATATTTTATAAACTAAAACATGCTCATACTTCCTTCCTAGTGAAGTCAAAATGGCAAATCACACCACACACATTACAACAATAGGAAGTCTTTTCACTAAATTTCAGTTTCTAGCATCTCAATAGTATTAATCATGAATCAATTAGGGAAAATCATGCAATTTATCGGCACAAATCAAGAGAATTAGCTTAAAACACTATCAATTCTTAAGAGTGAGCCTACATTAGTACTTACCAAGTCATAAAGACTCAAATTCTCATTGTGAGGTTGAGTTACCATTTATTAATGTGACTTCAAACATGCTCCTTACATTATCTCATGAAGTTAAATGAACAACTAACATATAAAGATGCACAATCAACGTGAGAGAACATAAATTTGATCAAAATTCCTTTTAAATGCAATTTAGAATCTTTAAAACATGCTTTACATAGTGTCAAGAAGGACAAGCAAAACATATGGAGAACATGCAACTTATACTATTAGGCAAGACTCGTAACATGAAAAAGCTACTATGAACTCACATTATCATCACCCACTTCGGATAATCCAATTTAAGAGCAACTTGTCTCAACCTTAAGAGAACCTTAGCTTATCAATATTTACAACTAAACACATCATCCCTCTCTAGGGATTTAAGATCATGCACACCCTTTATTATATCACCTAAAAGTGATTCTCAACATAGAGAAGTTCAAAGGAACTCAACATAGGAGCATCAAGGACACTTAAAATCTCACTATTTAGGCACATTATCCCCCACTTGAGGTAAGCCTAATCACATCACAGAATAAGGTTTAACATCATTAAGAATTCTCACTCTAAACCTCATATCAAGGAGCCTACAAACTAAATTTTCAAGAGGTACCACAAGATCCATACCTAAAGGAAATCCATTACGATCTAGTTATGTCATACTACCCAACCACATAAGGCCTCAACTACACTATAAATAGCAAGGGTCATGTAACCTTAGGGGAATCAACAGAAGAGAATTGTCCATAAATATCTCTTTCATTTCTTTCAACACTAGGGAAAGGTAACTTCTAGGTCATTTCAACCCACATCAACATCTTTTGTAGAACCTTACAACAAACCATGCCCAAACAATTCCTCAAATAGTCATACTTATATTAATCTTAATAGACATCTAACCGCTTCAAGGTAGGTCAACCTCTATACTTTCCTTTTTCTTTAAGGTCAACCTCTATACTCTCTTTTTTCTTTAAGGTCTAAAGGATACATAAATCACAACTTGTGGAATAAAACCCTTCCTTCCTTTTTTCCCACGCTTAGAATAGGTTCATAAGGGAACTAATAAACTAATCATAATGATTCTACCATCAACAAGAATAATCAACAATCACCTTACAAGGTAAGCACACTACCTTCACTTCTAGAATCAATCCTATACAAAAGACTCCAACCCGTACAAGGCAACTATGAAGAATCACACATATACAAAGGCAACATTGAACCATTACACATATATAGAGGCAACATTGCTCAATTACACATATGTTAAGGAAACATGCATCTTTAACTATTTACCACACTGCTTCAAACTATTCCAAGCCTAAACCATATCATTAGACTATCATCATACAAGATCATATAGCAAATTATCATTCCAAAAGGAAACTCATTTTATCCATACAACTATTAGAAAGTTATAACCATATCATGACATAAATTCTCACATAACATACCATTTCACATAAATTACAAATACGGCCATAAATAGCATCATAACAACACATGTCAAATTCAGCTTCACACATACTCATCAAACTATAAAACCAAGATAAGCACCAAATTCAACTTTTTCTCCCTCAAACATTGAGATACCATCTCATTCAAGCAATTACATCTCAAAGATCACCGGACAGGAAAACATAAGAGAGGGATAATATAGAGTTAAGTTCTATGGAACGACATGAGAATAGTGAAGAAGAGAAACTCTATCATCCTATAGACTCACGCTCAAAGATATGTCGCGACTCACCATCAACGAATGCTACTACAAGTGGCAATATGAGACTTTTTTATCCTAAAACCACTTTTATAACCTCATGCTCTGATACCACGTTTGTCAGGACCGGGGAGCACCCCTTAGAGGCAACATGGCGTACTTGACCTTTCATAAGTCTTATATGAGCCCATTGTCATCATTCATCACATTGTCATAGGTAAATTTAGCGGAAAATTTAAAACATCCATAGCATATCATATGCTCGAATCATCACTTCCATTAATATATAAATAACATCAGTACATAGTTAGACTCTAGGTCTCTTTGCCATCTTAGACTCAACATCATTAGAGTGTATTATGGACACGACCCTTACAACATAAAAAACATAATTTAAGCTATTACATAACTTGAATAAAAACATGTCATAGGAATTCTCTAAACTTAAGAATCCCTTTCCAAGAGCTAGGGAAACACATATAAAGCCCAATAATTTAGAGACATCCTTTAAGCATCCATAACTTACAGTTTGTGTAAAAAGGTGAAGAATAATTATGTTAGTACGAGAATGCACTAAGTATGGCTACCATCAGGACATACGTCTAAGGAGGACACTTGGTTAGTAAACCATGCATCATGCCTTTTAGTCAAAACATCAAACAAAGCTATATATTTTCGTTAAGGAACACTTAGCACTCCATTCACAGTAACTCTCTTTTACCTTAACTCCTTAAATTCCCAAGTAATCCTCTAGTGATACTTGGTGCAATGTATGAATAATTTCCGCTTCAACTATCCACACTCCAGCATCACACAAAATCTACAAGGTAAGCAAACATACAACCTTCATTCACCAAACACAAGTATTAATAGAAGCATAACATATCATAAGACACATACTTCCATTTGACCCAACATACTTTATGAACGACATAGAAGAACTCCTTACAAGACCACACATAATTCAAGACTTCCCATAACGTCATAGTAAGGCAATCTTGAACATTAACATACTTTAACTTCACTTCACATAAAACATCATAGAAATCCACTCATAATCACAATCTAAGCTTACTAGTGCAACATACAGGTGAAGTCCCACAACCTCACACATATTAAATAAATCTATAAAGAGACTACAAGCAGCATATACTCCATATATCATCAAGAAAAGTATAGACAACTTCATACATCTCAAGTAAGTCCTCATCAAATAGTCAACAAGACCAACATTATGCATCTAGAGTAAGACTTCATCGTATTGACACTATAAGACTCAAACCATGCATATCATCATATAATTTGGTCAATGCCATAATGTCATGCATAAGAGAAATATACATATAGAATACCTTCCTAGAACTTCCTTCAAGAGCTATTTGTGCAATGCATAGGTAAAGACTCATACCTTTACCTACGTGTTGAAACTTTATCATGGTATACACTTTTATTTTAACAACTTAGTCATGCATTGATATTCATTTACATAGAGATACCACCCTAGGAACTATTCTATCAAGGTAGACATGGGAAATGTATAAGCAAAGTCCCATACCATTGTCTACATTAGTACACCTATCGATGCATAGTAGTAGACATTAGTGCATATGAGAATTATTCCTTCATTAAACAACATAAACTTATATTACTTATAAGCATTCATGAATTGTGAGTGTGTGTACATTGGAAAACATTATCACATAATGGATATGAACATCACATTGACTCATCGACCCTTTTAAGACCCCAATGGACATTCAAGTATAGACCACACACCATGTAATAGCATAGGACACAAGCATTCTAGACACCTAACGATGGCTAAGGTCAAACATTCATATAGGAATAAATAGGTAGGAGTCATTAACTATTAGAACTTCATCATTGGAAGCACATAGACCAAACTTAACCCTAACTACTTCATTCAATTAACATCACATCATCAATATAACCAAGATCATAAACTAACATTAAAGACTACGTATAATACTTCATATTGTCTGATCATCATAACCTAAATTCATAATTCCCCAACTTGACCTCAAGGCCATATATAAATTGAGAAGAAAGTAAACGCCGCAACCATAAGTGGACCATACCACACAACGCCATACAAGGCCAATTAAACTAGCAATTTTATAGAAAAATAGAAGAAACAGAGCCAACTTACAATTTCTCCAAGATTTGATCATCATTGATCAATACTCATAATTCATCAATTAATCATTATAGTTCAGTAGCAAGAATTACAAAAACATAATCTGGATCACGCTTCAACCATCATAGGATCAAGATTGCTTTATGTACACTACATCACCAATTCTATAGAAGGTGAAAGAATATAGGTATAACTTATTAAATCTCCAAACCTTGATCTACATTGATCACTTACCAATAATACACCATTAATTTATATAGAAGACAGTAGCTATAATCAATTTATCACAATTGAATTTCAGAAATTGGGAGGAACATGGGTTCATAATTAAATTGGAGTAAAAACTTTATTATAAATTGTATCTAATCCATAATTCATTATAAGAATGTTTTTGAAATCGTTTTGAGGAGAAACCCATGGCTAGATTGAAAGATATAGAGTTTGATCATGAATTCTCTTTGAACACCTTTGAAGAAAATCTCTATATGAATGGATATCTAAAGATGAAGGATTATCATTCCTCATTATTGGAGAATAATCAAGAAAAGATAATGAATAAACCATCACAATCCATTAACCAAGTTGTTCTTGAGCTCATCTCCAATGGAGGTTTCTAGAGAGGTTTCTTTTGAAAGGGAAGTCTAATTTTGAACAATGAATTGGGAATGGGGTTTTTATTTTATTAAATAACTTATTATACCTAAAATACCACATAATAACCATACATAGTAATTTATAAAGTATGGTGAATCTTTAATAAAACAGCGCATGCAGGCAAATCGCAGGCTGCATCGACAAAGAGCAATCGACGGGGCATCAATTGGAAGACGGCTAGTCCTTGTAAGGTCTCTCAAAATAAAGTAAGGATATTAAAGCCTTAAATGTGACTAAAAAGATTTGAAATATGTTAATTAAGTGTTTTATATTATGCATACATGAATTGAAGTTGTTTGGAGGTCAAACATCTAGAAATGTCCATGACGTTCGAAAGTTAGCCTTGAGACAAACTAGTGTATTGTAGTGTGCCTTGATATGTTCTATGTGTTGTTTGTTCCTCAAATTTATAGGTAAGTTTCCTAAAATTTATATTATCGTATATAGGGTTAAAACATCTGGGCGCGATTCCTGAATGACCACCATTGATGATTACCCAACCATTGGCTAACAAGATGCCTAAGGAAGCAGAATTTGTACATGAAAGGAACATTTCTGCACCGCGGACTTGTTTCTCCCAGGTACAAATCTCTTCTCCTTTTTGTGTACGCATATCGCACATTTCTATCTCGAAATTAGATTCCAAAAATCGTGTGGGAACAGCTCCGCAACGTGGGCTTGTCCCCGACGAAGGATTCGAAAATGAAAGTTATGTTTGACATGTCTAAGAGTCCAAATAGGTATAGGGGTGATTTTAGTAACTGGGAGTCGGCTATAAACAGTTTCTAGGACTTATTTAACCCCTTTCCCAAGTCAAAACCCCAACACCCAATAAGAAATCAAAATCCCAAAAAACTCTTCTTTTATAAATTCTCTCAAACCTCCATTGGAGACTAAAACTCAAGTTCAAGCTAGGGGATTGATTTCTAAGGTTTCTTCTACAATTTTTCATGGGTCATTAATGAATAATGTATGGTGATGCTTCATCCTTAGTTATCTATCAATCTAAGTAGTTCAATTAAATAATCTCAAAAGTGATTCAAAGACTAAAATTTCCAATTTTTAATCTAGCCATGGGTTCATAGTAAAATTGATTTCAAAAGCATTCTGATGGTGGATTTATAATTAGATAATGATTTGAATATGAATTTTAATCCAATTACTTGAAGAACCCATGATCTAATTTCTCAATTTATGATATAATGTGGGTCTGGTGATCTTTATTAGATGATGTTTGATTAAGCTTAGATTATAATGAATTGCTTAAATGTATGCTTATTTAGGTCAATTGATTATTAATTGTGAAGAATTGATCAATGGTGATCATATCTTGGAGAACATGGTTAGTTGGTCTTGAATCCTCTACTTAGTATTAAATTGGCCTTGAATGACATAGCGTTTGTATGGTCCACTTATGGTGTCGGTGTTTACTTTCTTGTCTATCTATATATGTTGTGATCATGGCCTTGAAGGCAATGGATGTGAAGTGAGTTGATATTATGATTATCATGTTATGAAGATCTTGTGTAGCTTTTTATCCTAGTATCATGTTCTTTGTATGTTGATGATGTTTCCTATATGTGAATGCTTATGTAAGGGTTAGGTATTGTTTACATGTTGATAATTGGATACTCTTTTGTAGAATGACCCCCTTACCTATGTACCCCTATATTAATGTATTGTATTAAGCATAATTAGGAGTCCCAGATGTAAAATATCAATATGTCTTGTCTCCTATGCTATAATGTGTTTTGTGGTCTATGCATGATTGTGTATCGATCTTTTGAAAGGGTGGCTGCCTCAATACTATATTGATAGTCATTATGTGATTATATTGACAAATTTTCACACACTCACACTTCATGCATGTCTATGAGTAGGATAGATTCATAGTGTCTAATCAACAGATAGTTCTCAGATGCACTAATACCTACTACTATGCATGTAAAATACATGTCCGTAAAAGTATGAATATGTATCTTTATTAAGATGACTTTATAGGTGAACTAGAATAGGGAAGGGTATGTGACTTCACCTATATATTGCTCATGTCTACCTTGATAGAATAGTTCTTAGCGTAAGTACTCTATGTATATGAATATGAATGAATGAATTTAAGCTATGAACTTGAAAGTATATGTTATGATGTTAATAATATGATATGTTAAGTATGCATATATGTAGTGTCTAAATGTGTTATCTAAAAGGTTCACTTATATATGAACAGATACGCACACATAAATGAATGAAAAATGATGTATGATAACCTAGTAACTAAATTCTTTTGAAAGGTTCGCTCAATCGTACTCTAAATTGACTAGGCTATGAATATGTTATGTCCATGTGAAAGGATATTCTCACATAATTTAGGTTCATGAAAGTACAATTCTCATCTATATCCTATGAACTAAGCATATGAGGGGTAAATGCTTCTAAATCCTATTTTATGAATAAAATTTTAATAAAGGTTGTTCAAAAAAAATTAAACGTAGCTGACCGCCGAGTGAATTGACAATGACAGGTGTTGACTTCCCTTGGAGGAATATTCACCATTGCTTTCTCATAAGGTTTTGATTTCCCTCGAAGGAATATGAACCTATTCCACATGAGATGTTGACTTCCCTTAGAGGGAGATTCACCCAATGTTTCTCATGAGATGAGGACCATAATGCTAATGGTCATGGAGAGGTTCCAATACATTTCTCTTAGTTCCATAACTATGTTGGGCCATTGGAACTAGCATGTGGATCCACTTAAAATTCTGGAATGACGTTAATGTTCATCCTTGGAATGTAGAATACCTCCTTTCGGTGTGGGGTTCTACAACACCGGATTTCATGTTTAGTCACATGGTCTTAATGCCGGTTAAGGCTAGGATTTCCCTAAAGTAAAATGGACAATGGAAGTAATGCAATGAACCCTAACTAGGATAACCTAAGAGAAGTTTCTTAGTGTAAGTGAGGGTTGGGAATTTACCTATGCATTACACAAGTAGCTCTTGAAGGGAGTTCTAGGAAGGTGTTCTATATGTATATGTCCTTTATGCATGACACTATCATATTGACCAATAACTGTTATAATATGCATAGTATGAGTCCTATGGTGTCTACTTGATGAGGTTTTACTTTATGTGCACGATGTTAATCTTACTTGTCATATGATGAAGGTCCTACTTCTGTATGTAGTTTATTATGGTTGTCATATTTATGTATGTAGTGAATGGTATTCTTATGAGACTTCACATGTACATTGCACTGGTAGACATACATTAGAATAATGAGAAAGGTTTTATGATGTTTAATGAAATGAGGTCCAAACATGCTAATGTTGACTATTGCCTTATTATGATGTTATTGATAATCTTGAATTGTATGTTATCTTTGAATGAGTTTCTTATGTGGTCTATTAAGTATGTTGAGTCGTGTATGAAGTCTTTTTCTTATAATATGCTATGTTTTCATGAATTTCTATTTTCAAGTTGATGAAGGTTTTATGAATGTTTACCTTGGTGACCTTAAGGTGATGCTTGATTGTGGGTAGTGAAATAGGACACTATTCAAACATTTCTCCAAGTGTTTCTACAGGTTTACTTACACTTTGTTTGGATCATTGTTTCATAATATATTTATTGTATTGTTCTATATTGTACTGTATTGTATGGTAGATACAATGTTTTGCTAGACTATATTGTTTGTTGTTGTTTAATAACATTTTCATTGTTTAGTTTGATCATGTCGTACTCTATTTGTATTTTATAAGTTTAATAAAAGATCCTAATTATTCAATGTAGTATATTTGACTAGATTTAATGAATTAAGATAAAGGGTAAAATAGTATTTTGAAATATGATGTAAATTATAATTGAAAAAATAAATTAACAATGGGAAAACACCAAATTGGTTGTTCCATAAAATAGGGGTTTTCGTTGTTACGTAACAACTAAACTTAACGATAAAAAACATTACATTTTAAGTAACAGGCAAAACAAATATTTTAGGTATAGTAACGACACAATACAGTACAATAGGTAACAATGATCCAAACATAGTGTTAGTGGTTAAGGAGTAAAGGTAAAAGAAGATAAGGTTATGAATATGATGGATGTGCCTTAAATGCAACATATGTGGCTTGGTGTGTTGTTATGATTAGTGTCCATGTCTATATGAAGTGTATGAGTTGTATTGTGTAATTGTGCCAATGTTTATAAACATCCTTTAAAAAGGCATGTTGCATGATTTCTAACAAAAATGTCCTCTTTAAATGCATGTTTTTGCATGGTTGCCATACATAGTGAATTGTTGTACTAATACCATTTTTCTTCACATTTTTACATAAATTGTAGGCAGTGGATGCTTAAAGGATGTCTCTAAAGTGAAGGGATTGATAGATGTTTCTCAAACTCATGAAAAGGAGTCCTTAAGATTCAAGAATTGAATATGTCAAAGTTCTCATTTAAAGTGTATGTAATAGCTTTGTCAATATATTATGTTTCTAAGGGTCGTATCCCTATTCTACATTATTGATGTTGAGTATAAGATTGAAAAAGAGACTTAGAGTCTAATTATCTAATTATGACTTATATTTTATATATATTAATATGAAGTGATGATTCTAGAATATGATGTTCTATGAAATTATTAATTTTCCACTAAATTTCCTATGAAAATGCGATGAATGATGAATATGGGCTTGTATGAGACCTCCGAGAGGTCAAGTACACCATGTTACTTTTAGGGAGTGATCCCCGGTCTTTACAGTCCTACTGCTTCATCGTTTGTAACTGCATCTCATCATTTGGGATTGATGCTCACCAAATTAAGTTTTGAGCTACAGACCAATCGACCGGGCGTACCCTAGAGCATGGGGCATCGATTGCTATCCCGTCGATTGGCACTACCAAGATACTGTCTAGGTTGTCTTTTAGGTCCTCCTAAAGGACCCCTTGGGTGGTCTTTATGGAGTCGTGCCGGGACATTTTTAACGTAAATATGATTATTAACATGTTAAGGACATTCCCTACAAATTGTAACATCAATAAATACTTAAAACATGTAATGGAACACCAAGACACACGTGCACGTCTCAAGGATAAATTTCAAACGTCATTGGACGTTCTTGGACATTTAACGTCTAAAGCACTTCAAACCAAGTATGCATACACTAAAATACTTAATTAAGAACATGTGAGCTCTAAGCACCTTACTTCATTTTTAGAGACCATACAATATCCCCAACTTGGGAATATTCGTCCTCAAATGACACTTGTGACATTTTAAAACATTTCAAGGAATTCAATCATAGAGTAGCTCACAACATTCAAAATGTCACCACATAGAAGTCAATGCACCAAAATTAGAAGGAACACTAACTTTCATAAAAGTTTTGAACTAAATGCAACACAAGCACGCAAAACCCATTATAATTCACTCTTTAGGCATCAAATACATAGGTACTTCTCATGTTCATAGGAGGAACATCCTTCTCGTAATCATGACATGGTCTTTACATTTCGTTTCATTAAGAGATCAATGTGTATAATCACTCATTGGCAGTTTCAACCTCACTCAGCAAGCAAATAAGCACTCATACTTCAATGCACATACACTTGAGACAAGTAGATGAACAAGGATTTTTCTAATTTAGGCATAGTTCCATGAAGGCCATATTAAACCTCACCATGCTTAGTCATGTTTAAGAAGGAATGTCTTTCTCCTCAACACACACACATGTCTTCATGAGTTCATGCCTAAGCAATGCATAAAGGTAAATTCACTTCACTGAAAAATTCTCAAATTTTTTAAATCAAAACATGCTCATACTTCCTTACTAGTGAAGTCAAAATGGCAAATAACACCACACACATTACAACAATAGGAAGTCTTTTCACAAAATTTTAGTTTCTAGCATGTCAACAGTTTTCATAATAATACAAAATTATGGAATTCATTCAATTTATAGGCACACGTCAAGAGCATTAGCTAAAAACACTATCATTTCTCAAGGGTGAGCCTTCATTAATACTTCCCAACTCATAAAAGTCACACATTTTTAAGAGAATCTTCATTTTTCATATAAATGAGACTCAAATTCTCATTGTGAGGTTAAAGCACTACACATTAAAGTAACATCAAACATTCTCCTTACATTATTAAGTAAGAATACAAGGACAATAAAGGAATATCAACAACCTTACTAATCACATCATCATCCCCCACTTTGGGTAATCCCCTTTAAGAGCAACTTGTCTCAACCTTAAGAGAACCTTAGCTTACCAATACGTGCAACTAAGAACACCATCCCTCTTTGGGATCTATGCTCATGCACACCCTTTATTTACATCACCTAAAAGTGATTCTCAACATATAGAATTTCAAAGGAACTCAACATAGGAACATCACGGACACTTAAAATCTCACTATCAAGTCATATTATCCCCTACTTGGGGTATGCCTAATCACATCATGCCCTTAAACACCAAGGTCAAGGCAAGTCAAGACCAACATATATACTCCTCACACAAGAAGGTTTAATAGCATTGAGCGTTCTCACTCTAAACCTCATATAAGAAGCGTACTAACTTAATCATCAAGAGGCACCTCCTCAAGCCTCATCATTCCTCTAAGCTCCATACCTAAAGGAAATCAATAACAATCTAGTTAGGTCATACTACCCAACCACATAAAGCCTGAACTACCCCATAAATACCAAGGGTCGTGGAATCCTTAGGAAAAACAATATAAGTGAATTGGGCATATAGATTTTTTCATTTCTTTCAACACTAGGGCAATCTAGGTCATTTCAACCCACATCAATATATTTAGTGGAAACTTCCTACAATCCATGACCAAGCACTTCCTCAAATGGTCATACTTATGATCAATCTTAATAGATATCTAACCACTTCAAGGTAGGTCAACCTCTATACTCTCCTTTTTCTTTGAGGTTTAAAGGATACATACATCCTTCTAAGTAAACCTTAGGGGAAAACATAATCCTAACTTGTTGATAAAACCCTTCCTTACCTTTTCCCCACTCTTAGAATAGGTTCATAAGGGAAATAATCAACTAATCATCAAGATTCTCCCATTAACTAGTATAATCCAAAATCACTATACTCCAAAATAACATTACAAGATAAGCACACTACCTTCTCGTCTAGCATCAATCTTATACAAAAGAGTCCAATCCAATCAAGGCAACTATGAAGTATCACACATATGTAAAAGCAACATTGAACCATTACACATATATAAAGGCAACACTGAACCATTACATATATATAAAGATAACATGCATCTTTAGTTATTTACGATATTTCTTCAAAGTATTTCAAACCTAAACCTTATAATTAGACTATCGCCATACAATATCATATAGCCACTTATCATTTAGAAAAGAAACTAGTTTTAACCATAATAACCATTAATAAGTTATAACCATATCATGACATAAATTCTCGCAAAACATATATTTTCACATAAATCACATATATGGCCATAAATGGCATAACAGCAACACATGTCAAATGCACCTTCACACATATTCATCAAATCATATAACCAAGATAAGCATCAAACTTACCTTTTTCTCCCTCAAGCATTTACATACCACCTCATCCAAGCAATAAAATCGATAAGACCACCGGAAAAGAAAACATAGGAGAGAGATCATATAGAGCTATGTTCTATGGGACGACGTGAGAATAGTGAAAAAGAATAACTATATACTCCAATAGACTCTCTCTCATATATATGTTACGGCTCACCACGTGGAATGACACTCTACTACAGATGGAAATTGATAGTTTTTCACCCTAAAACTACTTTTATAACCTCATGCTTTGGTACCACATTTTTCACGACCAAAGAGCACCTCCTAGAAGTACATGATGTACTTGAAATCTTGGAGCTCTTATATGAGACCATAGTCATCATTCATCCCATTATCGTAGGTAAATTTAGTGGAAAATTTAAAACTTTCATAGCACATCATATGCTAGACTAATCTCTTCCATTAATATAAAAATAACATCAGTACATAGTTAGAATCAAGGTGTCTTTTCCATCTTAGACTCCACATCATTAGAGTATATTAGGGACATGTCCCTTATAACATAAAACATAATTTAAGCTATTACATAACATGAATAAAACATGACATAGGAAATCTTTGAACTTAAGGATTCATTTCCTTGATCTTGGGAAACACATATCAAGCCCTTCACTTTAGAGACATCCTTTAAGCATCCATAACCTATAATTTGTGTAAAAAGGAGAAGAAGTATGATGTTAGTACAAGAATGCACTAAGTATGACAACTATGTAAAAACATGCATTTTAAGAGGATATTTGGTTCTAAAACCATGCATCATGCCTTTTTGTCAAAAAATTATAAAACTTGATACAGTAATCATCATAAAAGTCACACACTTCATATAGAAATGTACAATGATCATAAAATCACATAAATCCATATATTGCATTTGAGGCACACTTAAAATTTCATTCACAGTAACCTTATTTTACCTGAACTCCTCAACTTCCTAAGTAACCCTCTAGTGATACTTGGTTCAATGTACAAATAATGTCCCCTTCCACTATACACACTCAAACATCACCTTAAATCCACAATGTAAACATACATCAACCTTTATTAACCCAACTCATATATCCATGGAAGCAAAATTTATCATAAGACACATATTTCACATTTGACCTAACACACTTTATGAACTACATAGAAGAACTCATTACAAGACCACATACAAGTCAAGACTTCCAATATCGTCATAGTAAGGCAATAGTCAACATTAACATACTTTAACTTCACTTAACATAAAACAACAAAGAAATCCACTCATAATCCAAATCTAAGATTACTAGTAATGTACATGGTGAAGCATCATATACTTCATATATCATCAAGAAAAGTATAGACAACTTCATACATTTCAAGTAAGTCCTCGTCACATAGTCAAAAACACCAACATTATGAATTTAGAATTAGACTTCATCATATAGACACTATAAGACTTATACCATGCATATTATCATACAATTAGGTCAATACTGTAATCTCATGTATAAGAGACATATACATATAACACCTTCCTAGAACTCCCTTCAAAATCTACTTATGCAATGCATAGGTAAAGTCTCATAACCTAACCTACATAAAGCAACTTCCCTAGTATCCTAGTTAGGGTCCACTACTGTACATCCATTTTATTTTTACTTTAGAGAAATCCTAGCCTTAATAAACAATAAGACCATATAAGCGAAACATGGCATCCGGAGTAGTGGAATGCCACATCAGAAGGCAGTGTTCTACTTGCCAAAGAAGAACATTAAGATCATGCTAGAATCTAGGTGGACTTACTTGATAGGTCTTATCGGGGTAACATAGTTATGAAACAAGGAGATGTATTCTAACATCCATCTCATGAGGAAATTTTGTGAACAATCCTTCCTCTTTAGAAATGGGCACCTCTTATTTGTAAAGTTCAATGGGTGCTAAACTAAGATCCCTTTATTACAAAGTGTTTATTAATATTACTTCATAAAATGTCTTTAAGAGAATTAACCCTTCATATGCTTAACTAATATGTTATAGATGAGAATGTCCTTTCATCGACCTAATTCATGTGAGAAAACTTTTCACATGGAAATAACATATTCAAGGAGAATCTAGTTTAGAGTACAATTTAGAATACCTTTCAAAAGACCCTCTCTTTACTAAATCATCATACATGTTTCATTATATACATTCATGTGTGTGTATGTGTACTTACATGAGAAGAGCTTTCACATAAACACATTTCGACAGTTCATGCTCATACTTCATCGTAGAATATACTTTCATGATCATAACTTAGTCATGCATTGATATTCATGTACATAGAGATACCACCCTATGAACTATTATATCAAGGTATACATGTGTAATGTCTAAGCAAAGTCCCATACCAATGCCTACACTAGTACACCTATCAAGTCATCCTAGTAAAGATATATTTCATGATTCATAGACATATACTTAACATGCATTGTAGTAGACAATAGTGCATATGAGAATTATTCCTTCATTAGACACCATGAACATACACCACTTAGACGCATGCATAAGGTGTGAGTGTGCTTACATAGGACAACATGATCATATAATATCTATAAACTTCACATTTAGGCGGCAACCCTCTTACGACCAAAATTCACATTCAGCATAGACCACACACCATATAATAGCATAGGAGACAAGACAACCTAAACATTTGCATTCTAGACTCCTAACATTGGTTAAGATCACACATTTATATAGGGATACATAGGTAGGGGTCATTCATGATTAGAAATTCATAATTGGAAACACATATACCAAACCTAACCCAAATAGGTTCATTCAATTAACGTCACCAGATCAATTTATCCTAGATCATTAACTAGCATCGGAGACTATGTATACTACTTCATATTGTGTGATCATCATAACCACACTTCATGATTCACTAAGTTTCCTTCAAGGCAATTATCAACACATATATAGATTGACAAAAAATTAAACACCAACACCATAAGTGGACCATACCACACAATGCCATGCAAGTCCAATTCAACTAGCAATTCTATAGAAAAGTAGAAGAAATAAGGTCAACTTACAATTTCTCAGGGCTTTGATCATCATTGATCAATACTCATAATTAATCAATAATTAATCTATAACTCAGACACTAAAAGTACAAAGACATAATAGAAATCATGCTTCAACCATCTTAGGATCAAGATCACATTATGTACACTACATTATCAATTCAATACAAGGTGTAGTAATATACGTCTCACCTTCCAATCTCCAAAACTTGATCAACATTGATCACTTAAAAATAATACACCATTAATTTACATAGAAGACATTAGCTATAATAATTTTATCAAAATTGAATCATACGACAATCATCTTATCATCAAGATCATAATAACAACAATAAAGGATAAATTGAGAAATTTAGAGGAGGATAGTTTAATAATGAAATTGGATTCAGAACATCATTATAAACAGTATCTAATCCATAATTCATCATAGGAAAGCTTTTGAAATCGTTTTGAGAAGGAACGTATGGACATATTTAAAGATACAGAGTTTGATCATGAAGGATAAAAATACCTTATTATAGGATATAATCACGAAAAGTTGATGAAGAAACCATCACAATCCATCAACCAAGTTGTTCTTGAGCTTCATCTCCAATGTAGGTTTCTAGAGAGGTTTTTTAGAGGGAAGTCTAATCTTTTAGGAATGATAGGATAGAAGTTTTCATGTTATTAACTAACTTAATATACATAAAATACCCAATAACAACTGCCTATAGTAATTTAGTGACACGGGGTGAATTTCTCATTCTCCCCTTTAATGAAACAAGGCATGATTGTAGGTTGCATCGATGGACAGCTGTCAATGGGGCATAGATTGGACGACCACTCGTCCTACTGCTCCATCATTTGTGACTGCAACTCCTCATTTGGGACTTTATGCTTACCAAGCTAAGTGTGGATATATGGAACAATCAACGGGGTGTATCCTAGAGCATTGGGCATCGATTGCTAGCCCACCGATTAACACTACAAAGACATTATCTAGGTAGTCTTTTGGGTCCTCCTCAAGGACTTCTTGGGTTGTCCTTGGGGAGTCATGCCATGATATTTCCAACATGAATATGATAATTAAAATTTTAAGGACCTTCCCTATCAATTTTAGCATTAAACAACACTTAAAACATGCCAAGGCACACAAAGACGCACATGCTTGTCTCAAGGCTAACATTCACACGTCATCGAATGCTCTTGGACATTTGACTTCCAAATCACTTAAAATCAAGTATGCATACTGTAAAATACTTAATTAACGTATTAATAACATTTTTTAGTCACATGTTATGCTCTAAGTACCTTTCTTCATTTTGAGAGACCTTACACGTACTGGCAAGACAGTTACCCCAATGTTGTTTTCCATATGTTGTACATCTAGACTGCTCAAAAGTAGAACCACCTCCACCCTCTCCTTGAGAATTTCGGTTAGATACCCTATCCTTGTTCATCATGGGTAAATCTTGATTGTAAAGTTATTTCTTAGACTTAGATTGACTTTGTTTATCTGGCCTAGACCTTTTCTTGTCTCTATTCATATTCCTAAGCTTGGTATCCTAAATTTTTTTGGCATACACTATGAGTCTAGCGATATCCATATAAAGATGGAGTATTGTCATACGACACTCTTCTTCTACCAAATTTGACATCCCCATTAAAAACTTATTCGTTCTAGCCTTATTGTTGGCTAACAAGGTTGAAGCATATTTAAAGACTTCGGTGACCTTGAGAGTGTATCTTTTCACACTCATTCCCCCTTTGACGGAGATTCATGAATTCCACTAACTTTTGCACCCTCGACTATAAGGAGAAAAACCAATCAAGAAAGGTAGCCTTAAACACTGCCCAATCTATCGGGCCTGCCGTTATGGGTCTCTCATCCCTCCATTGCTCAAACCACACTTCTGCCACATCTTTTAGTTGGTATGCGATAGTTCCACATTTTCCCTAAAAATTACTCCCATTACATCTACCACCTTAAAAGCCTCATCAATGAAGCCTAGTGGATCCTCATCCACCTTAGTTACATGAAATGTAGGAGGATTCATCCTTGTGGAATCTCGGATTATAGAAGCGGGAGTACTTGCATTGGGGTTCACTTGAGGTCTAACTTCTCCGTTACCATGTGTCATCATTTCTTTAGATTGAGTAGTGACGACTTGAGCTTCAGTTGTCATGAGTTGGATCAATGTTTGGAAGGCAGCCCTTATCTACACATTAGATATAGCCCCTTCCTCATTGCGAGCTTGTAGACCTTGGGGCACTTTAGGGGGAACCTCCTGATTCCCATTCCCATCTTAAGTCCTCCTTGCATTAGCCTATATCGTATTCATGTTCTTAAAAAGACAAAAATACGATTAGGAAAGTAACTCTCATAGAACTAAATTGCAAGGCATAATTTCAACAATATCAAAGAAGTGTAACTTCTATCAACCTATAGCCTCTCGCTCATAGATGTGTCGCGACTCACACCGATGAACAATACTATAGTAGACGTGGCTTGTAAGAATTTGAAGCCTAAGATCATCTCCATAACCTTCTGCTCTGATACCATGTTTGTCACGAACTTAGAGCACTCCCTAGTCATAATTGGTGTATTTTACCTCGAAGAGGATTTATACAAGCCTCTTAGCATTCATTCATCTCATAGGTATGAAAATTACTGCAAAATTAAAAAATTTCACAATAAAGTCAATAAGTTATAACGCGTAAGAAGACCTAAGTCTCGACTCAAGCAATCTGAGAAACAACTCATTATCATAGGGACACAATCCTTACATTGAAATAATGATAAAAGTTTTATACAAAAGGAAAACTAGAAATAAGTAGTATTATCCTCGACATGTGAGGAAATACCATAATATTGAAAAAATTCTTCTAAATCCCAAGCTTCAACTCTAAAGATCACCTTACCTGCCAACACTACACTTTGTAGAAAATAGAGGAAAATATGGAATTGGTAAAATTAAAGACTAATTATGGTAATCATGCAAAAATATTCTTTAAAGAGGACATTATGCGTTATGTTAATATAGTAAAATCCTCATGATCATACAAGATACATAGAAACTTATCACATGACATAGAAACTCTTTTGTACATTAAGACACATTCATGAGATATTGACCATCACCCTTCTTTTACCTTTTCACATCAAATAACCCTCGAACATCACTTTGTGCAATGTGTGAACATGTACCATACCACCAACCCTACCCAAATAAAACACTAAGGTCACCTATGATGGATTCACAAGGTACCTCCCTAAAATCAGCCACACTAATTCATAAGACATCTAGATGACATAATCGTAATCATCACATAAGGAACATCATCTAGGATAACTCTAATTCACACTAGTGCAATATGAAAGTAGCATCCCATACTACTACTACCACTTAGTTTTCCATTAAAATAACCCTAGACTAGGCACATCACACTCAAGAAGTCATAACACCGCCATTAACATTAGACATAACACCAACACACTTCACTATCATCGTATAGAAACGCATTCATTCACTATCATTATAAGGACACACCAAGACCCCCTTAAAATGGATACTTATGTGACGCATAGATGGCGTCCCATTCCACCACCTACCTTAAGTAATACACCCTAGGAAGACCAAATTCATTACATTATTTTGTGGGGGTAACCTTTAAATGACATAGATCATGAGATATTGAAATGGAATTCTAATACTAACCCCCTACCGGATGAGGGATTCCCAGGTGCCTAAGGTAGGGTCATTCGTTTAGCCTTTACATGGAATACCACTAGCTAGTCCTATACAGGCACATAGTTAAGGAATATGGAAATTGCTTTTAGATATTACACCTCTACTCACGAAGAGAACCCATCTCAAGAGGTTGCTACTAGATACTACACCTCTACTAATGGAGAGTATCCATCCCATTTCATATTCTCTCGGTGCTAAGCATTGATCCCCATGGAGTATTAGACTTTTATTTCATTCATTAGCTATAGGTTGTGGGATTTATGCTAAGTACTCTATATCTACTCATGGAAGAATACTCATCCCAACCGATCATTCTTTCATGGGAAAGCTCTTAGGAATATTGAGATTATTACTAGACACTCCACCTCTACTCTAGGAGAAGTATTCACCTCAAAGTACCCCATTAATTCATTAGAGTGCCATTAAGGAAACCTTTCAATAGATTCACATTCATTACTTCATTAGCTTCATTCATTTTTCCTTTCATGTGTGTACATGTACATATGTGAGAAAGACTCTTCACATAACCAATGTTTCATGACATTGTCTTTTGACCATAATCCTACTATATTCATCATAATTCACACACAATTATACTCCACGTTTCATATCATACTCTACTAGTGATACAATCTTCAAGAATCACATATTAATAATACAACTCTATACATATGCATCATAACATTACTTACCTAAACAAATGCCTTCAACGACATGATCACAATACACATACAAAAATAGTAACAAACACCTCCACCGTAAGTGGATCAACCAGATTATAATGACTAAATGAAACTAGAGCAATTTAGGTCAACTTACCCTTCATCCAAGCCATGTCCAATATTTCTCAAATCTCAAACAATCCATCATAATTAGGCATGGATAGCACTGTATAACAATAATACAAAATAATATAACCACAACTCTAACAATATCCAATCACATTCATCAAACCCACTTTGCAAGTAAAAACTGAGGAATTAGAGGGATCTTGGCTTCATGGAATTTTTATGTTGTAATAATCAATTAAACCATAATATAATCATTGAAAGCATTTAATCGAAGAACCCATGAGTATGAGAAAGAATTCTGGTTTTTGATTAAAAAAAACTTGAAAACTATTTGAGAGTTGGATCTAGAGTGAAATCTAAACCTAGATAAAGGATCACGATACCTTAGTGTTAGAAAGTTCACGAAATTGTGTAACAAAACAATTGAATGTTTTAAACACTAGCTCCAATTTGACTTCAAGCTTCCATGGAGGTTCTGAGAGAACTTTTGGGAGGGAAGTGTTTTGTTTTTGAAGAATGAAGTATAATTCTAGGTTTTATTGTTTTAAACAATTTAAAATACCTAAATACACATAAAATAACCATCCTCCATTTAGTTAGAAACATTGCAGAATTTAACGTGGTAATTGAAGGACCGTTGATAGATTGACGCCACATCCTGGTCATCCGTCAATGGTGAATGAGACCCCTCAAGTTGGGGGCTAAGCTCCCACGACTAAGTGTGGATCGGCTCCCCCTTCCAACTAGGTGTCAACCAGTTGACGCAGCGTCAATAGGGATCGTTGTTCAAGGAAGTCTTAAGAGCTTTTTGGCCAATATCTGGGTCCTTCTTAAGGACCCTTGGGGTGGTCCTTCGGGAATCGTACCCAAATTTTTGACCCTAAACATGACCATCTCTATTCTGGGGTCATCATCACTTATTTTAGACTCCAAACGACTTACCAAAATAAGGCAAACATACAAGAACACACTACTACACAAACGACTAGTTTACGGACGTCATGTTCATCCCTTGACGTTTTACCTTAAAACTCTTACAAACGAATTAGTAAAATCTATTTCTCACTATTATAGCAAGTTATTAACTGGTAAAACTCATGTGAAGCTCTAGTTCGTCCTATTTCATTTTTAGGGTGTTACAATATATGAACCTACAATAGTCTTTTGTCTTTGTGATGTGATGCCAAAAATATATATTTTTAATCATTATTTGTCTCAAGTTTATTATTTATATTTTTCCTTTTCTAACATACTTTTTATGAATTTTTCTAATATTATTTTGTTTTGGGGGTCCAATTGGTGGGAAATAAGAAAAAGTTTGGAGCTAAAATGAATTAAAGATGGAAGGTCGAAGAAGGAAACCAACATGATAGATTAATGAATTAAATAGAATATAATAATATATCAATATATAAGGTGCATATTGCTTCATATATTACAAAGGTAACATGGAAGGAAAGGAAAAGCATAGAAAATAGTGAATTTAATGAATCATCCTGCCACTAGACATAATTGGAGGCTAAAAAGGTAAAACATGGCAGCACAATTCACTCATACAATTAGAAATCCAATTTTTTTTTCAATTCATAATTCAATTTTGACTCATTATATTATTTTGGGCGATGATCATTGATAGGAGATACTTTTGAGGGTTTTTTCCTTCTTCTTATCTTAAGGTAAGACATTATTATAGATTTTCTAGTTGTTGTTCTTTTTAAATTATTGTGCAAACTCTTAGCAATTAAGTTTCCGGATTTTGAATCACACAATTTTTATTTTCTGAAATTCAATTCAAGATTATGGATTTCATCTATTCTAATTGTAGGCTCATTAATTCATTCAATTTAACAGTGAATCGTAAACTCTCAAACATGAGTATGTGAATCCATAACTGCACTTGTGGTAACCATGAGCAATAAAAAAAGTATCAATAATAATTAAGTAATTTCTTGAATAACTGTTTATGCATGTATTGTTAGTCCTTTCTATTAGAAATCTTTTAGTGGGTGCACACTTTAGGACTCGCCACATTTCTACTTTCCGAACCAAGGATGCAGTGAATGAGAAAAGTATTAAATTATAAAGATCTAGTGAATGTTATCTCATAGTTTGATGTTAATTGGAGTGAGGGTGAAAACTAAACTACACTGATATGACGATTAATTTTAGGTAAAAGTAAGGGATAGTAAAGCATACACCGAAGACAGACCAAGTTTCATGGTAAAATTTCTTTCTTAGAGGCCCAACAACTTAGGGATACCTAAATTACCAACTTTTCATGTCAAACACTACAAAAGTTTACTATTATTAGTATTACTTTGCTAAGAGATTGTGGGGAACATTCCATTTCATATTGATAACTCAAAATTAAAGTAGTGTTTGCTTGTTAGTTAATTAAAAAATTAATTTAGTTACAAAACTCTTCCCATTTACTCTTGTAGGAATTAGTTTGATTAAAAGGAGATAATAGTGAGTTATGTTTAAGTGTGAATCATATTCCTTTTGGAATTGACCCAACCAACAAGTTGGGTTCTTTACTTGATAAAAATTTCTTGTACTTTTTTAGGAAAGTGTAACATGATAATATCAAATTTAAGAGTCGTTGTCGGGAACCGCCTTCCTAAAAGATTATGTCAGTTTTTCTACTGATGTTGACGCCCTCCTAGCCATTCTTGTGATTGCACCTATAGCTAACCCCTATGATGGATGAGATGTGTTAATGTCTGCCTTATTCAGTGATTACATGCCACCACCAGACTCTTCTAATTCTGATACAAAGCCCTAGTGCTACCACGAGGGCATTGTTACTTCATGAGGAGAGGATATAAAGGAAAGTTCGTGAGATGGGTGTTGTCCCATATGGTAGTTTGAGCACTACTCAGGGTTCTACACATGGTGTCCCTAGTGTTGATCCAGATGTCTCCGTGAAACCGTACCCACCCTCTTCTTCGACGATCTTTAGCTCATTTGCGCTACAGGTTTCCTTTACCCTATGCTTAATTTTATTTCTTTTTGTGCATTAAGGGAAATTGCACTCTATTTTTTTGGAGGCTAGTTAAATGGATTGTGGGTTATAGGGTGACATCTGAGAAATCAAACCCATAATACTCTGTTGGGGATTATCTTGCTTGTGTTCTTTTTCTGCAAAGTACTATTTATTTATGTTGAACAAGCATGTTTTTGGAGTGTATGTTAGGAATTAGTATAAAATTAAAGCACTATGGCATAAATAGCATGAAACTGATAGCATTCCAAATGTTTTAAAATATGCTAAATCTAGACGGTTGATGAGTTGAATGTGTTCGATCTATATGTGATATGGTAAGAAAACAATTTGACCTCCTGACTTAAGCAAAAACTTGAAATAGTAATCTAATATATGCCAAGTGTTTGTGAGAAAAAATTGAATGTTTAGACAGTATGTGCAAATCTAAAACTTGCCCCATTGGTCCTGCTAGGTTAATCTATGTTATAATCTGGGAAATGATCATAGGCCCTTGTTAAAATAAGTTGATTTAAGCCTTAAAAGATTCAACCAAATGTAATAAATGTTCCCTTTGATCCAAATGTTTGAACCTAGATTTCAAAGAGTTTGCAATTTCATTATAAATCAAGCATTCAAATGAAAGTACTACTTAAAATTAGGCCTAAATAGCAAGTATAACACCACTCAAACGGGGTCTTTTATATATTTGAAAAATATCAAAAGAAAACTTATTCCTAAGAAAATAAAGAAACTCGGTTCAAATGGACTATGTTCAAGAAAAGAACCAAAACAAAATCCAAGGAACCCATCTTAAAAAAAGACTCATTAAAATAGTAAAAACTATAAATTCATTCCTCAACCCCACACATAAAAAGATTCATGTCCCCAAAGCATCAAATAAAATTTAAAACAATTCTAGAATAAATTCCTAAGGCCTTTAGGCCTAGCTAGTAGCATGTCGGCTAATTTCATCAAGAGTCGTCACCCCACACTTCGGCTCAAACATGCTCCTTCAATAAACTCTAATTACACCTCCTTAATGAAGTAGAAACGATCGTTGTCTAATACAGAATCTAACTTGTAGGTCAAGGGTTTGCCTCGATTCATTTTTATTTTCTACAGGCTTCAACTCTAGTGTAAGCCAAGTACATAGAATCGAGGCAAACCCTTGACCCCGTACGATCCTCAACTGAGAAAAACATTGAGAAAAGTGGCTAATCAAAGGGTACACAATAATCTAATTTGAGACAGTCAAGGGGATGGAATCGGATCTCTGGTTCAAGGTAGTTTTCTAAAAGAGGTATGGGATCTTAGTGAAGCCTGAGTAACTAAGATTTTTGCGTTGTGTCGTGATGTTAAATTAAGTACTTATTGGGAGACAACCCACATAGTGGTGCAATTTCATATTTTGTTTTTATTTTTTCTATTTATTAGTGTCATTTATTTTCTTTTTGTCTTGTTTTTAAATTATGGGGAAGCATGACAATCCAAAAGAAAATTGAAGCAAAAGAGCATGTTTGAGCTTAAGTGTGGGGTGACGAACCTTGATGAAATTTAAGAAGACATGCTACTAAATTGGACTAAAAGCCTCATGGAGTTTTCCTAACCCTTGTTTTAAATTTTATTTGATGTTTTAGGTACATACAATCTTTTCAAGTATTGGGTTGAGGAATGAATTCCTAGTTTTTACAATTTTATTTAGCCTTTTTTAAGGATGGGTTCTTTGACTTTTATTTATTCATTTATTTTCATAAGGATTGTCCCTTTGAGTTGGGTGTCTTTTTTATTTCAGGTTTAAGTTTTCTTTTAATTTTTATTATAGAAAAGAAAAGACCCTTTTGAGTGATGTGATGCTTGCAATTCATTCCTAATCTTTTAGTAGTACTTTCTTGCAAAGGCTTGATTGATAATGAAATTTTAAACTCTTTAACATCTAGGTTCATGGTTGTAACTTTGTAAATAGATTAATTTATTTTTGTATGTCCATATCTTCTCAAATATAGGGCCTCAAATAGTGCCACGGTGGTACTTGAGTGATATCTATTATTGTAGGCATACTCAATCGATGGTAAATAGTCATCCCAATTACCCTTAAAGTCAATGACACATGCCCTCAATATATCTTCTAAGGTTTGGATGGTTTGTTCCGCCAAACCATCCATTTGTGGATGAAATGTGGTACTATGTTTTACCTTAGTACTAATCCCATTTTTGAATGCTTTCCAAAAATGAGAAGAAAATTGAGTACCCCCTATCCGAAATGATTGACAAAGGAACTCCATGCATTCGCAAAATCTCTTAAAGATAAAATTTAGCATATTCCTCTACCCAATTAGTAGTTTTGATGGGAATATAATAAGCTTATTTGGTCATCCTATCAAATATAACCGAAATCAAATTATGTTTGCCTTTGCATACAAGGCAAACCCATAACGCAATCCTTATTGACATCCTCCCACTTCCAAGTGGAGATAGCTATATATTGAGTCAACCCTCCCGGCCTTTGGCCTTGACTTGCTTACAATTTGAGCAGTTTTTCACAAATTCCGCTATATCCCTATTCAACCCATTCCACCAATAAATATCTTGTAGATCACGATACATTTTGGTGGCACCCGGATGAATGGAACATCCGGGTGAGTTTTCATATATTAAAGCAAACACTACGGCTGCTAGTTCAAGATCATGGATCAGATAGTTCTTCTCATGCACCTTGAGTTTTCTAGAGGCTTATGTTATCCCCTTACCATGTTTAAGGATGAAACAATCTAAACCTACTCGAGAAGCGTCAAAATCCACAACAAACCCTTCCGTACCCTCCGATAAGGTCAATACCAGAGCGGAGGTAAACTTATCTTTCAACTCTTGGAAGCCTCTCTCACAAACTTCCGTCCATTCAAACTTAATTTTCTTTTTGGTTAAGGTAGTCAATGGAGAAGCGATAGATGAAAATCTGTCAAAAAATCTCCTACAGTTCCCGGATAAACCCAAGAAAGTTCGAATATCTATAGAATTTAGAGGTCTAGGCCAATTCTTAATTGCCTCCGTCTTCTTCGGATCAACTTCAATACCCACACTAGATACAATGTGACCAAGAATAGCAACCTATCTTAACCGAAATTCGCACTTACTATATTAAACAAAGAGTTGATATTCCTTGGGAACTTTCAATACCATCCTCGAATGACCCACGTGTTCAACCTCACTCTTGGAATATATCAAGATATCTTCAATAAATAAAAATACAAATGAATCAAGATAATTTCGGAACACCCTATTCAAAACGTCCATGAAAGTCATTGGGGCATTGGTTAGACGAAGGACATAACTAAGAACTCATAATGAACATATATTGTTCAAAAGTCGTTTTAGGAATGCCAACTCCTCTAACTCTATGTTGCTGATACCCCGACCACAAATCAATATTTAAAAAGTAACTCACCCCTTGTATTAGGTCAAATAAACCATTAATTCTAGGGAGAGGATACTTATTATTAATAGTAACCTGGTTTAATTGTCGGTAGTCTATACACATTGTAAGAAGCCCATCTTTCTTTTTCCTAAATAACACTAAAGCGCCCCCAAGGACATATGATTGGTTGTATGAAACCCTTATCTAGCAAATCCTTGAGTTGGGCTTTCAATTCTTCATCTCAGCCAGAGCCATACGGTAAGAAGAAATTTATATGGGTTGAGTATCTGGCATCAAATTTGTGCCGCAATCTATTTTCCATTCTGGAGGAATTTTGGGAAAGTCAACGGGGAAGAATTACAAAAAATCTCTCATCGGGGACCAAATCTAAAGGATAAGTCGCGGACCCAAGGTCTTTGACCCTCAAAATATGACAGAGACATCCCTTAGAAATGATCTTACAAGCTTTTAAACATGAAATTATTTTTCCTCTAGGGATTGAGTTTCCCCATGCCATTCTAAAACGGGTTCATTATGAAATTGGAATCTAACTCTTGTTCTACAATTTATTGGAGAAAAACAACCATGTAACCAATCCATTCCCAATATCAAATTCCAACATATCAAAATCTACTAGATCAACCAATGTAACTCTATTGGACAATAATATGGGGAAACTCCTATAGACTCTTTTTGCAATAGCGAAATCACCCATCGAGGTAGAAACAAAAAAACATTCAAACATTGGGGAGTACATCAAACTTCATAGGCACTAAAGGAATAAATAAATTGAAAATACTTGCAACATACTAGTAACAACATAGGGAGAATCCTTTTGATCACCCCTAGATTTGAAAGCATAGTAGCGTTTTTCTTAGGAGCATCGGAATTTAGACCGCTTTCTTGTACTTGATTACACTCCCTTCCTTGAGTCTTGTCCATGGGATAATCCCGCATAATTTTACCACTCTTCACATAAGCGAAACAATTGTCCGTTCGCACTAAACATTTCCCTACATACTTCTTGCCAAATTTGGCTAAATTAGGTTTCTAACTTTGTGAAACACCATATTTTTGACATTGAGTCCTAGTTTAGAAACCCTATCCTTGCTAGCCTTTTCGAAAATTGGAGGAACTTGGTTGCAGAATCTTCTCTTATACTTTGGTTTGTCTTGGATTTCAAACTTACCGTTAAAATTACCTCCATCATATGGCCTTTCCCTTTTGACCTTCCCATTCTTCCTCTTAAGACTACTCTCCTCAACTTGTTGAGCATGCACCATCAAACAAGATAAATCCATGTCAGCGTGAATCATTTTTGCACTACACTCTTCCACAAGAGCATCGGACACACCCTTCTTAAAGCGACTCATTTCATCCCTTGAAATAGTCACCAAAAAAAAGGCGTATTTGGAAAACTTAGTGAATTCAAAGAATATTCTTGAACACCCATAACTTCTTGACGAAGGTTGATGAACTCTTCCACTTTTTTCCTCTATTTTCTCCCTTGGGAAGAACCTATCATGAAATACCCTCCTAAAGACTTCCCAACTTATGGGACCCACTCTCAAAGACCTATTGTCCATCAATTGAGTGTATCAAGTTTGAGCCACATCCTTGATTTGATAAGCGGCTAGCTCAGCTTCTCATTTTAACTCACCTCCATATTATACGAGATTTTATGAGCCTCATCTAGAAAGTCTTGAGGATCTTAATTTACCTTTGACCCAAACAACATTGGAGGATTCATATATCCTAGTGAAGTCCTTCGAGCGTGAGGCCATGTTACTATCATTTTTATTCACACAAGTTGCAACTTCAAGATTTTCTTGGGCCATCATGGCTTGAGCTATTGCAGTTACAGCTTGAGATTTATTTGCCAAAAGTCATGTTTAGGAAAGCCGCCCTTATTTTTCCATTCGAAAATAACAGAGGATCGACCGGAGCTTTGCCACCTAGAGGAACCTGCTCTTGAGGAGAAGCTTGGTTGTCTTGGGGAGGAACTCTCGCATTTGCAATCTCCTCTTCAACCCTTCTTCTGGCTTCCCTTATAGAAGTCATAACCTACATCTATAAGAAAAGGATAAGAAGAAAAGGGCACACAAAGTTAGGACACTTTAGGCGCGACTTAAGAATATCAAAAGAAGTGAGAATTTCCTAAGTATCACATAACATCTCATTCATAAGAGTGGTGAACTTCAAAATTATGAACAAGAATCTACATAGACATGGTTTTGTGAGACATATACCTAATATTATTCAACCTCATGCTCTGATACCAAGTTTGTTACGATCCGAGAGTAACCCCTGGAAGTTACCAGCATCGTCTACCTCGAGAAGGTCTTACAGAAGCCCTTAGCA
The DNA here is from genome assembly GCF_036512215.1 of Solanum lycopersicum. Classification (NCBI taxonomy): domain Eukaryota; kingdom Viridiplantae; phylum Streptophyta; class Magnoliopsida; order Solanales; family Solanaceae; genus Solanum; species Solanum lycopersicum. The sequence continues at coordinate 28,445,290 of NC_090803.1, read as the reverse complement.
TTCATCATCGCATCATAGATAGAATATAAGCAAAAATTTTAAAAACACTTCATTTGAATTTCAACTTCATTTAATATATCAAAATATAATTTATCTTGTCTCACTTAAATATCTTAACATACGAGTAAGAGAAATGGGACTTAGACCTTACATCTACAATAAGTCTTATAATACGAATTAGAGTATATTCTTTTAATAAGGACAGTGGAAATAGAATTAAAATCAAGCATCCCCATCTTCCGACTTAAGGTTGGCGAGCATGTGGTATTGTAAGTCACCGTTAATTGTTGAAGAAAGGGGCAGCCTGAAACCTATGTTAGAATTGCTATACCTTACCATGTATATTATTGTGACAGGCACCATGCTTGAGTAAAAATTTACCAAACAGCCAAAACTTAGGATAAAAATTTTATAAACTATAATACGTTTCAAGTATAACTTGGTATACAAAAGCTAGATCTAGATGGCCGAGCGGACTACCACCAGCCTTGTAGATCCTTTTCACGACTTGAAAAGAAAGGGCAAGATATTGTAAAAATCAGAGATATGTGTCTTGATGATTTAAGATCAGAGGTTGAAAACCTTAAAAACGAAATTAAGTCTTTAAAAAAAATCAGTTGATTAATAATCATCGAATTTCTCAATTGGAAAATGAAAAGGATACTTCTTTTTTTTGACAAGGGTAAGGCTGTTATAAATGAAGAGATTTATGCATCTCTTAGTCCTAAATTTCTTGGAATGATGCAAATTGTTACTACTCATTGTTGGTATATTAATTGCACCATTCTGATTAATAATGATTTTAAAGTTTCAAGCATTCCTATGATTGATAGTTGTGTTGATGTTAGCTGTATTCAAGAAGGATTAATTCCTTCACGATTTTTTGAAAAAACAACTCATTTTGTTAAATCTACTTCTAATCATGCTTTAGACATAATATATAAATTGTCTTATACTTGTATTTGCCAAAGTAAGGTTTGTATTCCTCACTTTTTCTTTATAGGTAAAAATCAATTATATCAACCAATTATACTTGGTACTCCTTTTATTAACGCTATATATGCCTTTTCTAATTTAAAATGCAAAAGGATTTACAGCAAATTATAATGGTAATACCATTAATTTTTAATTCATAACTGAACCAGTTACTAGAGATATTAACTCTTTAATTCATTTGAAACAAAAACATATTGAGTCTTTACAAATGGAAATTTATAGTCTGAATATTTAAGAGTCTTTACAATCTCCTAAAGTACAAGAAAAAATTAAATTGATTTCTGGAAAAATGGCAGCTGATATTTGTGCAGAACATCCAAATGCTTTTTGGAACAGGAAAAAGCATATTGTAACCTTGTCGTATCAAGATTCTTTTTCTGAACCAGATATTCCTACGAAATCTCGCCCTGTTAAATGAATGTTGAATTAGTTAATTTCTGTAATAAGAAAATTGATAGTTTATTACAAAAGGGACTTATAAAACCCTCTAAATCTCCATGGTCTTGTAGTGCTTTTTAGGTTAATAACGTTGCAGAACAAGAAAGAGGTGTTCCTAGGTTAGTAATAAATTATAAACCTTTGAACAAAGCTTTAAAATGGATTAGATATCCTATTCCAAATAAAAAATATCTTCTTTCACGATTATATGATGCTAATATATTTTCTAAATTTGATTTAAAATCAGGTTATTGGCAAATTCAGATTTTTAAAGAACATACTTATAGAACTGCTTTTAATGTTCCATTTGTTCAATACGAATAGAACGTTATGCCATTTGGTTTAAAGAATGCTCCTTTAGAGTTTCAGAAAATTATGAATGATATTTTTAATCCTTATATGGATTTTATAATTGTTTATATAGATGATATTCCTGTTTATTCCAAAACATTAGAATCTCATATTAAACATCTTGATATTTTCAAAAATATTGTTATATAAAATGGTTTAGTTATATCTAAAACCAAAATGAGTCTTTTTCAGACTGATGTGAGATTTTTGGGTCACCAAATTTGTCAAGGGAAAATAACTCCTATTCAGCGATCCATTAATTTTTGCATCAAAATTTCCTGATGAAATTACCTATAAAACTATGTTGCAAAGATTTTTGGGCAGTTTAAATAATATTTCTCCATTTTATAAAAATTTATCTAAAGATCTTGCTCCATTAACTGACAGGTTAAAGAAAGGAAAAATTTTACCTTGGAATAATGATCTTACTGAATTAGTTAATCAATAAAGCAAAGAGTTAAATATTTGTCATGTCTTACTCTAGAAGATTCAAATTGGATTAAATCTGTGGAGACAGATGCTTCTAATATTGGTTATGGTAGAATTTTAAAGCAGATGAATCCCCATGATAAAATTGAATATCTTATTAGATTTCATTCAGGCAAATGGTCTGAATCCAGCGCAAATATGCGATTGTTTCTCATGAAATGTTATGTATTGTTAAATGTGTTAAAATTTCAAGATGATTTATATAAAATTTATTATTAGAACTGATGCACAATCAGTTAAATATATGTTTGATAAAGATTTTAAACAAGACATTTCAAAATTAATGTTTGCTAGGTAGTAAGCACAATTAGCTACATTCGACTTTGAAATTCAGTATTAAAAAAGAATTGATAATTCTCTTCCTGACTTTTTATCAAGAGAATTCTTTTCTTCCTGAATTATTTGTTAAGCATGTCTACTTATTAATATTTTCATGGTGATAAAACTCTATAAAAATTTTGAGAGTTTTACCTCTAAATGAAGATTTATAAGAAAAAATTCTTGATATAATTATTG